>NC_142501.1:191627537-191971287 GCF_057876585.1 Rhinolophus sinicus
GTAGCATTTTGGCTTTCTTCAGATAAATACCTAGAAGTGGGATTACTGCATCCTTCTTTGTCTCTTATTATAGTTTTTGTTTTAAAGTCTATGTTGTCTGGTATGTATGAGTCTTGTTTGCCTATCCATTCAGCCACCCTATGTTTTGATTGGAGTATTTAATCCATTTATATTTACAATAATTGTTGATAGATATGCAGTTATTATCATTATTCATATTTTTTATCCTTTTTATCATCTTAAATAATTCCCTCTAAGATTCCTTGTGATGCTGGTTTAGTGGTGATGAACTACTTTAGCTTTTTCTTGTCTGGAAAGCTCTTTATTTGTCCTTCAATTCTAAATGATAGCTTTGCTGGGTAGAGTAATCGTGATTGTACATAATTCCTTGCTTTTCATTACATTGAATATATCATACCAGTCCCTTCTGTTTTGCAAAGTTTCTTTTGAGAAATCAGCTGACAGTCTTCTGGGAGCTCCCTTGTAGGTAACTAACAGCTTTTCTCTTACTTCTTTTAAGACTCTGTCTTTAACCTTTGACATTTTAATTATGATGTGTCTTAATGAACCCTCTTTGGCTTCATCTTGTTTGAGACTCTCTGTGCTTCCTGTGCTTGAATATCCATTTTCTTCATCTGGTTAGGAAAGCTTTCCATCATTATTTTTTCAAGTAGGTTTTCAATTCCTTGCTCTCTCTCTTCTCCTTCTGGTACTCCTATGATGTGAATATTGGTATGCTTGACATTGTCCCAGAGGCCCCTTGAACTGTCCTCATTTTTTTATTTTTTATTATGTTTTTCTTTTTGATGTTCTGTTTGGGTGTTTTCTGCTTTCTTATCTTCTAAATCACTGATTTGATCCTCTGCTTTGTCTAATCTGTTGCTTTCCTGTAATGTATTCTTCATTTCAGTTATTGCATTTTTTTATTTCTGACTGGTTCTTTTTTGTTTTCTATTTCCATTTTTATGTTTCTTATCTATTTGTTGATGTTCTTTCTGAGATCATTGAGTAATTTTATAACCAGTGTTTTGAACTCTGCATCTAGTAGGTTTTTTGTCTAAATTTTGTTTAGTTCTTTTTCTGGAGCTTTCTTATGTTCCTTTATTTGGGACATGTTTCTTTGTCTCCTCAATTTGTCTTTTGTGATTGTTTCTATATATTTGGCAGGATTGCTATGTCTTCCACTTTTAGTACAGAGGCCTTGTGGAGTAGGTGTGCTGTGGGTCCCAATGGTTCAGTCTCACTGGTCACTAGAGCTGGGTTCTCCAGGTGTGTCCCTTGTGTGGGTTGTGTGTGTCTTCCTGTTATAGTTGAGCTTTGGTTGTTATTTGCATTCAATGAAAGGGATTAACTCTCAGGCTCACTGGTCTTGAGAACTGGCCGTGACTACAGTGAAGGAACTATTGTGGAGGCACTGACCCTATAGAGCAGGATTCACTTTACCAGGGCTCTGTCACCTGCCTAGTGTGCTCTTTGGGTGTGTCTTCCTTGGAGGTGGCCAGATGATGCTCCAGCTCGGTTCAAAGTTGGCCACTGGGGGCATCAGCCCCAGGGCCACCTGGAAGGGGACCTGCTGCAAGCCAAGTTCAGCCACAGCCTGTGCCCTACCCAGGGCCACCTGACATGGGCCACAAAGCAATCCATAGATGCCCACCACTTGTGCTGTGCTTGGAGATGCCTTGAGAGGCCAAACTGTGAACCAAGGATGGCTGCCACTACTGTCAAGTTTGGGACTGCTCAGCCAGAGTTACAGGACATATTGAAGCCAGATGTTTTTTGTTTGGGTTTTTTGAACCTTTGAGAGACTTTAGGAAAGTGTGCAGCATAAACCAAGGCAGGTGGTTTGTATGAAAAAGCCACTAGAAGCAGCTTGGGTGTGCTGGAAAGTGGGTGGGGCATAGTCTCAGAATCACCAGGGCCAGGCAAATGAATAGCGTTAGCCAGCTTGATGGAGACTCAGATATGGCAGGCTTCTGTGTCTGCACACTGGGAGGAGGAAGGATCAACAAAGAAACAATGGCTTTTACCAGCTCCTCTGTCTGGAAGAAAGTTGCTTCAACCCTCATTTTGAAGCCAGGCAACTCATTTCCTCCTGTATGTCCCAGGTGCCTTTTAAGCTGTTGCCCCAGTGCTGGAGCTCAGAGTGAGCCCATCAGCAAGTAAGTCTGTGCACAGGCCCTCCAAGAGGGTCACCTCGGAGTGTGGCCTCCCTCCATCTCACTTAGCCATAATCTCCACTGGTTTTTACAACCAGAAATTATGGGGACTTCTCTCCCCAGCACTGGAACCCTGGGCTGAGGAGCCTGGTGGAGCACTGGGACCCCTCATTTCCCTGAGGTGTCCACCACAGTTGAGATTTCCCTCTCAATGTTTAATGGTCACACATGAGTATGGGACCAGCCTGTCCTGCATCTCTGCCCCTCCTTCCAGTCTTGAGATGGCTGTTTCTGCATGTCCGGAGTTGTAGAGCTCCTGTTCAGCAAGACTTCAGGTGATTCTCAATCATGGTTTTTTTGTAGTTTAGTAGTGATTTTGATGTGGACATGAAAGGTAAATAAAACATTTACCTACTCCATCATCTTGGCTGGAAAGAATGATAATTTGATACTTTCATGTAGACTCTCTTAAGCTTGTGTAAGAGGTGGGCATTTTAAATAGGAGGTCTAATATCTGAGGTTTAATAATATCCCATGATTCTGTGTTTATATCTTTAGTTGTAAACAGCTGTGTTACTGTAAGCAAGCGCCTCAGAAATAAATATATACATAAAAAAGCCCTAATATAGTGTTTGATGATTTCTGTGATATAAGCACTCCCACAATGGCCAATTTTAATCTATTGAATGTGTTATTGAAACTTGTGGTTGAGAAACATGTGGACAGTTAGCACTTGCAAGTCAGCATAAGCTGGATCCAGCACTGCTTTCACCTTTTAAGATACATCTAGTATATCAATTTGTGTGCCCAATATATTTCTACATTTATTGCAGAAATAATGTTTGGAACACCACTTTTAAAGAATGTGGAAAGGCAATATATAGTACAAGACTCCATCTAGCATTTTTTTTTTTTTAATCCCCCACCTCATTTGCAAGACACAAACTATTAACTTGGTACAAAAGTAATTACAGTTTAAAAGGTTAAATATAATTGCAAAAACCACAGTTACTTTTGTACCAACATAATATTTTCATAAAATGTGAGTTTGAGATTATTTTTCCTTGCAAAAAATAACAACATTGAAACTCAGTGCTCACATTAAAAGGTTACAGAGTTTTGGCAAGTCACACCACTGTTGGCTTTCTTCCCTTGGAGGACAATATTGAGCTACATGTTAATTCTTCTTGGCATCAATTCTCTTGGTGTTAGCTTTGGAAATACTGACTGGTAATGTTAAATTAAAATGTCACTACTCAATGTATCTTGTTCCTTCTTGGATGGACATTGTTTCTAGTGATAATTACAAAAATAATCAAGAGAATCAAATAGAATAAAAAGAAATATCAACACAATAACATAGTTTTCACATGGCATCATAATTCAGAAATTATGAATATCAGAAGTGAAGCAGCCAGGAAATAGTCTACTGAAGGCAATGTGGTCTCATCACTTAGCAGTGCATGCTGGGAGAGGGTTCAAAACAATTAGGCATCATTGTCATTATCCCTCTGAGGCTAGTAACAACTCAGAGAAAGGATAATTTGGAATCCATATTTATAAACCCAAAGGGATGATGCATTAAGCAGAATCTACATGCAAAGGAGAATAAGAGAACCTAAATGGGAAGTAAAAATGTTGTTTGAGAGATGTAATAGATGAGTTGTGAATGATTCTTATCCATTAAGTTATATTATATTTAAGAAAATAAATAAAAATGTCATAGTTCATGGAACAATTGCTTTGCTCAGAGGTTAAAGTAGGCAGGATGTCATTAGATGGTTGGAAAGGATGATTTCTCAAAGATAGAAAAAAAGGAATAGGTTACATTTTTAAAAATTTAAAAATAAAATAAACAGGGAGTTTTGTAGGTTGTTGACGAATAAATCAAATGAGGGAAGACAGTTCCAGTAATGCTCTGACATCTGAAACCTGAGGTATTCTCTGCCTTGCTTAGTGATCTTTCTCACACTAGTTTTTATCTTTGAGCCATAAACTTCATGCCATTGAATTTTATCCTGAATTTGATTGGCTGTCTGACTAGCTTTGGAAATCTTAATCTACTGTATTTTCCTCTCTCTCTCTCTCTCCCTCCTGCTGTCTAAACTATCTAAGAAGCTCTGTTCTTAAAACATTTTTATAAACTTCATTCCTAACTACTTATCAGTTAGGTTGCTTGATGTGTGACTTAGAATTGCTCCTTGTATAGGGTTCACCCCGAAAAGATGATTCAGTAGAAAGACAACAAAACTTTTCCCCGAGAACAATTATATCTGATTAGAACCAAAAGGAGATGCAAGTGGATTTGAAGCAGACAAGAGCCAAAAAGATGGAAATTCGTTTGCAGGTATAGTCTTATATTATCAGAGATCTAGTTGGCTTATTAAATGTCATTTTCATTCTTTTGAAATTTTTGATTTAGCAAATCAAAGTACATATTGTGCAACAACAACAACAACAACAACAACAAAAGCCATTTTAAAATCTCCTTTCGTTTTATAACACCATAAATACCAGGACTCCCATTAACTTGAGATCGCCAAGACATAATTGCAGAACATATCTTCAGGATAACTAAAAGGCAACTTACACAAATGGAATTACTTGAAATTATCTGTCAAGAACTCTGAAGTGTTGTATATTTTACCCTATTTACAAACCTACAAGTTAGTATGCTACAGCTTCATGGATACTGGTAAAAGATTATGAGTCTCCTAGGTCAGAGAAAGAGACAATTTATTTATCTAGTTAGTTAGTTAGTTTTATTAATTTCATGTGTACAAAACACTGTAATAGTTAGACATTTATCATTTATACCCCTCACAAAGTGATAACCCCCCTCTCCCAATCTACTACCCCTCTGACATCATATACAGCCATTACATTTCTACTGTCTCTGTTCCTTATGCTGTACTCCACTTCTTGTGACTATATATATATATATATATATATATATATATATATATATATATATATGATTATAGTTTGCATTCATTATTATTCAGCTTCAGGTGTACAGTGCAGTAATCAGGCATCTATATCATCCCTGAAGTGATTTTTCTAATAAGACAAGTGTCCATCAGATACCCTACCAAATCTTTATAACATTATTCATTATATTCCCCAGATTGACTTTCGTATCCCCATGGTGATCTTGTGCTTACCGACGGTGCTTTCTAATCCCCTAACCTTCCCCTTTATCCCCCCACCCCATCCCATCTAGCAACCCTCAGTTTTTGCTCTATGGAAAGAGACAATTTATTAATCACAGCAGTGACAGTAGTCATTGTTTTGTCATTTTTTCATTGGTCCTCTATTAATTTCCACAGAGCCATCAAAGAGTGCCAGAAGATACTTGCACATACAATGAGTTTCATTATAGGTGACGGACCCTGAGATTAGGAAACCCAAATCTTTTATAACAGAAGTAGACTGCCTGTTCCTTGCTCAGGAGGAATACGTTATCTCTGGACCAAATCTATTTACTATACAAAACTCCTTGAAAAAAAATAGTCTGGAACACCATTTAATCAGTACCTCTGCTCCAAGATGTGCAGAAACATAACAATCCCATAGAGTGTTGTCTCCCCTCACACAGGTGAGGAGTGAGGAGATATATAGAAGGAAAGAAATACACTTATAGTCTATTTTGGTAATACAAAAGGAAAGTTTATTTGAAGTTAAATTTGCCTCTGCAATTTTGTAATAATATACTGAATGGCTTTGAATAAATTACTCATTTTTAAAATGGGAATGCCAGGAAATGTATATACACACTCTCACACACAGAGAGTGAGAAAGAAAAAATTAGAAATTAGCACTGTGGTAAGAATTACAATGTCACCTAAAAACTGTTAACAGGTATCTGGTATACATTTCCTATGGAAGAGTTGGTATGTTGACTAAAGACTGAATGACTAATGCAAGACCTAGGTAGGCTCAAGAGAGGCTTCATTATCATAGATTTTGTCTTTAAAAATTTCTGAAGCACAGTGACCATCCCTCAGGAGAGAATGCTAGATTGCTGCTGCTTTAGGGAGATAGGCCCACAAGTTGCAAGTAAACATCTTTTTCAAGATAATGGCTGACAGTCCAGAGAGAAAGTTAAGAAATAAAGGGAAACCCTGCAAAGCATCTTGTTTACAATGTATTAAGAACCTTATATTTGTAAGCCAGTTTTTTGTTTTTTTTTAATGTGTTTCAAATTTAAAAATATGCATACTTTTTAAATGTTCCATTATATTTAATTTACTTGAAGAATGAAGACAAGAAATTTTGATTCTGCTGTGGCCAGATTAACAAAAGGTGAACAGGTTAAAATGGTGTTGGCACTAATTAGAATAAAATTTACTAAGGACAAGTGACTAGCAGAGGCACTGAGAAATCTAGGAACTTCACATTCTAATATCACATTCAGATACTCAGTGTTCTGTTTTGTTAATAAGGACTGTTTTCTTTGAGGAAGCGAACAGTAATGATGTATAAATAACAACAAAACAAAATTATTCTAAGGTACTCTGCCAACAATGTCTATATAACTCAGTAGGCATTTACCTAAATTTACCTAAGTTTCAAATTAAAATCAGTAATACTAACTTGATTTTCTAAGCTGTGTAGAACATATGAAGTAATATATTGAGCACTCTATTAAGGTTGTTGTTGTTAATTAATTCAATTTACTATATTCAGTTTATACTGGGGAATATTTTAGGTTTTTCCTTAAAAATGTATCATTTCTAAAGAGCTAAAGAATTGCTTAGTCTCAGTTATGGAGAGGATATTTATTTTGTATCTAAATATCTAAGGAATTCTAGAAACAAAATGACTTTATGTTTCATTTCTAGGCTATTATTTATTTTGTTATACAGCACTAAGAAAAGTTCCTTTGGATTATTTTTAACTTCTAGCCACATGACTTGTGTTTCCAAAACTTGGCAGATTCCCATGGCTCCCCACCCCCCACCCCTGCACACACACCTTATTTCTACTAAATTGAAATCTCCAATCCCAAGGGAAGGCCTTGAGAAGCCAGATTTTTAAAAAGTACACTACGTATTCTAATTATTAGAACAAGTAGGGAAACTCTGGCTCAGAGCAACTGAGTTTGTGGCTCCATCTACATAAATGAAATAAAAAGGATTGGGTCTCAACTACAAATAATTTAAATACTACTAAAACTCACTGTAACACTCACATTTATTAAGCTCCGCCCCTCTGATAGAGGTGTTGCTAAATACTTTAAATGTCTTATCATGGTTAGTACTCGTATCTACCCTGTGAATCAGTGTATTGTTATCACAGCCATCTTACTGAACATGAAATGAGCTTTGTGAAGATAAGTCATGTATCTAAGTTAAAGTGGAATAATGGATGTTTGAAACCAGGTCTGCTAACTCTGGAGCTTGGGTTCTTAACTTCCTATTTTAATTACTTATTTGCATTTTTAAATTTTAAACAAAAATATCATCCTCATCCAGCTGTGCTTCTTGTTCCAAGTTCATCCAGACATTGTAAATACAAAGATGAGATTTTTTTTTTTTTTTTTAACAGTATTTTATTGGGGAAGAGTGTGTACTTCCAGGACTTTTTCCAAGTCAAGTTGTTGTCCTTTCAATCTTAGTTGTGGAGGGTGCAGCTCAGCTCCTGGTCCAGTTGCCCATTGTTAGTTGCAGGGGTCACAGCCCACCATCCCTTGCCAGAGTTAAGGAATAGAACAGGCAACCTTGTGGTTGAGAGCCTGCGCTCCAACCAACTAAGCCATATGGGAGGCAGCTCAGCTCAAGGTGCTGTGTTTAATCTTAGTTGCAGGGAGCAGAGCCCACCATCCCTTGTGAGAGTTGAGGAGTTGAACCAGCAACCTTGTGGTTGAGAGCCCACTGGCCCATGTGGGAATTGAACTGGCAGCCTGCGGCATTAGGAGCACAGAGCTCCAACTGCCTGAGCCACCGGGCAGACCCAAGGATGAGATCTTTAATCAGTCTTCTATCCCTGCCTGGCTCCAAATCCTAAATGTTAGGTGCACAAAGAAATACAATAGAATGCCGGTTCTTAAAATGTATGCTGTCATTGTATCCTTCATCTGTTGTGTAAGAGGTTCATATGCTAATAGCATTTTAACTTTCAGTTTATGTATTTGTGGGAGAAAAGAAAACCCATTGTGGCACTGTTAGGTTTCTTAATGGAAAATTCCAAATTTATTTTTCTTGCTTCACCTGGAGCATTAAGCATAATTTCAGCATCCAAAGATACACTTTCTTTGTGTACAGCTCCACTAATGTTTTCTTGTATTTTAATGGTGCTTCAACTTCTAACTACAGGCAGATTCCATGAAGGTGGCATTAAATGAACCATTCTTATCAATGGGAGTTTTGAATGTGGCTCAAGGGCTCTTGGTACACAGCAGAGAGTAACTAAATATGGTAAAATAAACAAATGTTGCACAGATGCTCATAGCTGACTTCTTGGTTTCCAACTTATTAAATGGTCTTTTTGCAAACCTATATATCGTTACTCATGCAGATTCTCTATCGAGAGTGTTTCAATAGAGGCTGCCTATTCTGAGTTAATGAGAAAAGTCCTAATTAAGCTAGCCATATGTTCAATTGCATTTATAAATGGAAAAATAGCCTCTTTTTGTTGCTGATACTACCATTGTTGTCATCTCCTGCTGCGATGGGTGTCACTGAAGCAGTTACTGTTTCAACAGTCTCTTCTGTAGTCCAGCATGTTCATTCCAGGCCTGCACTTTGTTTCATGAGATATTCTTGGCACGCACAGCTGAATGCCTGCAATGCTTGCTTATGAAAATATCTTTCTGGAGATCTATGTCTGTATTGAATGCAACTATGTCTTCAATTTTGCCCTGGGGATATAGATCTAGCGATGCTGCCAAAACATATTCTTTCTTTTCAAGCATTTAATCTATTCTGGAGCACATGGAAAGCCCAGGAGTCAGGTTTGCCCTACATAGCCTTTGTCCCTTTTGCCGTGATATTTAGGCCTCTTTTGGGGCCTTTACTTCAGTTGCAGGTGCAAAACATTTGCTTGAATTTATACCTACACTGGAAGTCAGGTAAATACTCAAAGTGTAAAAGCTGCACTACCATAAGTCTAAAACTGCTTGGAGGAACATACTTTCCTTTTACAGCTATGAATGCCTAACTAAGCATTTGAATACTGTAAAAGAAAACGTAATTTCTGATGGTATCAGACCAATATTTAATAGTATTATATTATTCATTTATTTATTTTACATTGTTTATTCATATGATAAGCATATAGTGTACCTACTATGATGTCTATATTTTCTAGGGAATAAAAAGAATAATTAGTATCTATTTGCAAGAGTCTCATAGCCATATTCATTAGTATTTTTTGTGCATATAATACATGGGTTTTGTGACACTGAGCATAAATAACTGTATTCAACATATATAATTAACAGGTTTGGATAACTTAGATGCCTAAGTAAAGAAAAGGAAAAAAAATATACAAATACAACAAAATAATTTAAATGAGATGTTTTTATTTTAATTTTTGTGTGTTTATCAAATTAATTCTTTCCGAAGTTATTTTGTTATATGGTATAGGATAGAGGACAATTGTTTTTTTTTTGTTTTCCATCATTGTTGTCCAATTGAATTATGACAACCAATAAACTATTCTTTCCCAGTACAAAAAGTCAGCTAATAGTTTTCCTAGATTTCAGTTGATTGTCTTGTGTATTTCACTTGAACTAATATATCAAGGACAAGTGATGAGGATTTTGTCTTCTTTTTAAAAAAGTATTTGAGCAAATTTCCAGAACAATGTGTAGTGTAAGCACCTGACAGTTAGCCTTTTTGATTGTAAGTGCCTAAAGTTAAACTTCTGATTGCCTGAGGCATCCTATTCAAAGGCATCCATTTTGAATAAACACTTTGCCAGCTGCACAACTAGAGAGAGAACCATGCTGCCCCACTCATGATTTCTGTTTTAAAAGCTCTGGTGGACTTAGATAACTGAGCATTTCACTGCTTGCTTTTCCCTTTCCTCCTAGTCATATGTTTTAAATCATCAATAAAGAATGAAGCTGTGAAACCCTATGCACCCCACCCTCAACCCCAATAAAAGCAAAACGCCAGGCCTACACTCTTTCTCTCTACTTGGGACCTTGCTGTGTTGTCCTGGGCATGCAGGGTGCCTTTCAAGAATTGTGAATAATAAACCTGTCTTTTACAAGTTCCCTGATGGTTCTTGCTGAGGTGCATCTTGCAATCATACCAACAACAAGGGCTGGTCCAACTACAACGCTGGTTCTGATCTGGGAAAAGTCTGTGGGTACTCCCGTAAATACTGTGTTTCTCAGAAAATAAGACCCAGCCAGATCATCAACTCTCATGTGTCTTTTGGAGCAAAAATTAATATAAGACCCGGTCTTATTTTACTATAATATTATTATATTATGTTTATTATATTGTATTGCATTATATCATATTATATTATATTATATTATATTATATTATATTATATTATATTATATTTATTATATTATAAAGACCCAGTCATATATTATAGTAAAATAAGACCAGGTCTTATATTAATTTTTGCTCCAAAAGACGCACTAGAGCTGACTGTCTGGCTAGCTCTTATTTTCAGGGAAACACGGTAGTACAGGCCTAGATAACTGCCCCAGGCATTTCCAGCCCATAGTGTCACTATCAATAGGCTGAGACCAACACAGAACACAATGATACCTACCATTCATATTAAACATCCTTATCTTGTGTGTGACTTTATTGGAAATTCTGCACCTATTTTTAAAATTAAAGTTCATTGGGGGTGACAATTGTTAGTAAAGTTACATTGGTTTCAGGTATACAATTCAGTAATATATCATCTATATATCACATTGTGTGTTCACCACCCAGAGTCAGTTCTCCTTCCATTCTGCACTTTTCTTGATAGATTTGATGTTAGTGTTTAAATTCAGATAGATGTTCTGTGGTGTGTTTAAAAAGTAAATGCCCGTGAATAATCAGTGTTTTCTTTTTCATTAGTAATGGATGTTGAGATTTAACAAATGCTTATCAAGCTCACAATGTGATGTGATGTTCCTTTTTTGATCTGTTGATATGATAAAATGATGTAGTCTGACTTTCTAAGCTATATACAGTATTTATTCATTCAATAAATTATGCACGATGTGGTATTTAATTTTTTAATACATTGCTAAATTTAAATTAAGATAAATACTCCTTAAAATGTTCTCCTTGTAATAAGGAAGAAGGAAGACGTATTAATCTTAGCCTATCTCATTTTGACTGCTAATTAGTATAACTGAATAGTAGAAAGTGATTTTAAGTGTTCTGCCTTAGTTTTTTCTTTGTTTGTTTAATTTTATCTCTTTTTTTTTTTTTCAATATTTTAATTCCAAAGTATTAGGATTGTATTATAGCTGCAAAGGCACACTTGTGAGGGTAGTCTTTTAAAAACTTCCGTTTTCCATTGCTTCTTCACCAGGAAACAGACTCTAACATGGACATTTGGATGAAGGGAAATTGTTGCAGACTGATTTAAAGATCAACACCAGTGGGAGGGTGTGGAGGAAATAAGATTGGGTAGAGTAAGACGCTAAAATGCAGTACGTTCTCAGCAAAGATGTTAGCTGATCCTATGATTCCGCAGGGAGTTCGGCGCTGGAATTGCTCTTCATCATTGTCCCTCTTGGGAGCAAGAGGGCCTGGCCTATATGCCTTGGAATTGACCAGTCAATACGGGATGCTCTGGGCAGGGGGAGAAATATCTCTTTCTGTTTGAAACAATTCTCGGAAGACTTTAACCACCAGCACTCCTCTCAGCTGGGGCAATGAGTGCTACAGTGCTGAAGGAGGCGTACAAGAGGCACACCGCAGCCTCCTCTACACATTTCTTGCATTTTTCAGTTTTTCCTTTAACAGACATACACAGATCAAGCACTGTTTACGGGGTACTCTTCTGAGTACTGAGGATATAACCATGAACAAAGCAGACAAAAATCCCTGACTTTTGGCAGGTTATAGTCTTATGAATAAGAGAAGACACTTGTACAGAATTTACTGTATGTCAGGCATAACTTTATTTAACACATATTCACATTTTCACATATTTTCCATTTATTCCCGAATATTAGGCTATATATATAGATATATATTCCCATATATATCCCATTTTTTAACATATATTCACATTTTTCTATTTTTTTACTTGAATTGCCAGCAAATTTTAGTTTTTTATTGATCTCTTCAAAACTGTGTTCCTAGATATTATCAAACATAGTCATTGTTTTTATAATTATTTTTGCTTTGACATTAGTTTTTACTAAACTGATATATGTCCATGGCCATGAAAACATGCCTCAGATTTTCTGCTGCAGGGAGCATAACTGACTGACAATATTTACACCTCAGTCACACATCTGGTGGGCTGACCCAGCCAATCACTGAGCGCAGTGTGGGTATTGGTGCTGGTCCATTACTGCAACATAAGGGACTCCAACATTTGATGACTCCCATCGTTAGGTAAATGAAGAAGATGGGAAATACGGTCTTGGTACTGTGTATATTGAAGGCCCTGAATGTAAATGAAAATATGATTGCTCTAATGAGTCCATAAACGTTCGGTACTTACCTGCTTAATGTTTCATAATATTATTTTTCTATTTAAACATTATTTGAAAAAAATTGCCTAATTTACTATATTACAGTTATTTTGTTTTTCTATTTGCAAAAACATATATTAGGTCACAAGTGACATTACAGCCTAAAAACACTGTGGAAGTTTATCTCTAGAAAGGACTATTACCTGGTTATTGCCTTGTGTAATCATAATTATATAACTCTTGTCAAGAAGAAAAATATGAAGATGTAAACTTTATGTTTGAACCGAAGTCATTATAATATTATGTTAATAAGTCTATTGATTCTCTTTTTTTTCATGAGTAATGTTAACCACTTTCACAATTGTTTTTAGTATTCCATTATGTATAAATGCAGGGTATCTAAAAAGGAATAGTATGAAGCCCACTCCAATGAAATTTGCACTGAACTTTTTTGGAGAATATATCACCTGAGTTAGGAGAATGTGTATACATTGGGTATAGAGAGCACTCCTTTGGAAAGGATCTATTTTTAGTCTTTATTCCATAGACAAAGCCATAACAAATTAATCAAATAACAATAATTCTATAAGGTCTGAACAATTTGAAAAGCACCCGAGTTCCATTTTTCATTTCCAGCAGTGACTGATATTTGAATATGATCAAAAAGAATCATTGAGTGAGGTAATTGTTATCTTCCTTGCTATACATACTTAAGCATGTTCTGAATATCCAATCTTTCTGAATATGATACATCTGCTTATTTTATTATGGACATCTATCTCCTGGGATTGTATTAATTTTATCTCTTTCACAGTCAGACATTAGAGATGATTTAAGACATATAAAGCTGAATTTAACCAGTTCATTCAATTCACTCTGGGTTTCTTTCTCTCTCAGAATATTTGAATCTTGGGAAATGTTGAAATTATTTCTTAATGTGTAGTTTTGTAACATCCAGTGATAATGCTGTACAAAGAGTTAGTGAATTAACAGGGCAATTTATGTCACAGACTACAATTAGAGTTGATTGTTTATGAAATGATTTAGTAAAATTAATTGTATACATTTGTTTATAAAATGATACTGGCACAATGATTAATCTCAAGGCAGAAATTTTTAAGACCCACATATTGTTGCAATCCAATATAGGGTCATGGTACGAGGTAATATACTTTAAAATTACAGAAACAGTTAATCATTTAATTGTTCAGTATTATTAACAGAGATCAACAGGATACTTAAGAGAACTGTTTATCAGTAAAGTAAATACCTGATTAAGTTTTCTGAATTGGGATTCAGGTTATATACAATTGCTTATAGAGTCATTGAATGCAATATATGACAATCTGTAAGAATATTAGGCTATTCAATTCTATATTATGTACTAGAAATGTTTTTAAAAGCATTGTTATAAATACAATCTCCCTTTATAAATTCAGGTTGTCAACATGTAAGATAAAATCCAATCAGACATTTTGGAAAACATTACAAGTATATCATTATTTCATATCTTAAAAATGACTAGAGCCCAAGTTATCAACACTGAATTATCTCTAGGAGAATAATTTAAATAGGTTTAAAAAACAAGAAATTACAAGAATAATGTGACTGAGAATCTATTCTTTTGGAAAACAGAGATGATAAAATGAACATCTGTAAAGTTTTATATAACGAGCAAATATCTAATAGATTTTGAAGACTTTAAAAGTTATTATATAAAATGTATTTTGATAATCATAAATATTAAAGTGTACATATACATTTTTCCTTACTAAAGGAAGTAGAATATATAAAGTACCTAATTAGTTTAAAACCAATATGAATCTAAATTTCTGTTCTCTTTGAAAACATGAGAACCTTTAAATGCCATAAGCTTAGAAATGCCTTATTTGACCTAATAATGTCACAGCTTGCAACATAACCATAATTTTCCCTGCCAATATGTTCTTTAAAAGTAATTACTCTGAAATTCAAAGGTGTGCAGAAACTTTAACAAGCATAATCTAATCAAGTTTTGAAATGCTTTGCTAGAGCTGACCTTTAAACATGTATTCTAATCAATAATGAAATTTTATTTTGTACCCTGTAATAGTACTCAAAAAGGCATTATTGAGTAATAAGAGAAGGTGCACTTAAATAAATAAGCTTTCAACCATTGTAATAAATCTTTAGATTATGCTATTAATGTAAGAAAGAATATAAAACCTATATGTAAATTACATTTATGATAACATAGTATTAATGCATTTCTAATTGTTTCTTAGAATTGAGCTTTAACTTAAATCAATATTTTAAATTTACAGTTCTCTCTAAGTAAATAGTGATTTTGAAGTTCTAGTAGGAAATTCCGATTCAAAATGGTCACTTTCAAAATGAGAATTCTTACTTTAGACATTTAACTAGACATAAGAAGCATGATTGAAATGATAGGACAGAATCATTTAGGAGAGAAAAATAATTTAAATAAAATTTCTTAGCTTCAATATTGGAACCATTTTTTATGTGTAGATGGTTTTTTAAATGTAGCAATGAAATATGATCAATTATACTTTAATTCCTTTGAGATAATCACCTCAAGGTGATGGCATATATATATTTTGGTTATATTGTGTTTATATTGGGCCATTTGTTGTTAACAGTGGGATTATTTCCTGAAAAATCCTGTTTTATCTTAATTCCCATGGAGATGGTTCTTCATATCACAACGTAATTCCCACCCCATTTTTAGTCAGTGTCCTACAATTGAGATCCAATTCTTTCAGGCAGTACTAATGTTTATAAATGTCCTCCAGAATTACTTAGGAATTCCAACAATTCAGAATTACTCTGAATTTTTATCTGTTCCTGTTATGATTTCCTTAGATATTCCTTGTGTACGTCTAAAATATGTTTTACATTTAGATTGTTCTTTGTTGCTTTGGAGGAGACACAAAACTAACTTTCTCACCATTTGTCATGTATATGTCAAAAATGTTCCCTCAGATTAATATTAAGGCAGAAAGAGAGATTATAGAGAAATGAATGACACAAGATTTAGATCACAGTGATATCAGGAGAGCACGATGAAGGATTCACTGGCTGAGAGTAATTACAGGAAGCAGAATTAATAACATTCATTGGATGAGAATGTTCAGTAGAAAGTGCTGAGCTGATTCTCTTTAGTTAATAGTGTATGATAGCACTCATAGAACGATGACATAATATTGGTGTATATATATATATATATGTGTGTAAGTATATATGTATATATTTGTGTGTATATGTGTGTGTGAATATTTATATTTATATGTGTATTGTATAATTTTTAACTTTTTTAACTTACCCTTTAATTTTGGTCCAAATGGATGCCTGGAAGGCCTGGAACTCCTTATTCACTGTCTTATACTCAGCACCTAGCATTATACCTTTCATATCCTAAGCGCTCTCGCATTATGTATAGGGTGAAATAATAAATAAAAGAATGGATTTGTGAGGACAGTTAAGTGGCAGGGCGATTAAAAGAATTAGATTTCTGTCAGAAAATTTTAGGTCTCTGGACGTTGGGAAATGCGTGCATGGACATTCAGTTGACATTCAGTTTTCTAGTTTGGATGAAATTAAGATAGTTACTTTTTGTCTCTCTGGCTAATATTCTGAAACAGTATACAATACTACCTGGAACAATGATTAGACCATTGGTTTGAAATGATGAGCACAAAAAGTATATTTCTGGTGGAATAAAGTGCTTTGTCTTGATAAGAATATATTGAATTTGACTTACCTGCAACATATCTGCTTGAAGATTCTTTATCAGGGATTGAAAATAAATAAAGGACTTCCTTACATTGAGGATTAATCTTCATAGAGGCATTAACTGAAGTTGTAAGAATAGATCACCCAGAAAGAGTAATGACGGAACAGTAGACACAGAGCTTAATCATTTATTCATACCGCTAGACACATTTTAATGGAGTAACTGTAATATACCTATAATATACCTACTGCATTAATAGCTGGATATTCAAAGATGATTAAATCATAGTCATCCTCAAAAACATATGCGTGGTAAAGGAAACAAAGTTAATATTCTACAAAAGGCTCTATGAAAGGCATAGCCAAGTGTTTTATTTATGCAACAAAGGAATTGCACGACAAATCCAATACATTTTATATAAAAGGGTTGACAAACTTTTTCTTTAAAAAACTGGAGAGTAAATATTTTCAAGTTTGCATACCATATGGTCTCTGTCAAAACTACTGCATTCTACCAATATAGCATCAAAACAGCCAGAAACAGTAAGGAAAGGAATGGCTACTGCTGTATTTCAATAAAACTTTATTTATACAGACAATCAGACAAATTTAGCCAGCAAGCTATAGTATGCCAAGTCCTGATGTAGGAATTGATTAGTGAGCCACTTCTGAAACATTGGGTAGTAATTTCCTTAGCATATAAAGATACGATCAAGTATAGTATTCTTTTTTTTTTTTTGTCTCTCTCTCTCTCTCTCTCTCTCTCTCTCTCCTAGTAATACCATGTAAATATAAACATTGTTTATTCATTGCTCTATATTCAATGAAAAAATATTTGTTTTGGGCCATACTGGTAAATCTTATTTATTTACGTTTCTATTTTTTTCCAATATTGCTGTTGGAGTTTTATGAAAATATAGGATGTTTATTTTCTGAAATTTTACTATTTTAAAGTTTTGAAGTGACTTTTAGTAAACTCAAATGGACATGGAGTTTTCAAAAGAGTAGGGGGTAGACATAATGATAATATTCATTTATATGCTAAATAATAAACTAAAAACTTCATATAGACCATTTTTAAATTAATGTAAAAGAACAAAAAAAATTATGAAATAGGTACTGTTATTATGCCAGTTTTTTTAAATATGTGAGAAAAATGTGCATAAAAATTGGCCAAGATTACAGAGTGTGTGCTAACCCCCCCAAAAAAAATCTGATTTTAATGACTATGACCCTTGATACGATACATTGTTCTTCAATTTCCATTTCATTGTATTATTGATGGTCCAATCAAGTTGTTGTTAACTTTTTATGCATATGCCTTGCTTATATAGGTTTTTCTAAAATGTCACTTACTTCATTTAGATTTAAGAATTGTTTAGAGACATGATATATGCATTTCTTTTTCAATAAATCTCATTATAAAGAATTTTTATCCATTTTTATTTAATTGAACTTGATTGATATTTGTATATTCTATCATTAGTTTGAAAAGTGGACCCCTGTATTACATATATATAATATGTATATATATAATTTATATATATACATATTATATATAATATATGTATGTAATATTATATATATTATATATAATATAATATATAATATATATGTATTACATCTATAATATATATATAATATAGATATTTATTTCATTGAACTTGATTGATATTTTTATATTCTATCATTATTTTGAAAAGTGGACCCCTGTATTATATACATATATAATATATGTATATATAATTTATATATATATATAATATCTATAATATAGATATTATATATCTATATTATATATAATTTATTTTTCCACCCTCCTCAATAAAGCTTTCATATTCTCTCTGTTCTCAAAACTCTAACTTATCTTTCACTACTTTCATTCTCTGCTGAAGACCTTGATTCTTATTTCAGTATTTCTAGGGTTATATTTGGATAAGTACCAAAATAGTATATCTTCTTTCCTTTTTAATGATTGAACATTGCATTTTCCCTGAAAATCTTTCTGTTCATGGACTAAAAACTGACTCTACTATACCAGCCATTTTCCCATGTCTTTTCTGTTACAAGCAAAAAAACAAAAAAAACAAACAAACAAAAAAAAGGAAATCTCTTTATTCCCCAATTCTTCATTTCAGCAAATAACTATGATGCTATTTCCTCAAGGTGTAAAAAAAAACCAAAAAAAAAAAACACCTCATTTTAAAAGATCACATTGCCCCTTTTCCTATCCCCTATTTTTTTTCCACTTATAGCAGAACTCCTTGAAAGAGCCATTATATTGTTTCAAATTTCTCTTCTTTCATTCTTTTTTTAAAACTACTTCAATCAAAGTTTAACCCCACCTGCTCTGGTCAAAGTAAAAAATCACCTCCACATTGTTAAATACAAAAGTTAATTCTCAGTCCTAACCTTTGTTAACCTATTGGTAGACATACAAAAGAACCACTGTTCCTTCATTGAAATACTTTATTTATTGGTCCCAGGATGCCACATAGTCCTAGTTTTCATTTCACCTCTGCTTCTTTATTAGTGCTCTTTGTTGGACTATTTTGATCTTTTCAAACCCTAAACAAAATGGTGCAGAGATGATTTACTTTTCTATTTTATAACTATATTATTTTTTTGTATATTTCATTTAATCTCATTGTTTTAAATATCTATATCCTGATAGCTCTAAATTTTATATCTCTGTTCCAATTCTCTTAAACTCCATATATATGTATATATTATATGTATATATGTATATACATATATATACATATAATATATATTGTATATAATAAAGTTAAATTAAATTTATCATGACTTGATTGTGAGCGCCAAGTATTCCCTATATTTGTTTCTTTAAGATTCTTTCCGTTACTATAAATGTCAACTCTGTTTTTCCATTTGCTGGCAACAAAAAAGTTAGAATCATTCTTAAATTATTTATCTCCAAATTCAGAGTCAAAAATCTCATTGGCTATAACTTCAAAATATAAAGAAAATAGTAATGTCATCTTATTCAAGCCACCACCATATTTTGCCTAGAATGTTGTAATAGCTTTTTAACTAGTCTCCCTGCTCCTACCCTAGGTTACCTATAGTTTTCTTTTCAACCATTTCAACCAGAAAAAGAAAATGCTGATATATCATATAAGTCAGATCTTTCATTACTCTGTTTATAGTCCTCACTTACGTAATGGCCAAAATCTCACCAACAACTTTTAAGGATATACATGATGTGATTCCCTCCTTCCTCATCCTCAACCCAAGCTATTTCTCTGACATCATCTCTTACTAAATTATTATCTTGTTCTCTAAGCTCTAACCTCACTGACCTCTTCATTGTGTCTTTAACTGTCTCAGGAATTCAATAGCCACTGTTCCTTCTGCCTGAAATATTCTTTTCCCAGAACATCGTCCCCTTAACTCCTGAGTCTTCTAGCCAAACAATCTATTTTCAGGGAGCTCTTTCATGTTTGCATGCAAACACCGTCCATGTTTGCAGTGTTTCCTGATCCCTCTCAATATTTTCTAGCCCATCTTCTGCTTTATTTTTCTCCTTAAAATATGTAAGTATTTTATTTATATTTTCTGCCCTTACCAGCTTAGATTTTTGTACATTTTGTGTACTGTATTTTTCTGATACTTAAAAGTTTTTTTTTAACATGAAAAGTCATAGATATCATTCATTTAATAAAATATGGAATTATTATCCCAGATATTTTCATATATTATATTAGATCTGTTTTATGAATCACTACTTAATACTTGGTTGCTGTGACTTTCACAGTTAGAATGTCAACTGTAGACAATAATTATTGTCCTAATATTTATCCATTCAGTATTTATTTTATTGGAATACTTATAATTTTATTCAAAGATAATGTATTGTTAGTGAACATTTTGGATTTTTGTATGTTCAAATGAATTTTTATCTTGCTTTGATTTTTTATTAGTTTCAGGTGTACAAAACAACATAATGATTAGACATTTGTACCCATCACAAAGTGATAACCCCACCAAGTCTACTACCCATTTCACATTGTACATAGCTATTACAATACTATTGACTATATTCCCTATGCTGTAGTTTACATCCCATGACTATATGTGTGTGTGTGTGTATGTATATATATATATGTAATTATAGTTGACATTCAATATTATTTTATATTAGTTTCAGGTGCACAGTCTAGTAATTAGGTATTTATATAATATAATATATGAAGTGATCCCCCTGATACATTTGCTTTGATTTTTGAAAGACAGAATATAGAATTCTATGTTAATTTTTTTTAATTGACATTTAAGTTGAAATTTCAAAAGTAAAAAGCATTCAATATTGGAAGGTTAAATTAGCTGAACTTTGCTTTAAGTTTCCTGGCGAATCTATCTTTTTGTTCTGTCAACTTCTTGTCCCTATGGAAGCCACAATTCACTAGAGCACTGCCCCACATTTCTCTGTTGTAAAAATGCCGCCTCTGTAGTCTCAAGATACAGGTTTTGTTTATTTTAGAAGTTACCATTTTTAAATATAGTTTGAGGAGGAAAATAAGCACTGAGACTTGAGTCCTAGAACCTGTTTTCAGTAATTTAATTCAGTATCCTCTTCCTTCACTTTCTTTTTCTCCAGCTCCATTTCATATGATTGAAGGATGTTTTCCTAGGTGTTATTAGAAAAGCCATTTTTTAGGTGACCTGAATCTGACTTACAAGGTTATTCAGGCTTTGTAATTGCTGAGATTACCATTAGTCCTGGCCTATCTTATTTGGTATTTCACAGACATTTATCAATGCTTCTGTCCATTGTTTAAACACTACATAACTTTGTGGTAAGATTGACTATTTTTCTATTTATATTTTTTCTCTAATTTTATTTTGTTTTGGGAAAGGAGGATAGGCTACATCTTGAGTTTCATAAAATATTCACGTCTGCCTCTTGATTCACAACATTTTTTTTGCAGTTTTATTAAAGTACAATTGATATGCAGAAAACTGTACCTATTTATTATATGCAATTTGATGAGTTTGAACATATGCATACACCTGTTACAGTTATTACCACAAGCAAGGTAACAAACATATGTATCAACTCCAAAATTTTTCTCATGTCCTTTTGGTTTTGTTTGTGTACCTGTTGTTTGTTTTGTGATAAGAACACAAATATGAGATCCATCACCTTAGCCTAATTTTAAGTGCCCAATACCATATTGTTAATTATAGGCATAATGTTGTACAACACAGCCCTAGAACTTATTTATCTTCTCTAACTGAAACTTTATACTCATTGACTTTTAATTTGTTTGGGATTTTGTACTGTATATCAGTCAAGGACACAGAAAAGGAAGAGCAGATTTCTAGGATGCACCCATGTAAGGAGCAGATGGGTGAAGAGAAGCCTGTGAGTGGTATGTAAAACAAGAATCGAGATAGAAAAATTTGTATGGCTAGCTTTATGGAGATACTCGCTTTATTGCAGTGGTCTCCAGGGTATGCCTGTCAATTCAAGGATTCCATACAATTCTAGGTTTTCCTAGGAGTGGTAGACAAAATTTTTTTCTCCCAAATATTTCCATATCTGAATTACTTTTAATGAAAAAGGAAAAATAACTCTGAGGGCAGAGCCTCAAGACCAGATGGTGGAGTCATGAATGGGATTATACAAAGACCTAGAAACCTAATGTTATCATCCTGGCTGGATATTGGAATCAACCTTTTTCCCCCTTCCATTGTCTCCTTTTTTTAAATAGGAATGCCTGTTACTGGGAACTTATGGTTGCCCCACCATTGTATTATGGGAAAACAGTAAATAACTGTTTTCTTGTTTTACAGTCCACACATGGGGAAGCTACCTGCCCCAGGATGGACAACACCCAAGATCTCTCCGAAACATGATTTTGATGATATGTATATAGACAATAAGATGTGGGTATTTTGAACTGATGCTGCAAAAGGGTTGAGATTGATTAAATACATTTTGTGTATATGATGGGCATGAATCTTTGGAAACCAGAGGATGGACTCTGGCAGGCAGAATAATTAGTTATCCCCCAACTTCAAATATGTCCATATTCTAATCTTCAGAACCTATGAATATTTTTAACTTACATGGCAAAAGGGACTCTGTAGATCATTAATTAAAGATCTTGAGATGGAGAAACTATCCTGGATCATCTGGGTATGACCAACATAATCACAAGGGTCCTAATAAAGGGAAGAGGAAAGTTGGAGAGTCAAAAGGTGATGTGATTATAGAAGCACCCCTTCAGAGTGGAAAGAGAGAGAGAATAGCCTCTAGACACACTGTAAAAGACAAGTAAATATAGTCTCCCCATGAACCTCCAGAAGAAATTCAGTTTCTCAACACCTGGATTTGAACCTAAAGAGATCTATTTTGGACTTCTGACTTTCAGAACTGTAAGATAATGAAGTTACGTCCCTTTGAGCCATTAAGTTGGTGGTAATTAGATAGAGTATCAACAATAAACTAATGCAATAGGCAGACCTCTTACCCTTCAAAGGGGCTCTTTAAACCACCTCCCCTTTTTTCAGACATGTCACCTTGTCATCACCTCCTTTCTTACCCTCAGCACAAACTTTTACCTCCTACTTTATAAACAAGATAATTCTTCATAAAATCCTTCAATCTGCTGCAAGTAATCCTGTTTCATACACAATTTTCATATCCAAGACTCATATGTATTTTTTAATGAAAATAAAGGAAATCACCCTTATTAGAGAGTTATTATAGATATAGAATCAAAACAATTCAATGGAAATATGAGTCAGTCTTCAGCCAACACGCCAACATAAACTGGAGGATGTTAGTGGTACTAACACACACACGCACACACACACAAGTCATGTGATAGGAAAAACAGGTTTTAGGGTTAACATGATAACCACTTTGGACACACTGTATAACAGTTATCCCTATGTATCATATTTACAATAATAAAAAATTGGGGTAAGGGGAGGCCATAGTTAAGAGTAAGCTAGTCCAACTATTTTTTTTTTAATATGAGGAACAAAACCTATGAGAATTAAGTCTTGATTTACGTCAATATTCATTTAAGTGGTAAATCCAGGATTGAATTTTAAGTTATCTGACAAAAAATTTATTTTGCTTAGATTCTGGTGCCTTTCTAATGTCTCTCTATTTAGAATACATTTTTCCCCTGTATTATCTCTAACATTCCCATCAAAGTAATGAATTAAATTTATTAGCTACTTTCATTTCTCTTCAGAAGTGATATTTTACACTTTGTTCTGTATTGTCAGACTACTGTTCATCCCCCCACCTCCCCCCAAAAAATAAAAGAATTAATTTAGTTTATTGGGAAATTGCATACTGTTTACTCATTATATAAAATATTTTTGTGACTGAAATTTTAAAAGTCAGATTACCTACTATTAATCACCAGATTACCTACCGTTAATCACTACACGTTGCCAATAATGATGATCACAACTTTTGCTCCTTTCCCACCATCTATAATTTTGTGACATTATACTACATGGACTCTATTATTTATTTTGAGCCTTTCAATATCAATAGCCGATTGAATATACGTCTCAGACCATATAGTACTATCCAATCATTGTACTCTTTAGACTATTAGCTTGTACTTTCTCTACATGTAGTCTCAAATGCCAACAATGTATAGATATCCGCAACTCTATATTTATGTTACAAAATTTGTGCTTGTACTTAAAAAGTAGAAGCCAAGATGATTCTAAGAGACAACTGCATTATAGCTAAAAAACGTGTAATTAGCTTCATTCTACCTCCTTGAAATATTCAAATACACATGATTGTGAAAAAAAATACTCATTTTAAATCAGTAAAAAAGTAGTTGTAGAATAAACCAAAAAAAGATGGAATATATATTACATTTAATTATTTTCCCTAAATGGTTCCAATTTCATATATATTGTTCTATATTTCCATAATCCATTAAAATTTCCCAACATTCTGATATTTTAGCCTCTCAGCTACATATACTATTGCTGAATAATTTGATGTCAGAGATGCTTTTATATGCTAGAGGAAAACTTTTATTAGTATTTGTTCAATGCCCAAAAACCTATGTTTAACTAAGCTATTGACAACTGCTTTGCTTGAAACTTTAGTTATTGATTATAACTCAATTAATAAAATCAGTACATTTGAATAATAGAAATGCCAATCCAAATGAACATTTTAGACACTAGAAGACAGATTATTTATATGTAAACACAATTACTACAGTGTTATTAATGTTATTGAGTTAAAACTATCTGCACAAATGCTTATAAAATTATTTTTTTATCTTATAATATGTCTTTTTGTCACTGCAACTTTTATAGTCTCTAATGTTTGATAAATTTGCTAGATATCCATTTTTTTCTTCACTTTGTCCTCTTCTTTGAAACCTGGACCTGTGGCATGATCAAATCTCATTAGTCTGGTTTCTCTCAGACAAAATAACAAAAAAGAAACAAAAAAAACTTTACTTGTTGTACAATAGAAACTTTTGATCATTGGCTCCCATATAGATTTTAAATTTAAAAATGTTAACTTTTCCATTGTTTAGGTTTGTCTTAACTTCTGTGTAGCTAGCGATACCTGATGTATATTCTTGTCATAATTACGTGGAGAGCTGATTTATTAACATTTTTAAAAATGTATATTTTAATTCATTAGTATTTTATAATAATTAGTAAGAGCTATCATAATTAGTAGAAATTTAATTTCCTATGAAATGAGGAATTGCACCTGCATAATAGCTGTCATCTTTAAGGATATTTGTCTAATTTATCATTTAAATATACTGTTACTGTTATTCCCTCTTTCTAATTAGTTTTTGTGTAACGTCCACTAATGTAATTCAGATGGTGGACTCCCCTTTCATCTTATTTTCTGTGAGCCTACCGGTATTGATAAGTGTTCTTTATTTTTTGAATAGTTCTTGATATTTGAAAGACTGTTTTAACAAACAAGTTTATGTTCATTTATTTATAATTCCATAGATATTAATTAATTTATACCTATACTTCAAACCAGATACATACTTGGCAAGAAAACAAAACCCATCAATCAACACACTCCTCATAAGATCATACAAATATAAATATAGTATTATAATTTATTTGTAGCATTTTCTTCACAATATAACATTTATAATGTAAATTATTGTATGTACTTAGATCATTTTACAAATTTAGCTTATTAGGATAAATATTATAGTGTTGATGTAGTTTTTTGCTTAAATAAAATGGTTATAGTCATATATGACTGGTTAGGCTTACTTAGCATGATATTTTCAAGGTTCATCTTGTTGTAGCATTTATCGTTAATTTATTCTGTTTTATTGCCAAATACTCTTCTGTTGTATGGATATAACACATTTTGATTATCCATTCATCAGTTGATGGACTTTAGGTTGTTTGCACTTTTGGTTACTAGGAATAATGCTACTATGAGCATCCACACAGCTTTTTGTGAACATAATTTTCTCTTGTTTATACTCTTGTGAGTGGAACTCCTGAGTCATATGGTACTTCTCTTTTTAGTATTTTGGGAGATTTCCAAAGTGGTTGTACCATTTTACATTACTATCAGCAATGCATGAGGATGCCAATTTTGCCACATCCTCTCAAACATTTGTTTTTTACTCTTTTATTGTTATTATTATTATCATTATCATTATTGTTCTATTGGAAGTAAAGTAGCATACTATCTTGGTTTTGAGTTACATGTCTCTAAAGAATAATGATATTGAACATCTCTTCACGTGCTATTGGCGATATATACTAATATCTATTCAAATCCTTTGCTGTTTTAAAAAATTGAGTTGTCTTTTTATTATTGAGTTGTAAGAGTTCTGTATATAAGTTCTTTATGACGTATTATTTGCAAATATATTATCTGACTCTGTATTTCATCTTTCAGTTTATTGATGGTATCCTTTGAAGCACAAACATTTTTCACTTTGAGGAAGTTCAATTTATATTTTTCTTTTGTCATGTATGCTTTGGTGTCAGACCTAAGAAACCATTGCCTATTCCAAGGCCACGGAAATAGATTACTACTATATTTTCTTCTAAGATTGTTACAATATTTCCTCTTACATTTGGGTGTATAACTTATATTGAATTAACTTTTATATTTGGCTTGAAATGGTACTCAAGCTTAATTTTGTTTTATGTGGATATAGAGTTCTAGTACCCGTTGATGAAAAGTCTATTATTTTTTCATTGGATTTTCTAAACACAATTGTTGAAAATCAGTTGACCGTAGATATTAAGTGTTTATTGCTGGACTCTCGATTTTGTTGCATTGATATATATGTCTTTTCTTATGCCAGTGCCACAGGTTCTTGATTACTGTCGATTTGTAGTACATTTTGAAAAGGGAAAGTGGAATTCTCCTATCTTTGTTTTTTTCAAGGTCATTTAGGCTATTTTGAGTCTCTTGCATTTCCATATAAATTTTCCTATATGCTTTGATTCCGCAGAATATCTAACTTGGATTTGATAGGGATTGTGTTGATTCTAATTTTCATATCGTTCATGACTTCATCAACATTTAAGCTTTTCTCCTACAGTGATATATATCAGTCTGCCTCTCACCCATTAAGGTGTCATTGTTACTATTTGATTATTCTCTTTCAACACTGACAATACCAACAATATAATACCCTGTGCTAATTACATTTTCTAATGTTAAATGTGTAGGTAGAGATTGATCTACTGATTGAAAGACTTTTTTGATCAATTCTCATATTTTCACTAATTAATACACTCATTGACCAAAAAAACAGAGGTAATAAACACTGGAGTAGAGACAAAGATCAATTCAGTAAATTGTAAAATAGTGTTTATGATCCTAATATTTAGTGTAGAGAAGCAAAAGATAAATTGTAAAAGAGTGGTTAAGAGACACAGACGATTTTTAATGTCTGGCATTTTGCTAATAAAAAATTACAGAAGAATAAAATGTAGAAAATGGTGGAAAGAATTATTTAAAGATATCATTGAAGATATTTTTCTAGATTTAAGGACATAAATTCTCAATACAAAAGTGCATTCTGAATCTAGAGCAAAATTCCTTAATTAAATTGAATCTAGATATGCCTGGAGTATATCAACAGTAAAACTACATCCCTGTACTATAGAATTATAAGCATATGGATTTAATTTCAATCTATTCCAATATTTTATTGAAATTGTTTCACAGAAATTAAAAAAGAAAAGAAAATTGTGGACCCAAGAATTGAGTGAAACAAAGGAGAAATAACAAGAAAACTTGGTAGTTGGAAAGGAGATAAATAAACAGTACACAATTTAGTAGATGCAAGGAAAGTGAATACTAAGATAGTACTGGTAAATGAAGAAATTCTTCATTTCCCATTAAAATGAAGAATTCTCGAAAACAATCTCATACAGACAAGATTGGTGGTTGCCAGACGGGAAGGTGAGTGAATGGAAGGCAAAATGGGTAAAGGGGGTTAAATATATAGTGACAGAAGCAAAGTAGTCTTTTGGTAGTAGGCACGCTATAGTGTAGGCAAATATTGAATTATAATACTGTACACCTGAAACTCATATAATGTGATTAACCAATGTTACCTCAGTAAAAACAGAATTCCCAAAAGTCTAAAGAATTTGTGGTGCCATCTGCCTCATTTGTAGTCTCTGAATTCAGAGCAATACTAACTAAATAGTACAACCTTCAAGCATAATTTCTCTTTCAATAGGTAAGTCAAAAATAAAATGTAGTATTTAAAAGTACAATAAGTTGTACTAACAGAACAAATGGGAGACCTTGAAAGGACATTACCAAAAGAAGTGACTATTATAATAAAGAATATCATCAGAAATTAAATAAATGACGCAAAAAAAGTATTTGGACAAGAAAGTCTGGGTTAAATTTATGTTATTAAGTAGCCAGTTCACCTAGATTATCACTTCTAAAATTGATGGCACTAATAAAGTAGATTTGATGCTCAAATTAGTTATATATGTGAATATGGATATGTGAGCTATTATTATTATTATTATTGTTTTTTTAATTAGGAATATTTAAGAAGGTCTCATAGTTTTAAAAAATACAGCTGCTAGTTGATAACAATATCTAAAACATATACTTCTTAAAAAGTTATCTTACCACAGGTAGAATCCCTACACTCTGAACATTGGAAATAGGTTCTGTTGTTTCATGCCATAACTGGTCATATAGCAGCAATGGAAAAATGAATAAAACAGTCACAGTTATTTTAAATTTCCAACTTCCATAGGAAGCAAGTATCTATTTTAGCATTTACCATCAATTATGAAAAGTAGTCTTTATTAAATATAAATGTCACAGCTCCTGAAAATAGTAACAGTTTTAAAAATATTATAAACAAATTTACATTAAGAGTTTTGTGGAACATTATCATAATCTCAAAAAAATGTTTGTTATAATAGCTGCTAATTCTATTTAATTAATATGTGGGATGAAACACTGAGTTGTATTAATCGTTATAATTATAGCCAAGGAATATAGCTAATATCCACAGATTATATTTCTTTTCATTTTTTTTACAGAAATTTTTATCATTTTTATTTTGCAAACCGTATTGTTAAAATGGTTCTTCATCCCTATGTATTTTAGGAACTCTTCTGTATTGTTACATATTTATTTCACATTTAGTTAAAACTAAGTACTATTTTGAGTTGTTTTAAATTTTGTGGTTTTCTAAATGTATTTTTTAGGCAAAGTTATTAGCTACCACATCACATTTTATTTTGAAATACCAAATAAATACTCCTGATTACCATTGTTGAGAGGAAAAGTGGCTTTTAAAATATGGGCTTTTAACAGAGTAAATGGAGTTATCATTACAATTAAAAATAAAAAAAATGTGTGCAACTGCTTTAATCGGTATATTGCCACCAACTCATAATTGCATCTTATGCTTAAGCAAGTATAAACTATTCCTCATTTTTTTCCAAGAAATGTTAGGTTAGTATAATATAGTTCTGGTTTTTAACTCTGATTTGTCAAAGGGATGAATCATTTGTTCTTACAATAATAAAATCAATTTTGAGCACATGCCTTAATAACATTCAAGTTTCATGTCATGTTTATCAAGTAATATAATTTTAATAATGTAATTCTGAATTTTACCATTATCAAGGACTGATTATTTGAGAGTTTTTATCACCTGGATGATACCATTCTAGTTGACAGCACTGGAAGCCTATTTTTAGAGAAGTGACCTATTTCTCAATAGTGAACATCTATAGTAGGAATGAGGGATGGCTGATATCACCCATAAAACAACCTGATGTTGGTCATGAGGCAGTGAGTCTAAATGGTAGTGTAAGCCTTGAGGGCAGTGTTGTACACATCAATCTTAAAGTATGCCCTGCTTGTAATAAATATTGATTGCATATAGATTGTTCTTTCCACTCATAATTTTTAGAACACTAGTCCCTTTAGTATTGATGTCATTTTTTTTATTTAAGAAAGATATTCATTGTAGGGTATTCGATGGACACTTGTCTCATTAGGCAGTGGGTGTGTCTTATAGAGCTGAGTTCTTTAGCCTGTGTTTTCAGAACCATGGAAAGCTACTGACCAGAATTAAGCACATTGGGAGGTGGAGGGTTACATGATCAGATTTGCGTTTCACAGATAACTGGTTTGGAGTTGGATGTGAGGACGACAGTCCATAGATATTAATAGTTGTCTAGGTGAAAGATGGCATTAGTTTGGCATATGCTCGTGGATGAAAAAAAGTCAGAATATTAGGTAGAATGCAGAGGTATTAAAAAATAAAAGCATTCAAAGTTGCAGTACTTTTTCATGAGAGAGCTATGGAAAGTTGGGCTATCAAGAAGGATTTCTTATCCCCTCACCTTCCTCCTTATCCCCAACCCCCTATCGGGCACAGTCAGTAACCATGGTTGCCACAGAGAAATGAAAGTCAATTTGGGGAAAGCAATCAATAATGTTGTAAAGATTTTGTAGGATATTCGATGGACACTTGTCTCATTAGGGAGATCACCTCAGGGATGATGTAGATGCCTGATCACTGCACTGTACACCTGAAGCTGAAGTTGAACAATAATGGTTGTCAACCATGATTTTATATATATATATATATATATATATATATATATATATATATATATATATATATTTACAAGAAGCCGAGTACAGCATTAGTAATAGAGACAGTGGAAATGTAATGGCTGTTTGCGATGTCAGAGGGGTAGTGGATGGGGGGAGGCGGGTTATCACTGTGTGAGGGATATAAGTGATAAGTGTAACTATTACATTGTTTTGCACACCTGAATCTAATTAAACAAACAAATAAATAAATGCATAAATAAATAAATAAAATTTTTTTAAAAAAGGATTTCTTGATTTCTGTGACAAGCAGCTGAATAAATTACAAAGACAAGTACTTCTTCGATGGCTCCCCAAAAGTATAAACTGCATCCTAAAATTGTGAGGCATGTTCTTCTAATCACAGGTTGAAATACCAGCCACTTTGATTTCTTAAGAAGCAGTGACTTCCCCAACATGCTTATTTGTTTATTTATAAGCACATTACATGATTGTTGACATTTATTCTTAGTTTTCATAAATCATTGTTGACTTTAATAGTGAGGAGCCTGGCTCGTGGTTACCAACCGTAGACAATTGCGAAGGTTTTATCTGGCAGTTCTCATGGAGGCACACTGCCCCCGCCCCCCACCCAGACTTGATGCAGAACCAGTGCGTTGTGTTGTAGTCAAGGACTCACACCCCTCTGGAGGGTCATGCCATAGGCATGTGGGCGTTCCCAGATTTCCATATCTGAGACCTTTGGAAAAGATCCTCCTTGGGCGCTACTGCGAAGGGCACCTTACATGATTGTTGTTTCCTCATTTTGGCTGCCTCTGTTTATTTCTATGTACTAGGTAGATCTGCTACGTCTCCCAGTCCTGGCCAGGTGGCCTTATGTAGTAAGTGCCTAGGGGGTCCCTCATTTTTCTCATAGTGAGGAGAGAAGGGGGAAAACTCAAAGTCACTTTTCCCCACTGACTCAGTAGCCACTACTTTTTCACCCCTCACCTCCCATCCAAATACTAACCAGGCTGGATCCTGCTTAGCTTCCGAGATCAGAGGAGATTTGACGCTCTCAGGGTGGCATGGCGGTAGACTTTACTCCTAACCTTTCGCCCTCCCCTCTCCCCCAAGCCCAGGGTCCAGAAACCCGACAGGGCTTTTTGTTTGGGACTTCCTCAACAAAATACGACACAGATGAGACGGCCCCGCATCTGTGCTGATCCGTCAGAGCCTTGGCTACTGTGCCATTCCATGAAGGAAATGAAACTGGGAGTTGGTGCCTTTTCTGGTTTCAGCATCTTGCTTTACTTTGGCTGTGATTACAGATTTCAATATTACTTTCATTTTGGCTCGTTATTGCTCTAATTGGCTACTCGGCAGTCCAGCTCTCTCGCTTGCTCAGCTTAGCTCCTGACAAACAGCTTACCTACACCTTTTGTGATAGTTTACAGACAGTAACCAAATTAAGATAAACATGAATCTGAACTTAATGCTATTTGTATCTCCAGAGTACTATGGGACCAGGAAAAAGAGGGAAAAAAATACTCCAAAAGTACAAGTTATGTTGAATTTCTAAAGCAATGTTTTTTAGAAGACAGCTGCATTTTGGAACAATATGTATCATTCTATGTAAAAAAGTCACATCTTATATACATTAAAAGTTCAACTTTAAATAAAAATAGTTATGAATTATTTTTTGTGAAATTCCTGGGGCACTAAGTTTGCCGTGCAATTAAAGGACTATATTTTTTAGTGACATGCAGTACGTATAGTGTAAATGTGTATATGTGTATGTATGCATATGTGTATGTATACATGTGTATATGTATGTATACATATTTACATATGCATTATTTATTTTAATAAATAATCAGAGGAAGTCCTGTTGCTTAAAATTGATGATTGATCCTGGCTCATCATTTTCTTTATCTATATTTGGCTTTTTCTTCCTGGCTTCTTGAGAAATCTAATTTGTGTACTGCATGGGATTGATTCTAGTACAGCATTTTTACCAAGTTTCTCTTTTTCAGTGTCAGTTTTCTCATAGTTGTTATGATTGCAGTTTTCGGTGATTTTTTCCCTCTGCTTCATGTTCTATTTTGTATTTCCCCAAGGCAGTGAGTCATTCTGGAAGTGTTATATAATTTGTTTTGTTCAGCACATTTCTTGCCGTATATGTACTGTGTATTTAGCTTCTTTCAACTCTCCTTCCAAATACTGCTTTCTTCTGGTAATCACTTCCACCTTTTTCAGTTCACTGCTTAATGGCTGAGGCTGGGATCTTTTTTCTGTTTTATTCATTGCTATGTTCCAAATGTGTAGAAGAGTACTTGACATATTATGTGTTCAGTAAATACATGCTGAGGCAATGAATTAAAGTGGGCCTCACCTTCCTATTTAAATTTTCGATGTTGTCTTGTTTGTAATGGCTTACCAAGATACTTACTACTATTACCTTGGTCAAAACTTTTGAACTCCTCTATTCGTGTTATTCCGTTTTATAGTTTTCCAAACACAGCTTTCTGTGCCGTTGTTTTTAAATCAATAAAGAAACTCCAATTATGGTTTTCATTTTGAATTAAAGAGTTGAAATTAAAAAGTAGAACAATAATAGTTTTATTATGTAATCTCATATGAAATACACTTCATAATTTCTAACATGGTACATTGTTCTGTAATTTTGGTCCTTATCACTCTCCCGACACCATTATAATTCAATAATGTTTTGTTTTCATCCATTTGTGACTCTCTAAAAACATGATTATCCCAAAAGAATGAGAAATCCCAGAAAAAAAAAATTGAAATAGCAAAAACACACATTTGTTTAAAAAATACCAAACGAAATATATTTTCTCTATAGCACACACACACACACACACACACACACACACTGGAGGTGTCAAAAAATGTATACACATGACTTGTATTTATCTTTTGTTATTGGTTTTATTGAGTATTACAATTTTAATACAATATTTTTGTTTTTTAAAATGTGTATACATTTCTCTCTCTCTCTCTCTCTCTCTCTATATATATATATATATATATATATATATATAAGCACATATATATATATATGTATGTATATAATATTTAGACATTACATACATCTTCAATATATTCTGTAGTTTAGATACTTAGGATACATTTATATCTCCTTAATAAAAATGTGCCTCTTCTTTTATTATTTGTTACTATGTACCAGGAAATGCACCATTATTTTCAGTTTCCTTTTAACTTCAGATGGAGGAACCAGGCATACCCTCCAATCTGAATTGCTATAGTATCAGTTTGGCCTCGGCTTACTTTGACGTGCTGAACCCAGAGAGTAGATAAACATAAAGCTGTTCATTGAGTATCTTGCCCTTCACAATTGATAGTGTTTTCACAAGTTAAACACAAAGAGACTTTAGTACAACACTGCCCTATAAAAACAGGGTAGCCAACTTTTGTGAACAAGTGATTATTTTCAAATTAATAGGATTGACTAAACTCTTAACTTGCAGGGCTTATATTGTGGTGGAGGGAAACAGATAAAGAAAAATAAATAAATAATCTATTCAGTGCGCCAGGAAAAACAAAATGGAGGAAAATTAAAGGGATGGTTTGATTTCCTGGGACTGGGATTTTAGGTACGTATTTGGAAGGGAGTTTGATTCTCAGAAGAGTGGTCATTCAAAACCTCAAAGTGAAGGTCTTTCTTGAGAAAATAATTGACGATGGTGAATGAGATACCTCTGTGGATTTCTGGGGTACAATATCATAAGCAAGGCTGGCTACATAATTTGTGGGGAGAGGTTTAAAGTGAAAGTGAGGGTCTTTTGTTTAAAAGCACCAAGAAAGTTTTTCCTTTTCTCCTGGGAAGTGTCTTAAATTGCCATAGATGTTTTATTTGCTATTTAATGTCACAATCCTTTGGGCATGAATACTTCCTGTGCAAGTGCAGACCCTCATACGGCCCTGGGGCCCAACCGTATGACTTTGTACACTGACTCTCTTCATTCCCACATCTAGGCCCTCATTGGGAGTGAAGGGCAGCAGTCATTGCTGGGTGTGGGTAGAGGGCTGGGTGCTTGAGACTCCATTCCCAGCAAACAGAGAGGGGCAGGAGGCTGGACCCCCACATAGTCCAAGACTCCAAGTCCATAACATATGTACCATGTTCTCACTGGGCGTTATTTGCAGAACACAGATTCAAAGATACAATTATTAATACTTTCAAAAGGGTGACTATAAAGCATTAAACCTCGAGGCAGGGGCTCCCTTCTGAATGTGACTTTCCACGGGACGACCCTTGATACACACCAGGAAGCCATTCCTGGTTACAGGAAGAGGAGACTCTGAGTATAAAAATCAGAAAGTGGGATTTTGCCAGAGTGAACAAAGGGGAGAATAGTAAGGGGAAAAAAAAAAATAGAAAGGTAAGAAAGCTTCCAATCGTGTAAGGCCTTGTTGTTATTAATATTTTGAACTTTATTCTCAGTGAAACAGATAGTGATAATTAATGGCATTTTTTGTCCAGGATTGTAGTAGTGAGAAGTGATTTGTTTCTAGATATGTTTTGAAGGTAGAGACCACAGGTTTTGCTGACTATTTGCTTGCGGAGTATAAATGAAAGACAGAAACCAATGATATTTTTAAGGTTTCATCTTGAGTAATATTTGGTTTTAGGCGTTAAATCTGTGAAGCTTCTTAGTGACTCAAGTACAGACCAATCTTTGTTGAATAAACAAATCATCAATCAACTATGGAACACTTGAGTCCAGAAATGAAGGGGGACATCTGTGTGGGAGTTATAAATTTGGGAACTATCAACATTAGTGTATAGATGATATTTGAAGTTATGAGATTGAATGATTTCAGGAAGAAAGTGAAAATAGAGAAGAGATGCTAGAACTGGGTCTGGTATACTCCAATAATAAATGATCAGGAGGTTAAAAAGAGACAAGGAAGTACTAGGAGGGGCCCACGAGGGAGGTGGAAGCAAGGAGAGAGTACAGTTTCCTGGAAGCCAATTAAAGAAAGTGTTTCTAGGGAAAGAGAACAATCAGGTGAGTTAAACAGTATTGATAAGGGTTTCAAACACTTAGAATTGACCATTGCACTAAGCAACATGGGAGACGTTAACAAACTTGTCAAGGGTAGTATCTGTGGGAGTTGGGAGAAAGCACCAATCAGAGTCTCAGGAAAGAACAGGAGAATAAAAATTGGAGACGATTGAGTTTAGATTATTTTACAGAGGTGTTCTGTTGTGAATGCAGAGAATTGGGTCGTAGTTGGCATAAAATGGTGCTGAGATTGTGTATTCTCACTAAGCAAACACTCAGTTTGACTTGAGCAAGTACTCAGTTTGACACCTGACAGTAGTACAAGTACCTTGTGGGCCCGGGTCATGTCTTACAGTTCTTTCATACCACCTGGCACAAATTCCAAATAGTGAGATTTCGAGTATTATGACTTGCCTGTAGAGATGAAGCTAGAAAAGTGTGCTGGGGCAGAAGTTACAAGGCACCCAACTCTTGACCATATTTTGGAGATTTTAATTTTATCTTTATGCACTTAATAAAGTGTTTTTCTTTGTAGAATTGTATTTAGGAATACAATTCAATGTGTCACAAGAAATGATATTCATATATAACAATATGTGAACACCAATTACATTAGCCTTGCTTTTATCAGGCTGCTTATAATGTGGCATATTCTACATGTGATACCTAAAGCCATGTAGGTGATACCACTCAGGTGAGTAAATAACCACTGGTTAATAGTGCTTTGAGAAGTTACCCATCTGCCTTTTCTCAAGGAAAACAACAGCAATGTGGGAAAAAGAAAAAAAAAAAAAAAAATGGCCAGAGCTTTGCAGAGATTAAGGGTTACAGGCAAGTAATCCTGTGGTTCAATACAAAGCTTGAGTTCTAGGGAAGAAATGTAGTATTGCCAAGGACATTCTTTGCAGAAGCTCATTTAATCTGTACCAGAAGGCATGGGATCCGACACGGTGGGCCTAAATGACATGGGGTATTAAGCAACATAACTCGGTTGTGATGGATAGTAGAACCAAAAAAAACTTCATATTATTTCAGTGTAGTTTGGGGACTGTGTAAGGTATTTGAATATAAGCACGACAAACTATATTTCAGTAGACCTGTAAAAGTTCTGAACTGATGTTTAATCCATGCAGAAATTCAGAGTTCATTTTAATCTGTTTATGAAGTTTCTTATGGGAAGTAGCATTTAAGAGGATATGGGAAAGGCTATATTTTAGTAATGTTTAGTGTTTAAGATATATTTAGAATTACAAAAAAAAAGGAAAAGTCATACCAGCTTATTCTTGTTAGTTGCATATTTTAACAATATATGCAACTAACTAAATAGCTAAATAGCCAAGTTGCTTCGAACAAGCTAGTTCATCTCTCTAAAGCCTGTTTCCACATTTGTAAAATGATGAATCAGACTAGACAATCTCTGAAATATTTTTTACCTCTCATATTTTATAATACTCATATACAAGAATACTTTGAAGCTAATGGATTTGGGTAATACAAGATATACTTTGAGGGAGGTGGGGACATAGATTTGGTGTATAATTCAACATATTGCTGTGTTAAAACTGCTATACAAAGTATTTTTTTTTTTTTGAAGTTAAAGATTGGTAAGAGTATGAAAGCATATAAGCAAAGAGAGCAAGAAAGATAGAAAGAAAGATACTAGCTAATTTAGAAAACACCTTAGGGTTTGAAACTGGAAAATTAAATAATAGTTCAAGGAAGCAATATAAAAGAACTAACTGTAGAGTCTGAATTTGGTCAAATAGTCCATTGGGGGTAAAAAGTCATAAGAAATGTATTGGCCATACATAATGCTTTCTAAAAATGATTGTTAATAGTGAGGGACAATAAGGATTTCAAGTGGGAATGAGTTCTAACTCCGAATGTTCCATTTTAAATACTGATGTAAGGATGTTAATTTTAAATAAACACAGAATGTTCTTTAAACCCTACCTATTTAACCATTAATTAGTAGAACCAAAAAATAAATTAAAATGATACAAAAGGTGTGATTTAACATGTTTTCTGTTTATTGAGTTACCCGGTAAGGATATTGCTATTGTGATTTGAAACTCATTTCCTTTGTGTTTCCATGAGGAAGTGATCCTTATAGTTAACAATGTCTTACTTCCTCACTCAATCATTACTTGGAAAGGGATTCTGACTGAAAAGTGGCAGAAAAATTAGGCATGTGTGACTCAAAACTTCTAGATCTCTTTTGGGAGTAAGTCTTCCAGAAGAAGCAGCATGCATTCCCATTGTGTGTGTGTATACACACACACACACATATATTTAGTTTCAGGTGTAAAAAACAATAGTTAAATAGTTAAACATTTATCATTTATATCCCTCACACAGTGACAACTCCCCCTCCCCCCATCCACTACCCCTCTGACATCACACACAGCCATTACATTTCCACTGTCTCTACTCCTAATGCTGTACTCCACTTCTTGTAACTACTTAGCAGTACAAGTCCTGTTATTGTGGCTAGCCTTAAATTTGACCACTTGCCTTTGTCTATGTGACTAAATTTGTCATATTCATGGGTGAAGTATTAGCAAGTACCCTTGACTCAGAGCTAAAGCTGAATTCACCAAATAAATTTATTAATACGGGGATATTTTTACCTTCATTTGTCTACAACTTCTACAATCTCCCAGCTCTTGCAGGGAATAGAGATGTTACAGTCACAAATCTCAACATGTGTCCTCACCTTTCTTGATTCATTATCTACTGTTGAGTGAGCTCTGTGGAATATCCACAGCTTAAATCTCTCAAATGCCAATGAAGGACCCAGTAGGCTCTGTTTCAAATACTCAACCCTGGGCTCAACCATGTTTTATTCTGAAGTGGTTTGCTCAATTCTAACCCCCTTTTTTGCCTCAGCTCAGCAAGTTGAAACAAAAATAAAAACACTGGAAAAAGGACATCAGAAAGAGATAGCAATATTACTGTTTTTGTCTTTGTGATAGCTCTGTTCTCAATTATATCTTTCTACATCGGCTATTAATAGAACTTAGTGTCTGCTTCAGTTGCAGTGCCCCAAAGGCTTATCAGTGACCCAGGCTGAGTATGTGTATTTTCAAAGCAGCAGTCAGAGAAACAGTGCATTTCAGAGGGGGGTGTAACCTAGTTTGGGGAGGGTCAGAAGAAGATCCCTTAAGGGTACTGATAGTTAAATCAAGACCTGATTTATAACATAGACTTTGAGAGTTGGTTTTCCAGCAAGGGAAGATAATACAGAGGCAAGGCATAGAATGATTCAGGGATTTAGAGAAGTCTAAAATGGTTGGAGTCAAGAGAAATATGAAGGTATGGCAAAGGTGAGTCTTGAGAGGTGATGAAGAAAGGCCTGGCTGAACATGTTGAGGATGACAGGTGTAATTACTGGCAAAACCTGCCAATGTCTTTAAATTTCTCTTTATTTGTCAGGAAAAAGTTTAATAGATAAACCATTGCAAATACTTTCTGAGGGATAAATATCACTTCCAAAAGCACCAATACTCCTTCCTTCTTGGTTTACAATGTTGTGTAATATTAAATAAGTTTCATTGTCTAGATTGATAGCATATTCTCATTTATAAAATGCTGATTTATGACAGAGACTTCTAATCTTTAAATAATGAATTTTAGTGACCCGTGAATCTAATTTGAAAGGTGCTATAACATTGCAACGCAGTGCAGTATTATGATCTAGTTTAAAATATTCAGTATCATTATGCCTTTAAAATGTTCTTAGGAATTAGGTTGATTATACATGAGCATTCGGTGAGTGAGTCCAAGAATATAAATGATTGCTTGGATGGCTGACTCCACCTTGAATGAGTTCAGAAAATAGACCAGAGGAGAGTGATGAAAAGTTTAAAATTTTCCAATCTCTATAGGCAGCTGTCATTTCAGTTTATATTCTTTGTATAATGGGCACTTAAAGTGATCTCTGCTGCTTTAATGTTCCAAGCTGACGTGGAATATTTCCGGAGCCTCCCCATCATTCTAAACATACAGCACAACTCTCTCTAGGATTCAAAACTTGCCACTTGTCACCTTTATATCCCCAGTCAGACGGAAACTGCAGAGAAGCATAGTATTCCATCATGGAAATATTTGAATTATATTTCCCTTAAGGACAAGTATTTTATCAATCAAATAAGACAAAGAACTAGATTTTGCTTTTTAATATACATATGCACGTAATTTGTACTGCATCATGAGTTTCTTTAGTATCAACTCAGATCCTTATTGCTAACAAGGTTGCACACTTTCATTTCATGAATACAGTGATAAATACACAGCCAGAACCATCCCCCATCTTGTTTCCTCATTATTCAGTGCTTGCTGTGTATGGGAACAAAGTTTTATAGTATGTTCTACGTTAAAGTGAATTATGGTGCATACTTCTGCATTAGCATATAGTCTTAATTTTAGGTCTTAGTATCAAAATGTAAATGCCTCAGAGGCTTTTCTTGAACTAGTAACTTCTATCTGCCATTGTTAAACATTGTACTTAAAAAAAAAAAATCCTTGTGCTAAAATAGCATTGGAACAGACTAAGAAATAATTACTTTATATCTAAGTTTCAGCAGAAAAATCCCTTTGCCAATTACTCATGTACTTGAATGCATGTTATTATTTTCCAAAGTAGCATCTTTGGCAAGAACTTGCAAGTTGCATATCCTGATGGTCTTAAATGAGTATTAATATGGATATTAATTGATTCAAATAACATCTTAATAACTGCTCCACAGCTTGGTTTTCTAAGACTGGTTCTGACTTCTGATTTGACTCTATGATGCAATACTATTTCTAGAACTCTAATCATTAACAGAGATTAGCCACCCCTAATATGTGAGCCTATTGTAACATTATGGCCATTATCCATGGTTCTTCCCCCCTCTCCACCCCCCACACACAGCTCACTTCCGAGTGCCAATAAATACAGCTCTAGTTATGAGAGTCAAAATTCAACTTCCTCCTACCACACATCTGACCAGTACTCTCTTAAGGTTTTCTCTTGATGCTGCTAAATACAATGTACACAGATGAGAAGATCCTTAATTATGGAGAATGGATCACTTCTCTTTCCATATCACTTTGTTAGTCTAATGAGAAATACCACGTGAGCACATTTGTTGTTCTGATGAAATTAACTTTGTGCTATAATCAGGCAGTTCTCCTCAGGTTTCCCAAATATTCTACATGTGTATTTCTACCTATAGGACTTTAACTGTGCTCTATCCCTAACAAGTTTGATTGATCTCTTTATAATGTCTGTCAATTTGACTTTTTATTGAAGATATGATTTAGAAATCAGTACTTTAGAGATATTTTCCTTAGTTTCTCTAGCTCATATTATTTGGCTTTACTCACATGTACAAGTCCGTTGAGTATAAAGCACAAATAATTACATGTTGTTCATTTTGGCATATTTACCACTTATTTGGAGTTTGCTAATTGGTTTACATGATTAGTCCATGGGTGTTTTGAGAAAGGAAACAAACCAAGTTTATACCTTTTATGTATTACCTTATTTCAATCAGTTACCATTGGTTCATTTAGGTATTCAGTATTCAATCAGGTTTCTATACAGTACTGATAGAGGAACCACTAGCTTGTGAGGGTTAATTTTTTGAGAATCATTCCATTATGCTTCCAACCTTAGATAGAATTTACCTAAGTATTGTCAAAATGGGCCATTGTGGTTTCCTTCTACATTTAGATAAAGGTGCAAATGGCGATTAATGCTACTGTCAGTGTTCAGTCCACTTTTAAAGAGTGACTGAACAGAAGCCTTTCCAGGGAGATTTGTAAATTTTGAGGACATACTGACCTATAAAAAGTGGTCTCACACCCCTTGTCGACTTCTTTGAAAAGTGCTTTTCTTAGAGATGTGTAACATATACACATACACACATACACACACATACACATACACATATGAGCATGTACTATATATATAATGATTATTGCAATTTCTCCAGTCTTAATGAAAATTCAGATAGTTTATACACAAAAATACTTCGTTGTATAATATTTGGAGAAAATTGTGTTTTTGTAAATATTTAAAATGTGAAGAACTATGATTTTTGTCAGTTTCTGTCATATTGGATTTCAATGGACTCTTTCTTTCTAGTGATACTTATCAAAATAAAGTCAGAAATCAGGATTCTAGTCTTAAAAGGAAACTCTAGAGTTTGCCTAGGCATTACTCAGTCTGTAATTGGTCATATTATTAATCGTGCATGCAGTATAAGAAAGTTACAAAAGGTATAAAAGAGAGAGTACTGGCTTTCAAATGACTAAGGAGGCAAAGAGAAAATACGATACTAGTAAAAAACAAAAATTCTTGCATAACACATAAAACGTAAAATGAGTAAAAGGTTAGAAATTAGGAAAACTTCAACAAAGCATGAAGTTATTTAACAAAGAAACTTTATTTTACCGGGTTTCAGTGGAAATCATGAGCATAGATAATTATAGAATAGACAAATATATAGATAAAAAACACATGATAAAATAAAAATGAGCAAGACGTGTGTGTTGGAGAAAGCACAATATTCACAATATCCATAACTCTTTACCATCTCACCAAAGTCTACATCTGATTTTTCAATTCAAATATCCACATGCTCATATGCTCACACACACACACACACACACACACACACACACACACACACTTACACAATGACAAATTTGCAGGAAAAATCTGGGACCAGTATTATGAATTTTGTATTTGCAATTAGCATAGCAATAATGACAATTTAAATGAACATGTGGAGAAAGCTTGATAATGCAGCAATAAAATTTTTGAAAAACTGTTTTGTTTATATATATATATATATATATATATACACACACACATACACACATATATATACACACATATATATGTATGTATATATGTATACACGTGATAAAAAAAAAGCATACATATAAACTAATGTATATGGGCATCTTAATAATTCCAACGTAATATTCCTGAAGAAATATGATAAAGGTAAATGTGAACATAAACACAAATGTCATAATTAGATTGGTGCTTTTCATCTTTTATGAATTACTTTTTGTAGCAGTCTAAGCTTGCTGCTTGGAGGAAGATTCTAGTAGACACTGCTTGAAGGACGCTATTTCCTTAATTCACACCAGATGGCACTATGAAACTTTTCCATTTTCTTAACAGTCCAAGCAAAAATAAAAGAGATGAAGTGCAGTGGAAAACTATTGTTGAGTAAATTTCTCTCTCACTTCAGTTTCCTAAGGTCAGGTGGAATTATTGTTTAATATATAACACAGGAATATTCCAGTCTAACGTGTTTCCCCTCTACAAGTCTATAAGTACAGATAAATATATTAATTTTAATCAGTTTTCCTAAGAGTTCCAGAAAGCCTTAGATTTAACTCATTTTCCCCAAAAAATTATTATCTCATGATATCTGCTTCATGTGCCTTGTAGAAATCCATCAACAAGGTATAACCACTTATAATGTATCAGTCATCACATTCCTAGTATCAGGCTTGCATAGCTCAATTGGCCCTAATTGGACTACTTATTAATTTTCAAGATGCACCAATGTATTTCACTTTTTCCTTCCTCCTGTATTCAAAGTGTATGCAAATAAAATGAGACTTTTAGTACATTATGATTTAATTCTAGTTTTTCATCTTATATTTTCATAATGTTTATATTTTTATTTTCCTGTTTCCACAGTGAAGGTGATAAGAATATACCAAGTGTATGGTTTTCAGTTGTATTAGAGAAAGCACTCCAAGTTGTGGTATTTTATGAATGATGAAACAAAATTCATCTCAAAAGGACATTTTCTATTCTAATCCTTATTTTTATTTTACAGCTTCTTTTTGTTTTTTAAAAAAAAAGAAACAATTTTGGGCACATTGGTATAAATATCCATTTAGATTACTATGTTATATATTTTAATATTCAATATTTAATAATAAATATTAATATTTAATTAGAAATATATTAATTTTATGCAAAAACAAATAATATACATTTCCGCTTTTCTGTAATTTAGTTTTGTCCTTATATTTACGTAAAAGTCTGTGAACTTCAGGTTTTCAAGATACTAGCAAAATGAAATCATTTTTAAAGAAATATTTTAGCAAAGTTAAAGGCTCAAATATCATTTTTAACAAATCAGTTTTCTATACTTTGTATAGAAATAATATTATGCATTGCTTCAGAGAATGCAATAATTTACATGAAAATATTATATGCCCCTATTTAAAGTAGATATATTAAAGCAATATTGCCATTATCAAATCCATAATTATAAATTTATCAAGTAATAAAATATGTCAAATATGTATCCATTCACATCTAAAAGAATCTAAGAAACACAAATATCTTTGACTTTTACTTATGTGCCTTAAAAGGTAAGAACTGTAAACATCTGTAAACCATAAAGAGACATGATAAAATGGTTTTCCTTTCATTTGACATTCTATAAATAGGGCTCTGTAATGAGCCCTTTATGTAACATAAAGGAAAAAGGCATATGCTTATTTGGATGTTGTGGTAGAATTAACTAAAGGTTACATGAGAAATGAGTTAATGGACTGAAGTTTATAGCTGTGTGTATAACTGTCAAATCTTTCTGTAAATTACCTTTCTCTTCTGCTGGCTGGAATGCAAAAAATCCAATAAACTGTTAATAAAAATGGAAAGGTCATATGTAAATATCAAAGATCTTGAAAATGAACCAGAAAAGATGATAGTTTGCCGAAAAATATCATTTCATATTCTGTTTCATCGTATTCTAAGTGTGATTTGGGTTGCAAAGTGTGTTTCTAAGGGGGGGCTGGGAAGGAGTTGGAAAAGTTTCTATTAAAAAGAGATTAGTTTCCCATCTGAAAAGAGGAGTTTGAGTACTAATTGGCTGTTGGTTTCTGCAACTTCAGAAGAATTGCAAACAATTAAACGCTTTGATATTTTCTCTGATTAAGCAAACTCGTAATAGGGCCTCATGGAATTATTCCAGAAACACTGAGAGAACACAATCTGTATAGGGTGCGTGGATGTGATAGAAGGTTCATTGCTTAGGGCCTGGGAGGCTCATCTGCTGTCTGCAGCCAGACACCTCACATCCAGCATTTCCTGGCCTGGTCTCAAGCTTACAAAGCATTATGGCCTGAAGGAATGGGAGCACCAGAAACTTCTCTGCCCCCTCCATTTATCCAGGGACAGAATAGTCCTTTTTAAAGCCAGTTCGAAAAGTTGTAGCCTCATCAAGGGAATGCATTTAGGCCTAGAGAGAAGCCCAGTTTGAACTCATGCCGCTTTTCATGAAGCCATGCATGGTGCCTCTTGATCTTCTGTGTCTGTATTTGAAGGGATTTTTCTGGTGCCTGAAAAAAATGGTTGGGCAACGTATGGGTTTGCACCTCTGAATAGGTCCTTGAAATAACAATTATCTTCCCCTTTTCCTTCTCTACTTTATATTAGCAGTGTCTAAACTCTGAAATTATTATACAGGATCAACATAAAAATCAAGTTTCACCAAGAATATGAAGTTTGTAATAAATGGCATTGATTGCTTGTGATATCTTTTAGCTGAAAGGACAATTAATCCTGTATGATTTAGGCATTCTTTAAATGTTCTAAATTACATACTAAAAGCAGTGACTGAATGGATACATTTATTTAGGCCAATGTGTCATGTTTTCCTTAAATGATCTAAATTATTCACCAAAAGCAGTGAATGTATGGGTGAATTTATTTCACTGGAAACATAACGATAAAGATGAGATTTCCAAGTAAATTTGTTATGTTCGTATTTGACATAAGTTTGCTTTTTTCATTGACTAAAACCTGGAAATTATGCTTGAATAACAGTGCAGGAAACCCAGAATGGGTTTAAATATATACCAGAATGGGATTTTTAATTTCCAGAAAAGTTCCTTCCAGAATACATTATTTAGCATATTTAAATAACATTGGCTTAAGGTCAGATTTAAACTAAAAGCCCTTTCAATTTAAACCTTTCTGATTCCTTGTGATCACTTTTCAATTAGACAATGAAAAACAATTTAGTGGATACTTAGCTTAATTGGTTTGCTTCTACATTTTGACCTCCAGGGATCCACTTATGTATTCTATGCAATATGCTTGTGCAATTATCTTCCTCTTTAGAATGCACGTTTCCCAGGATTTTGTACAAACTGCCTGATTCAATCACTGTTAAGTACTTTTTACTCCTTTTTCCTTTTAGGAGTTGTTGGGTTCAAGGCATTGCTTCTAAATTCTGAGACTGAAAGAAAACGAACTTCTTATTAATAGGAAAGAACAGACCTGAATCAATAAATGATGCTATAGTTTATCTGCATAGTTATGCTACACAATTTAAATGGAAAATCATTAAAACATTAAACAAAATGATAGAATAAGAAGTTGTTAAATAATTAGTTAATTAAATATACTGATACCCAATCCAACTTTGATGAGTTAAATATTTTGTAGTGATGGAGTGCATTTCTATTTATGTCTGTGTTTGTGTTTGAGTGTGTATATCTCTTGAGGGGCCAAATTCTTTTGTCTAAAGTCCATACTATTTTTTCCAATAAACTCCAATAACTTTTATGTTTGATAGTTTACCAATGCATATCTAGTTGTATGCAATCAAATAAATTACATTAAGTCGCATGCAACTAAGTATATGAAAAAAAATCTCAAATACATTATAGGTGAAATGAAAATAAAATCACTTTCGTGTGAATCTTGTCTTAATTGTCTAAAAGCTTTCATGATGAGAGAATAGATTTGGTATTACTAAAATAATTGTTCTGAGCGTTATGTTTTCTTACTATAGTCGGATTCAGGATGGTAAGTGGCATCTCACGTTGAAAAACATAATTTTCAAAAACCTGATGTTTATTAAGGCTTTACTATTTAAGGTCGTTTTGCCTCATTTGCATCAACCTCATTCATTCATTCACATGTTCAAGTGCTGAGAAGGTAAAGAAGAAATAACCTGTCTCCTAAAGGAATATGCTGTGCTGTAAAGGAGATAAAAGGTTCTCCTCTACAGAAGAAATAATAATGATATAGTGTGATACGTCTACGCTACAAGACCCATAAGCTATTAAAAAAAAAAAATGTTAAAGCTTAGCCTGAAAGTTAGACAGGGTTAACAATTTGTCCCTATTCTATAGATATATACACTGAGCCCAGTACCTCTGCACATAGTTAGCGGGGATTTCAGAAAATAGATTAGCCATTAATTTCATGGACCTTAGTTTTTCCACCTGTAGACGGAAGTGCTTGGTTTAAGTTCTAAATCTTCCTTAAATTTACCCTTTTATCATTTCATTACTTGTTCCAGATCACATGGCTGGTGAATTTTTGAAATCAGAACTTCTGCCTCTTAGGATACTCTGCTCATCATTTATCTTCTATTTGTCCTCCCAAATGCACTCAGTCCCTTCCTTAGTCCTAACTGTTCCTGCAATTAGCTTTATCAAACCACCCATTTTTTTCGTATTGCATCACCTCAGATTAATTTCCCCCCAGATTTATGATTATTTGGCGTGCATTATAATATTTAATGTCTCTGTAACTATTTATATGTTAATTTTAATATCAACATTATGAGTTTACATAGTTCTTTCTTGTTACATTGATTTATCTACATGGTATACTTATGATTCATTTACTTGTGTTCACTCTATCTTTGTTTATTCACGAGGCTATTTAAAGTCAGACTATATTACACTTGGCATTGTCCAGGTTCTAGAATATAATGCACCTGGGTTCAAATCTCAATAGAGCCCCTTACAAGTAGTATAAGCTTGGGAAAAAGTTGATTAATGTGTATATAGTTGCTTAACTTTTATATTTAAAAAGCTTTTCACATAAAATCAGAACTACAGAGATGAATAGTCCAATATATTTATACTAGAAAAAAAACTTAACCTTGTTGACTGCATAATGACTTTTATATGGTGCCATTATTATCGTCCTCGGAGTTCTGCTTCTAATACCAGAGTTCCCAATATATTTTTTTCCCTTTCTGGCTTTTCTAATTGCATACCCTCAGTGTTTCTTCCTATAAGAGATTATATATATATTATATATATATATATATAAAGTTTGAACTACATGAATTAATATGTTTTGGGGGAAAGATCCCTTTTTGTAATATGCAAATACTATCAGTATTCTAGGATATTTTTATTTATTTATTTATTTATTTATTTATTTATTTATCTATCTATTTATTTTAAATATTTTATTGGGGAAGGGGAAAAGGACTTTATTGGGGAACAGTGTGTACTTCTGGGACTTTTCCAAGTCAAGTTGTTGTCCTTTCAATCTTAGTTGTGGAGGGTGCAGCTCAGCTCCAGGTCCAGTTGCCATTGTTAGTTGCAGGGGGCACAGTCCACCATCCCTTGCAGGAGTCAAGGAGTCGAACCGGCAGCCTTGTGGTTGAGAAGACATGCTCCAACCAACTGAGCCATCTGTCCACCTGAGAGCTGAGCGGCAGCTCATTGACTTCATTGTAGTTACGGTGGGCTCGCTGGCCCATGTGGGAATTGAACCCTCAGCCCCATTGCCTAGAGCTCACGCTCTAACTGAGCCACCCATCTGCCCATCTAGGATATTTTTAGTTCTGTTTCAAACCACTTTCTCCTATCTCCTAAGCTCACGTTAGTATTCCTAGTCTTTAGCTGTTTTGATATTGGAAGAATTATCAGAAACATGGGAAAATATGCATGGTTTGTAGGTAAAAAATAAGCTAGCAATGCAAGACCCATGCATTTTTAACTTATCTTTCTCTTAGATTCTGTTACAACCAAGGTCAAAACACTTCCCCCTCCATACTTACTTCAATCATTTGATTGAATCATTTAACTAAAGCACTTCAGTCAGATGATAGAAAATTGATTCTAGTATTTCTGAAGGTTTGGTTTAGGATAAGTGTACCTGAATATTTTAAAATTAATTGCTGACAATATAGACAAAAGCAGGAGAGAGGAATGTGGCTGTAAAGTTTTTCTTCTCCTTATTGTTTCATTGTAACACAATACTATATGAGCTTTTTTGTGTTGAAGTAGAAATATTCAAATCATAACACCAATAACAGAAATGTACTCTTCCTTTTAGATTTAGATCACTAGCATTACATGCTTTGAAAAATAGAGATGAGACAAACAAATCAAAACAAACTGTTGATTAAAACAAACAAATAAACAAACAACAACAACAACAAAAAAAAACACATAGAATCTAAGGACAGTAAGAAGAAAAGATAAAATCACAGTGACATGCTGAAGTCAAACTGCATCCTACATATTCATGGCTATGCCATTTCTAAACTATAGTAGCACTCCTGAGACAGAGCAATTGTTATAGCAAGACAAAGAGGTGAGTGGAAGTATGTTATTGTATTTTTTCTCTAGATATTAAAGGAATCATTATGTATGTTTATATAAATCCTCTTTGACATTCTAGAAGCAGAATTTCTTAACCCCAGAAATTACCTCAGATCTTGTTTTACAGATGAGGTCCATGTTTGCATAGCTAGATCGTCTTGATGATAAGAATACTATCATTATTTTCTCTATTGTCTGTTCTGCCTCATACCAACTGCTAAAGGCTCAATGACTATGGATATACCTATTGTTCTTTTGGCTCAGCTGCAGTCTGGGATTTCTAGTTATGGAGCTGCAAGAGAGAATCCATAACGAAATCCTCCTCTCATTCTCATGGTGTTAAATTGGGGGAAGATGGACTATTCCTATTATTATTACTTGTATGGACAAGAGCTTTGAAATTGCAAAGGAAATTAGATATTTTTTACTAGTTGACAGAAAATAAAGCAACTACTGTTTTCTGCATTTCAACAAATTCAGTGGGATGAGTAAAAACATGTATCTAATTTTTTTCAGGATTATTGAGATTTTACCACACACTTCTATCAAATTACACAAATTGGAAGATGCAAACCAGAACTTTGGTTACATACGCTTACTTACTTACATGTATGAGGACAGAGGTGAGCACACAAGGGTGAAAAAAGGTTGATGTGAAGTAGCACTTACAGCTGACAGAGCAAAACAACCATTAGTATACTGTAGTAGGCAGATTTGGGTAGCTTTGAATTTGTCCGGTACTCTAGAAGCATGAAACTGCATAGCAACAGGAAAGACTACCTTAAGAGCATCCTTGGTGTACTCTAGGTGAAGGACAGTGAGATTCTGATAAGAACTACCATATCACAGAGTTGACTTTGACCCTCCTGTGCTCTAATATATCCTCAGGGAGCCTTGGACTGCTATGGTGGCATTTATAATATACTATTCCATCAACATGTTCTTTTGTTTCCCTTAATTGACAGCCAGCTGAATTAGGACATATACTGTGGTGTTAATATTTGATGGCTTGGTATATGTTTAATCCTTAATACATAAAAGGCAGTCAAAATATATATAGTAAATGAAGAGTACTACCATTTTCACTCTATTTTCTATCTAATGAATGTTTAGATTACATGTTAATGAAAATGGCATTTTTAAAAAGAATGATATCAACACAGGTGAATTTACTTCCAGAAATAATTTTTGAAGCACCTTATTAAATAAATTTTAATCCGTAATCAATTTTCCATGTAGTTCAACTTTTTCACTTTGCCCTTTTCTTTAACTTTCTTTATGGGAACAGTGGCTTTAATTGCACATTCAGAAAAAAACAATTTAATATTATTATCATATATTTAATTATTTACCAATTATACTCCTTGGCTGTTCTTAGGTTTCCTTTTGGTTTATAACTATGTGCCATTTTCCCAGCACATATTTGTCAAGAATATATATATATATATATATATATATATATATATATATATATATATATATATATTTATACACACACACACACACATATATATGTGTATATATATATGTGTATATATATATATATACACATATATATGTGTGTGTGTGTATATATGCATATACACACACACACATATATATGTGTGTATATATATATAATTAAAATTTATTGGGGTGACAATGGTTAGTAAAATTGCATAGGTTTCAAGTGTACAATTCTGTAATATATCATCTATATATCACATTGTGTGTTCACCATCCAGAGTCGGTTCTCCTTCCATCACCATATATTTGACCCCGTTTACCCTCTTCTACCAAGAATATATATATATTTTTGATGGTATCAGTTCTTAACATTGGAAAAAAATCAGTGTCCACTGATGTTTTCACAAATTTACATTTTATTTGGGATCAGACACAATTATCCACTAAAATAAAGTTACTTTCCTGGCATTTCTTTTCTAAAGTTTGTCTTAATAATAACACTTTTAGATAACTGAAAATATTCTTCATATCTTTTTCAGAGTATGGAACTGCCAGGCATCCAGTCACATAAACAAGAAAAATAAGCATCATCCTTTCTACTTCTATCTCAAATTCCCGTATCTAATCCATCACTAAAGCTCTTGGACTTTAAAGTATATTGTGAGCCCACCCTTTATAGCTACACCTTTGCCACATAAGCACCCATAATGCTTTGGCTAAAGTACTGTAATAGCCCACTTTTTTGATCTCCTGCTATCATCCATTCCAGTCACTTTATACTGAACTCAAAGTCATTTTTCCCCTCAAAATTTAAATTGATTATCCTACAATTTAACACACTTCAAAGATTCTGAAATGTCAGTGGGTATCAATCATATCTGAACTGCCATGCAGTATGGAATGTGAAGAAAATAAAGCCTAAATTGCATTATTGAGTTTTACGTAAAAATACTGTTAAGGATAATTCTCACTATTTGTTGTAAAGTATTTGTTTGATGACTCAAGAGATAATTTTGTTTTTGGCTTCAATATCAATAATGATTGTGCATGTATGCTTATGAGGGGGAAAGCAAAGTTTTGCCACCCCAATGTATGCCTTTTGGTCTATTGATTTTAAGCTGGTTATTGAAAATCCAAAGACTCAGAGATAACCTTTGACCATTCCCCAGTTACCAGCTGACCCAAGGGAGGGAAGCAGCTTTACCTTACATTGTGTGACGGCTTTTATTTCTATGGGTAGAATTGCCTCCCCCTCTCCCTTCTCTTATCTCTCTTTCTCCCCCTGAGGTGCCTAGTCCTCCCTTTAACAATGCATTCCTTTGAGTTAGGGGCATGTGTAAACACATCCCTTAGGGGTGTGTGTAAACCTGGAATCCTACTGGGCCAGTAAGGTATTAGTGGTCCTGACACACAGGGTGCCTTCCTCCTTTCTCTGGCTCTTAACAATGCATTTCTTTGATTTAGGCGTATGTGTAAAACTGAAATGTTTAATTAAAATTTGTATTGATTTAATCATAGACTCACATGCAATTCTAACAAATAATAGAAAAACCCTCCATCTGTGGAGGACCAAGAACATTTCTCCACTAGGTATTCACTGTGGTAGCATCATCCCTAGCGACTTGTTAGTCTCTGGCAGTAGGAGGGGTGTATCAGGCTTATGAAGACAAAGAGACTTTCAGGACCAGGCTGTTTGTCCTGTTTGAAGGGATTCTCCCTTCCTCTGGGTGAAGAAGAACACTTCCCAAGTAGGGCACTTACTACCATGGGATAACTCTATTGGGACCCCACAGCTATAGCACTGTTTGTGGGTAGGGGAGGAATGAGTCTACTTCAATAGCCCTCTGTTGATAGTTTGGGAGTTGGGAAACATTGGATCAGTATCCTCTTCCATTGGGTGGAGAGACTTAAAATGCCCTAGCATTGTGTATCCTTCGGGTCATGGGGTCCCAAACCAGTTTGTGTTGTTCTTTTTATCCTTCAGAGTTCTACTTTGGTTGTCTTTTTTCATTATTCCAGGGTTTATAATTTTATTTAGTGGAGAGAAGCAGGAAGAAATGTACCTACGTCATCTCTCTGGACTAAAAGTTTCTGTTCATTGATTTTTGCTGCAAACTTTATTATTTCCTTTCTTCTGCTTACCTTAATAATATCTGTCTTCTTTAGTTTCTTAAAGTGGAAGCTGATTCCTTGATTTGAGACCTTTCACACAAAATGCGAAGATAGATGTAAATTCAATTAAAGTTGTGAAATCTAAAATTCAAAATCCACTTCCCAGCAGATTTTGAAAGTGTAGTTGATACTTAGGAAATATTTGCAGCTGTTGTTTGAATTCATAGTCATATTTAAGAAAAAGAATCCAAAACATTGTATTGTTGTTAGAGAAGTCAGAATGATTCTTTTAAAGCATGGGTAGATGACATTGTTTCTCTGTTCAAAATACTGGTTTCATGTCACTCAGAGTATAAGTTAAATACCATACAGTGGCCTAACATTCTTAAAGATACACATACTATCCCCCACTCTTTTCTCTGAGCTTGTTTGAAATCACTTTCCTGTCACAAGATTTGCTGTGATCATACTAACGTGCTTGATATCCTCAAATACACTGAACCACCTGTCTGCAGAGAAACTTTGCATTTCAGGTTTCTATGCCTGGAATTCCCTGTCCCCAGATAGCTGCATGGCTCTCACCTTCACTTCCTTCAGGCTTCTGCTCAAATGTTTTTTTATCAATGTGGCTTTCCTTGATGACGCTATTTAAAATAGTAACGACCCAGCCTAGTAATATTTATCCTTCCTATATGCTTTATTTTTTCTCCAGTAAACTTATTAAAATTCAAAATACTATATATGTCACTTCATTTGTTTGATGACTATTTCTCTATGACAGAATATTAACTCATGTAAGGCAGGATTTTTTTCTTTTTATTTTTTTCTCCTCTTTGTATCACTGCTCTCTCCTCCACGTAGAATGTAACATATTCAATAAATATTTGTTTGTTTGTTTGTTTGACAAAAGAAAGAAAGAAAAGAAGGCAGGAAAGAATAAATGAAGGAAGGGAAAAAAGGTGGGAAGAAATGAAAAAAGGGAATAAAAATAAAAAGAAGGAATACAGGACCGAAGGAAGGAAGAAATAAAGGATGGACATTGAGATCGCAAATACGGAGATAAACAAATATACACTTTCAGATCGAAAGCTTATTATCTTTGGGCCTAAATTTTGAAACATGTTGACATGCTGCTTGTAAATATGTTTAGAACTTTCACAGGCTTCTCTTTTATCCTCTCAACCAGAGGAGAATAGGGGGTCAGGTGAGCACTGCCGTGGATGCTTTGTCTGTTTGATTAGCTTCCCTGGAAACAGACTGAAATGAAGACTTTCACGGAGATGCTTTGCTAAGGAGGGACACAGGAGTTATGCTTGGAGGAAATTGAGGCAGAAAGCATTGGGCAGAGACTGTCCATCAATGCAGTTGCAACTGAGGCCTCAGCCAATCCCAACAGGAAGTTCTGGAGCTATGATGTTTCTTCAAAGTCCGTGGCACTGACTCCATGCATTTCCCATCCAGGTACTGACCACATGTTGACTCTGGGGGGAGGGAGGGGATAGCCTTGGGTTCCGTAGCTCCTTAAGGATGAGTGCAACTCCGAGTGGCTAAATTAAAATTTGTCAGCAGCCGGTACTCCCTTTGTCTATGGGATGGATGTGTCAACCCTGCTGAGGATATCGGGGCAGAGCAACACAATGTCCATTCCATTGTGTGTTTTTGTTCCAGCTTATTGAGATATAATTGACACATAAAAATTGTCAGTTTAAAGTTTACACTTAAATTTGCTCTTGCATGTGTCCTTAAAGCTGACGTGAGTCTCTTGTAGGCAGTATATCTTTGAGGCTTGTTACTTATCCATTCAGTCACAAGTATGGTTTAATTAAGTACATGATCATAGTTGTAAAACATCATGCTAGCTGTGTTTTGAAGACTGAGTTGAAGAGGGTCAAAACTAGAAATATGAAGTGTATAGGCCAGGTGACATGTAATCGTGGCTTGCTTGGCAATGGTAGCAAAGATAATAGATTTTAGTGGATGAAATCCAGAGAGTTTTGGAGTTAGAGACACAATTAATTGCTGAAAGAGTGATGTGAGAGTAAGAGAAATAATTATCTAAGACTAGACATACATTTAAGGGCTTGAGAAATTATATGGCTCATGGTGGAATTTCCGAAGGGGGAGAACATTCTCAGATTGGGAGAGGTGAAAATGGTGGGAAATAATAAGCCTTTGGGGTCCATGTTATATTTGAGATAATTGCTAAATACCTAAAATAAGATAGCAAGTGGGCATTTGAATATGAATATCATGAATTTTGTAGAAAATTCAATCAGTGTTGAAGATTCAGAATAGAATTATAGATTCTAGTTGTGTTTAAATCTAAGAATTTGAATGCATGCATGCTGGAGAGCATATAGATACAATAATGAGAGGAAACCCAAAATTCATCCAAAGTGCTAAGTCAGGAGTGAGGGAGGAGCTAACAATAGAGAAAGGAAAGGAGCTGTTCAGTGAGGTATAAAAACCCATGAAGTGGGGCGGCCAGATGGCTCAATTGGTTAGAGCACGAGCTCTTAACGACAAGGTTGCCATTTCAATTCCCACATGGGTGGTGGGCTGTGCCCCCTACAACTAAGGATTGAAAATGGCAACTGGACTTGGAGCTGAGTTGCACCTTCCACAACTGGATTAAAGGACAGCGACTTGGAGCTGATGGGCCCTGGAGAAACACACTGTTCCCCAATATTCCCCAGTAAAATTTTAAAAAGAAAAACAAACAAATAATAATAATAATAAATCCCATGAAGTACAAAATAAAAGAAAGAAAAGAAAGGAGAAAGTTAGTTATCAATTTCCCCACTATGTCTAAGTTAAAAAAAGAAAAATATGTGAGATAACTAACCATTGTGTTTAGAAAGCTAGAAATAAGGGTTACCATTAAAAAGAAAAACTTCAATGGAATTGTAGGGAGAAATAGTAGAAAACTGTCATTGAAGCAAGAGAATAGTTATTTAGAAATAACAATGGGACACTGAAAATTGAATCTACCCAAACCCAAAGCCCTGAGGTACAGAAGTGCAAGGGGGAAAAAAAAAACCAGCTTTCACATGAAATGGCTTCAAGGAAACCTGTCATTAGAAGAAAGCCAACAGTGAAGTTACAATAAAAGGTAAAGATGGCAAGAACATATAAAAAAAAATGAATATATGGACAAGTTCGTTTATAAGAAAGTAAGTTTAGAAGAGGAAATTATGGGACTTTCTATCAGATTATTGGCTATACAGGATAGTGTGCCAATGAGCGCTGGGCTGGGTCTATTTTTGTTACTAAGGTGTGAGTCAAACAGATGTGTGAGTCATTATAGAGTTCCATAGAATTATAGGAAATATATAAGGAATGTATCCTAGAAAATTCACAAATAGGAGTTTATATTATAGATATTGATTACAGAATTATCTTTAAAATTATACTGAGTTGGATGTATGGCTTTATCAGAGATTCACTCTCATAAGAAGAGTCACCTTTGAGTTTCTTTAGTCTGTATCTCTTTATGCTTAAAAAAGAAACAACAATGTGTCTGTATGCAAGGAAACTTAAAACCTGGACCTAATTATTTCAATGAGAGAAAATTTTACACAGGGAATTGGTTACATAGGTGACTGAAGACCAAAGAAACCCGATTCATGAGAAAGTAAGCAGAGATTAGAAACAACAGGAAGCACTACCAGTCCTTAGACTGAAGGGACACATAAAAGAAATGATGTTGTGAGAGCCCTGTAGCTGGTGCCTTATATCAAGGGCTAAACCTCAGCAGGAGCTGAGGCACTGAGGGAAGAGATGTTTTGTAGGAGAGCGAATAATGGGAAAGAAGAAAAGAAACGAAAAAGAAAAAAAAAGAGAGCGGATGCCAGTGAGGCCACTGGAAGAAGTTAAAGAGAGAAAGTTTAGAAGCAGTCTTACTTCTTTCCTGCGCTTAACTTACTCTTATATTCTTCTTGTGATCCCTACCATTGATCAGAGGGCAAAAGCACTTGGGAATTCTGTTCCTACCATACTAAGTAAGGAAAGCAAGAAGAGGAAGTGTTAGGAATGCATCTAACAGGAAATAGACTGATTCCTGCCATGCATTTTTAGATAATAGTATTCAAATTAATCTCTCAAATGTATCTTACTAAATAATATAAGATGATGACAAAACATTTATAATTTTATTATTACTATGGAACAACTTGGCTGAAACTGCAAATGCTTGGATTCATTTGGAAGTGTTGTCCATTAATTCATATATTTGTGTCAATCAGTACAGACAATTCTATGACTAAATCTTCATTCCGTCATTTAGTTCACACATTACAAGGAAAAAAAAAATCCATTCTTCTTATCTGATTTGGAGAGAATGATATTAAAATGGTAGAGCTCACTGACTTTTGAAAGCACAGGAAGAAACTGATTGAGCAATATTTCTAGCCTCACATCAGTATTGTGTGCCAGTTTTAGTTTGAAATTACCCATTTCATTCTGCTACAAGAAAATGATATTAGACAATTTACGTTATAGCAATCAAAAATTAATGAATATGTTTTCATTAAATTCAAATGCACTGAAAGCATTGTCACTGAAATTGTATTTCCCCACCCAAAAGGAACACTTTATTTTGATTTTTCTCTAATAATGACATAGAATAAGTTAAAATAACTCTAGTATGTTTGACCAATAATTTCCTGTTTGAAGATTGAGTTTCAGATCATTTTTCTTCCATAAGATGATACATCTGTTTGAAAACAGAAGGGGGAAATGTCTTCAAACGAACCCCATCACGGATACTTACTTCTGACTAATGCTTTTGATATTAGGGGATAGTTCTTCACTTATAAACTCCGTGGTTCTTTTGGCAAATCAAATGTTATTTTTTCAATTATTGAACAAATAATAAATCAGACTGGTAGAGGAAAATAGCAGAAACCATATCAACTACTAAACTAAAATGCACTTCAGCTTTCAGCACCTTCTTAGGCTTACCTAATTGGAGTTTTCCAGGCAAACATAAGGTGGGCCTGGTGTGAGCTATACTTGGGTAGTCCACACAGTAGAAATACCCTCCCTATGCAAGTGCCTAGAGGTTAGAGAGAAACATGTTGTATCAGGACCTGCCAATAATTCTATACAGGTAAAAATGTTGAGTATTAATGGAAATGTGACAAAATATAGAGCCACAGTATTAATAAGCATTAGTATTTGGTACTGTGTCCTAAAAATGATGGGATTTCATTGACTTTTTGAAAGGGCGAGACATGATCACATTTTCATTTTATAACATTCTCTCTTGTGTTGAAAAAATATTGATAGGGATATTGCATTAGATTAAAGGGAGATAGAGCAAGTCAAATGCTGTCCCAATTATCCTTGAACATGATAGTAGCTCCGGAGATACTTAGAGGTCAGTGGGGTTAGAGAGAATTGGGATGATTTAAAAACCATAAAGAAGAAAGCCATGACAAGTCATTCATTAGATAAGACATTTAAATTAGAAAGAAGTGTTGAATATGACTCATTAATTTCTGACTTCCTGACTTCTGATTTTTGAGTTAATTTTTGGACTTCAGTACATTAAATAAGGGTGACGGCATTTTGTAAGTCTACATTTTTGCATAGCAATAAATGAGTCTTTATAAGCACCACCCCTGTATACTATTTTCTACAATAAGTTAGATGTTGAATGATAAAATCAGAAGTGACTTTAAATGTCATCTAATTCAATATCTTAACTGTGTTGGTTAATTTTATGTGTGAGTGTGACTAGAAAATAATACCCAGTTGTTTAGTGAAACATCAGTCTAGCTGTGAAAGTTTTGTTTTGTTTGTTTCTAACATATGGTTAACATTTAAGTTAGTAGTTACAGATTATCTTCCATGATGTGGGTGGGCCTCATCAAATCAGATGAAGCCCTTACAGAAAAAGACAGTTTTTCTGTAGAAGAAATTCTGCCTCCAGACTGTAAAAAAAACCAACATTTATTTGAGCAAAAGAATTGCAATCTGAGAGACGCAGATTCAGGTAGCACCTAAACTGCTCTCTGGAGAGAACTAGGAAAGGTGGGGTTTGTAAAGGCAAAAACCACAGAATGTAATTCTTGCATGCAAATGAAGGATTGTTGGCTAGGCTAACAGAGATTGGTTAGCTCCAGTGTGCAAACCAGGGAGGCAAAAACTACAAGGAAGGAAGTAAAGTCTATATATGTCTGTGTACCAGTTGTTCTGGATGTTTGTGACTCCAGGATGTTTTGAACTGACTTTAGCAACAGGTGTAGTGGTTTATTAATAATAGCAGCTCTGAGGCACAAGGGCCCCACTTCCCTAATATATTCCTGACTATTTTATGTGACTCTCTTAGCAATTCTTATTTCATTTTACATTTCTTATCTATTATCTATCTATCTATCTATCTATCTATCTATCTATCTATCTATCTATCTATCTATCTATCTATCTATCTATCATCTATCTTGTTGGTTCTCTTTATCTGGAGAACCCTGACTAATATACCAACCAATAAGAAAATGTTTACTGTACCATCCCTGTCAGAATACCTAGATATCTCTGCTTGAATTTTTACTGTTGAAGAACATTTTGTTTAATCAGAAGTAGTTTTCCTTCTGGGGCAGTTTGGTTGGTTGAATTTATTTATGTTTTCTCTTCTTTATCTTCTTCTTTTTTTGTTTTTTGTTTTTTGTTTTTTGTTTTGCGGGCTGGGTATGGCTTAGGGAGTTAAGGAGTGGAAGTGAAAATTATTTCCTTCAACTTCCTTTCACTAATTCATTCTTTGTGGTGAGATGAAGAGATTTTCTATCGTACCATTACTTTTCACTCTGTAAAGTGGGGAAATTAATGGCTGCCCTTACTATCCATACAATGTGGGTGAGAGAGTCGATAGGAAAACATATGTTTAAATTACTTAGCATTTTTGATATTAAGTGTAATTATTATTGTCACTTTCTCTTCCGAGCCATGATTGTCCTCCCTAATAGGAAGTAACAATTATTGAGCATCTACAGTGTACGTGACACTGCTTGGTGCTCTACCATGTTAGTGGTTATTATAGGTTCCATTCTACAAATTAAGGTATGAAAGAATTTTTATTTATTTTCTATAAGTAAACAAATTATATTCCAAGCACCAAGCAAGTTTTTAATTGACAGAAACTTAATGCCTCTTGCACTACATCTTAATTCCTGAAAGGTTACGTAGTATCAAAAATGGAAAATTAGAGCTATGGGTAATGATATGGGGTGAACTTTTGTCCATACAGAGATGTCTGCCCTTGCTTATATTTTTCTCATTGGATCCTGCTGTTCTGTGTCAATTATCAGTTTTGTTTTGTTTTGTTTTGTTTTGTTTTGTTTTGTTTTGTTTTGTTTTGTTTTGTTTTGTTTTGTTTTCCTTTAAGTATTTTTTGTGGCAACTGTTCTATCAGGTGCCCTGAAATTCATCTTGCTACTTCCTTCTCTACTTCCATGTGTAAGAGAAAACTTGGTGAGGTTTCTAAGACCTTTGTGCCTACATGTATTAACAGTGTTTCACTCTGAAAGCTACAACAATTTTCCAAGGCTCTTTAGGAAGGAGATGTCTGTTCTTCTCCTGGGTGCCTCAGATCTGTAAGGGGATAGTCTCATTCCCAGGTCCTGCTCTGCCTTGCCTCTCACCACTAATCAGCTCCACCATTGTGGAAAAGCAAGGTATGTAAATGGCCTACAGTGGGGTCCCTTACTTTGTTCCCTTCCCTTTATGTTGTTTACTTCTATGAGGTAATACAGTTGATATAGATACAGAGATAAGAATGGAGATAGAAAAGAAGGAAAAATAAATGCAGGTGACCTTGCCCCTTGATGTCCTTTTCTGTTCTTTATCCAATATAATTCCATAGTTTTATAGTGCTTCCCAGCTTTCTAGCTATACTTTGTTATTTCAGTTACTCTCCCACTATCAAGAATCACAACTTCACACCTTTTCTTCTCTAGTCAGTCACTCAATATTTCCTTGTACACTCATTCACAGATGATAACCTTGTTTTGTATTTCACTGGGGAAATTGGAAGCAATTCCATAAAATCTTACCATCATGTCTACACACCTACCTGCAAAAATACCTACAAACACTGTCTTTGTGCATAGTTATCCATAATTCTCTCTCAAACCCATCCCTTTATTTGGACATTAGGTCCCATACATTGGAACGATACTGTGAATTACTATACTCCCTTTCTCCAAAATCTTAATGTTGTAGGAACAATTCTTTGGTGATAGAATCATGTCTCATGGCTTTAAATACCATCTAAATATTGATGACTCCCAATTTTTGCTCCAGTGCAGTTCTATATTCTGATATTGCTACTATTCTTGACATTTCCACTTGTATATCTAATATATACTTCAATCTTAACATGCTCAAGGTAGAACTGCTGCTCTTTCTCCTAAACCTGCTGTAACAATCACCTTTCTTTAATTGGTTAACAACAACTCTGTTTTTGCACTTGTTTAGAACAAGCATTGTGAAGTCATTCTTGATTTTTCTCTTTGTCTTATATCCTGTGTTAGATATATTACAAGTCTTATTTTCTCAACGTTCAAAATACTGTCACTTCCCATTACTATGTAGCTACCACTCTTGCTACCATTATTTCTCCCTTGGATTTCTGCAGACAGCCTTCTAATAGATTCCTCTGTTTCCATGTTTGGCCCCTTACAATCTGTTCTTTATTCTTCAGCCAGAGTAAGTGAATCATGTCACTCTTCTGCTCAGCATCTCACAGTGGTTCCTCATTCCCCAAATGCAATGCCAAAATCATTGAAATGGTCTGCAGAGTCCTTCTAAAATCCCTCCATTAACTCTAAGGGTTTAATTCCCCATTACTCTAACTTCTTCTACTTCTCGTTCATCACTTACTCATCTCCAGCTCCCTTGCTATAGCTAAAATACGCTAGAAATATTCCCATTTTAGTGTATTTTCTCTGGAACTTTCCTGGGGATGAATCACTCAATCCCCAGGTGTTCACTCGGTTAATTCCATCACTCCCTTGCAATCTTGGTTCAAATATTATCTTCCCACTTAGGTCTATGTCACTTATCCTATTTAATACTACAAGTTTTCCTCCCACCTGCACCACTTTAAATCTCCTTTATCTTGCTTCCTTCTCCATTTTTAAAATATAATTTACTTTACTACATTTACTACTATTTTTTTTGTTTCATCTCAGTATTAAAGGCTCAGTAGGACAGTGTACATGCTGCTTTTTTCACTAATATATCATAATTAACAAACTAACAAAAACTATCTAGAGCATAGAAGGTGATAAAGAAATACCAATTAAGGAATGTATGGATGAATGCTAGTACTTTTGCCCTAATTTTCCTAAGGGCACTTTGCTTGAACTATAAACATATTTTCTTCCCCCTGTAGCATCCCATCCTGATGTCATAGAGATCATTAGGTCTAACTGATTCAATGAGACATAAGATGGGGTATAAAGAAAATACTTTGAAATCATCAATTAATACATCAGATGTTATCCCGTGGTTGATTGGTTGGTTGTTTTTTAATGTAGTCCTTAGAATAATCTGGAAGTTGTGTTAAGACTCACATTTTATATAGGATGAACAAGATTGTCAGAAAAATTAAGTAATGTACTCAAGGTCATACAACCAGAAAGTGGCACAACTACTGTTTGAGTGGAAGCATTTTCAACGTTATTCCCTCCATTTCACACAGAGAATCATTATTACATTCTACTTTTCATTTCTTATCTCCATTCTAAATGCCCTGTGTTTTTTTTTTCATATATTTTCTACTTTCTCATCACTCTAATCACAATCTCTAGGCTATGAATTCAGTCAATGATTACAGCCTGTCCCCCAAAATCAAAGTGCATTTACGTATCAATTTGGATGTGTAAATATGGTAATATGTGTCACAGGCTTAGTTCTTTGGAAGCAACACTTGTTCATTCCAGTGAAATAACAACAGTGACATTGGTGTTGGCCATGGCATGACTGGCATACTTAACTCTCTCTATGATGGCCAGAAGAAAATGCCATTCCATGTATTTGTTCCTGGATTGCTTGCTTACATTTCTCCTTTGTGCTTCTCTTCTGTGCTTAATGTCTGTCTTCCTTTTATACTTATAAAAATATCCTAAGTAACAGATTTATTACTAGGCATGAGGAAGCACAAATATTACGTTGGTGCAAACATAATTGTGTTTAAAAGGTTAAAAATTGCAAAAAACGCAATTACTTTTGCATTGACCTGATATAAAGGCAGATATTAATCAAGGCATCCAGAGTACAAATTGGAGAGATACTTGCATACATCAGACTGCGATACATTCTTGTCTAAATGCTCTGATGGAAATAAATACAAACGGGGGAAATTAAGTTTTATTTGTATCTCTATTTTTTTCCCTCAGTATACGTTTCTGTGTGTGTTTACCTAAAACAATTACTTTGAGCTGAGTCTCTGTCTTTAAAAACAAAACTCTTACTTCTGTCTTTAAGTGTGATTATGTAATAAAAAGATGCAAGAATTGACACACATTCTCTGAGATTTCAAAGTTTTTATTTAAACAATATTCATAGTAATATTTCATAGTAATTTAGTTCCAATCTTTGAGAAAACTATTCTACAGAGACTGAGCACATTGTAAAGGTTTTTGCAGGCTTAAGCCAGAACTATTTTAAGGACAATTTAACATTAAGCTAGAAGATGCTTTAAATAGTAGTAGCATGCCTTTTGAATTTAATGGCTGCACAACTGCAATCACTAATACTTTCTCAAATTCTTTTTCAAATATAAAACTAAAATGAGTATTAAATACTCTAACCAGATGAAGGTTGGATGAAACTTTTGTTCCAGATAACGTCGCACTTGTTTAGTTGAGTCAGATTCAATATTATGAATGTCAGGAGGAATTTGGCATCAGTGCTGCAAATATTTTGCTTCAAAATGTATATTTAAACAGCTGAGTCAACATAGAGGCATCTGTGAATCTTTCTACCAACAAATGACCCGAAGTATGTCTTTCAGACATTGGTGCTAGCAAAGACCTGTGTGGCAAATCCTGGCAAGTGTATGAATTCATCACTCTGAGGGCAATGCTTTCTATTGATCTTTGGGGGAAAATGAGGGTAAACTCAGATAATTACATAGGGATAGACATGTAGAATAGAAAGTGTTTCATGTAATCATGAAGCGTCTTTTGAACTCCTTTCTTTGGCTTGGATATTTCTCCTACTATGATTCACACTACCAATGTGGAAGTTGAAATTTGCCTTTGTAGTCATAGACCAGAGGGGCACAGAAGTCATCTTTTCTTGAGGAGGCATTGGAGAGATCCAGCTTTGGGAGGGCAGCAGGGTCAGGAATTTTGCTCTCCAGTCCCTTGATTTATCTATGGAAGCTGTGATGTATTTGATGAGCTACCTAGTGCAGAACGGTAGCAGCGATAGTTTCTTCCTTAAATCAAGTCCCATGTTGTTCTCTGTGATTTTCCTGGTTGCGTAATTTCCCATGCCGAACTTTGGCACTCTTGGGGAGTCCATCAGGTATGAAGTAGCATTTAATAAGTTAACTCTCTGATTCAATTTTTTATTTTTCTTGTCTTTTTTTATTATTTTTTTTATTTTTCAATTACAGTTGACGTTCAGTATTATTTCATGTTAGTTTCAAGTGTACACCATAGTGGTTAGAGATTTATACAATTTATGCAGGGATTTCTCCAATTAGCCTAGTACCCATCTGGCACTATGCATAGTTATTGCCATATTATTGACTATATTCCCTATGCTGTACTTTACATCCCCATGACTGTTTTTTAACTATCAATTTGTACTTCTTAACCCCTTCGCCTTTTTCACCCAGCCCCCTTTTCTGATTTAATTCTGATTTTTGTATCCAAAATCTCTGTCTGATGGAAGTACCTTCAAATTATAACTCAACTTTTCCATGACCCTTTTGACAATCTTCTCAATTTCTTTGCCCTTCAGTTTCTGTCCCAACACACACACACACACACTCACACACATGCATACATGCAAACAATTTTTCACTCAGGTTTTGGTTTCCTCTTTATCTTCACGCTGACCACTGAAAGCTGCTAGAAAAATATCACAAATCTAGGCTTGTCAATATCATGATACATTTATATTAATCTTAGGCTCTTTTTATCATCATTTAAACATTCCCAAAGTTCTAAAATCTTGAAGGATATTTTCCATTGCACCTTATTGGCATTAGCTGCATATATCCCATCTCTACCTTTTATGTTATCTCAATAGGCCTTTGTCAATCTTAGCAACTTCAAAGCTTTTTTTGTTGAAGAGGCCACACAGTATAGTGAAGGTATAGCCATGCAAGGGGGCATCTTGGATTGGATGGTCAGAGGGTCCATGGTGGGACAATTTCAAGAAGCAGTATTTGTCTTACCTGTAAAGTGGGCTGGATAAGGCTGTGTTTCCAGACCCTCCAGTTAAAACAAAATTTGCATATCATATTATGGTGGTTGAAGGGAGAAAATAAAATTATATGAAGGACTGAAAAAATATTTTGCCATGTTAAAATATGAATTTTAATTGTAAAGGTTTTTTTGTTTGTTTTTTATTTTTGTAAATAAGGTTATGTCAACTTCTTTGCACACAAGTTGGTTCAGATATATAGAGATATGATTATACACATATGTCATGTGTACCACAGAATAAAATCAATTCAAGGCCTTTGTCACTCTTAACTCTTTTAGAACACATTCTTATCCCTTCACTTCCCTGATACATAAGTTTTGAACTTTTCCACTGTATCTCTGTCTTTTTCTTCTGCATCTGAGCTCAAATTCCCAATACTCAGCTATCAAATAAAAGTTCAGAAGTTTCAATGCATCCGCATCTGGATTCTCTACCACTATAAAACTTTTTACTTTCCTCCTTTCCCATCATTTCTTCTATATTAGAGAATACTGGAAATGCTATTCTGTGACTCGCTCTTCTCCTCCACTTCCCATAGTCCATCAATCACCAGTCTTACAAACCCTACCACCACTTACATGTCTCTATGATTCATCTACTTTTTTTCTTTCTCTATATACACTATGGTAATTAATTCAAGACATCGTCACTTTTCACCTTTAATACTGCAAAAATTCTGCCAACTGGAAAAAAATGTCTGTATTCTTATCCCCTTTTGATCTATTCTCCATAGGGTTGCCTTAAAAATAATTCTAAAATATTGATGAATAAGTGTCTTGCCCTGTCTGAATTCTTTCTCAATCTAACATCAAAACTAAAGATACTGCTAACTACTACACCTCATTCTCCAGGTCATAACTTAAATACACTTTTTTAAAGAAATGATTTATAACTTGCTACAGATAGTAGTTGTCATTTCTAGGCCTTCCCATAGCAACTGGCATAAAATTTCCAATTTTATTATAATTTATCCTAATTATTATTGAATGTTTTATAGTTACCTTAGTATACCGTGGGTGGCAAAAAAAATGTATACAAGTGGACACTTTGGTCAACATTGCACAAGCAGTAGTTCACCATAATCAGAAGTGTCTAGACGCTGGTGGTAACCACTTTGAGCACCTCTTGTAATTGCAGAAGTCAAACGTGACTTTTATTCATTTGTTATTGGTATATATTGAGTATTACAATTTTAATACAGTTTTTCTTTCTTAATTGTCTACACTTTTTTTGGCATCCTCTGTATTGAAAGCATTATGAAAGCAGATATTCTCTTTATATTTCTCACCTTTTTTTTTTTTCTCACAGCCTAGCAGCATAAGACTAAATAATAGATAGTAGAACTATATTTGTAATGTAGTGTTCATTCTACACAGAGGCTTATTCTTTTGGAATTTGTATAATTTTTTTACAAATTTTTGAAGTATATTTTAAGGTAAATTTCAATAAATTACCCATATTAAAAGGTACAATTTGAGAAACTTAATATATATGTAGTTATCTGAGAAAGCATCACCATAGCAAGAGCTGTAGGGTAGCCTGGAGACCTGGGCTTCTGTAACCAGAAGGGTTTTGCAAGGCTAGATGGAAATGAACGACGTAGCTGCTCTGTAAAGTGACTCCTGCACCCAGCTCTTATCCATGGCAGTCGTATACACTCTGTGAGGGACCAAAAGAAGGTGTGTACTTGTGTAGGTGCTGAGCCACTTGAGAACATGATGTGTCTCTTATTCTGTATCCATCTACGAAGCTAAGCAAATACAGTATTTGGTGAAAGCCTGCTGTGTATTGTGAGTTTGACAACTTGAACCTGTAATCACCACTGTACCAGGGCTGAGACCTGCAGCCGGAATCAGGCTTTCTGATACTCCCTTTCAAGTCTTACGCCTGAGGCACAGCAACTGGAGGAGGCTGCTTGCAGAGAACACTTACTTGTTGTACAACAAAGTGAAGCTTTCCTCTCACCCATCTGAGAGCCAGTAAAGTGAGGACAAAGAGAATAAGACCACCCTTGCTCAGGGCCTTGGTTTATTGAGAGGGTTATACTGAGAGTGAGAAATGAAAACAAAGAGAACAAGATCACAGGTGCACATGACTTCTAATGTTCAACCTTCCTCCATTTGTTTCTTCCATTTATAATGTTTTCCTCCATTATTTTCTTTTCCTGACTTTTTCTTGTTATTGGAGAATTTTTGTTATTTGTACTGAATCCTGCTGATTGTTTCCCAATGCTGTTATAAGAGTGGGCTTCTGTTCATTGTTTCTTCAAAATTAGTTATTAGATCTAGAGGTTTCATTAAATAGGAGCCAATGTATATAAAGAGAACTTCAAAAGTGGTGTTCTATTCTTACTTCATGAACTGTATAATGTCCGCTGGTCTTGACTTTTTGCAGTACTAGTAGCTATTGGGACCATTTTATCAGAGGCCTATCAGAAAGAGGACCTGCAAAAAGCAAAAGTTGCAAAATATGCACATTCTAATTAATTTTTCCTTCTTTGTTTGATAGCTGGATTATCTATATAAAAATGAATTTCTCCTTATCAACTATTTGTGTTTTGATTACCTTGAGGTACAATTTGTATAGGAAAGACAGGACAAATTCCCAATTTTTTCTCTTTATTTGTCATTGTCCAAATAGTTGATTTGTCAGCCTCTACCACAATGATCAAAAATATGTTCCTAATTAACATTGTGAAATCATGCATTTAAATATGTTTCACATCTTTCACGATATTGAAGTTATTGCTCTGAAAGTACACAAATTATCCATGATTTCTTAACGGAAAGTTACTGAAGTAAGCTTGTGAGTTCTTTTTATGTGACCCTAGCAGTCTTTGTTGGTGCCAGTGATGCCTGAGGATGATCTTACACATTCTCTCCCCAACATGAAGCAGCTCTTGCTAGAAAAAAATCTTGTGCCTTACATGGCAATGTTTTTTTAGAGACCAAGAGCTGTACAGAGAAGTGTTCATGGCTATGGATGTGGTAATTGCTTCTCAGTGTTTTTAGCTAACAGAGCTAGAAAAGATGTATTTTTAAAAAATGAAATATAAGTTTAACATATTTCCCATTAACCTTCAGAATTTTATTATTTTTTGTTGTTGTTAATTAAAGTTTATTGGGGTGACAATTGTTAGTAAAGTTACACAGATTTCAGGTGCACAATTCTGTAATACATCATCTGTATCTCACATCGAGTGTTCACCACCCAGAATCAGTTTTCCATCACCACATATTTGACCCCATTTACCCTCTGGTAACCACCAAACTATTGTCTATGTCTATGAGTTTTGTTTCTTCATTTGTTTGTCTTGTTCTTTTGTTGTTTTTGGTTTTATACACCACATTTCAGTGAAATCTTGTGGTTCTCTACTTTTTCTGTCTGACTTATTTCACTTTGCATTATAATCTCAAGATCCTCCCATGTTGTCACAAATGGTACTATTTCGTCTTTTCTTATGGCCGAATAGTATTCCATTGTGTTTATATACCACAACTTCTTTATTCATTCATCTATCAAAAGACACTTTTGTTATTACCATATGACCCAGCAATCCCTCTTCTGGGTATCTACCCCAAAAAATCTGAAAACATTTATCCATAAAGACATATGTGCTCCAGTGTTCATTATAGCTTTATTTACCGTGGCTAAAACCTTCAGAATTTTATAATATTTTAAAATTTTATTTCATTATTTTTACTCTTCAATCCGTATTCCTCCACAATAAAAAAATTAATTTGTTATAACACAAACTTAGTTACTTATCTGTTTTATCTCATACTACATGCTTAAGAGTCTCAAAATTGACACCACCATAAACCACCATATAATTAGTGGAAAAATAATTATATTAATGTAAGCGTTGTTTTTATTTATTTATTTATTTATTTATTTATTTATTTATTTATTTATTTTTATCCTTAGAGCATATCCCACCAGGATGCATAATCAAATTACCGTGATTTAATGTTACTTGGAATAGTTCCACTATGTGTGGGTATGTCACAGGTTTATAACTGTACACAGTTGCATTTATTTCAATTTCAACTTTTAGGAAGTGCTTCTCTGTGATTTAATTTTGTTTTATAATTATGCAAAATAATTATGTTTCCAAAGTCACATTCACAATATAATATACATTCATAGAAGGGTAGGTTTTAATCTTACCCTCTCTAATCTTACCTTCTCTAATCTATTTCTTTCTTTATATGCAAGTAAATATTTTTAAAATGTTATGACTATCCTTCCATGATTTGTTAATAAAAACACACAGATATTTGTGCTTATAGGAGCTTCTTTAGTTAGCCCTTTTTAATTGTTCTGGACCTCAAGAAAAAGCATATGTAAATTTATATGTTTCACTGTCTCTTTACCGTTTTTAAATTAATAATAACTCCAGCTTAGTCCTTCTTTATAGAATCTAGATATTTTTCTTATTGCTTTTGGCAGCGACATAGTACTTTATTGTATAGACTTTCTTATGAAGTTAGTTGCCTATTTATGAATATTTACGTTTTCTCCAGCGTTTTGCTATTATAAATAAGGCCACAACAAAAAGCCTTCTATGCATATCTCTTCATGTTTTTGACAATGTGTATGTGGCATGAGTTCTATAAATAGAATTATTGGATAAGTAGGAAAATTTATGTACACTTGGATATTTGAAAAAAGTTTGTATTATTGATATGTTTATTTTAAATATATGGGCCAAATGTTTATACCAATATTATTAACTCTTTACACACATAATTGAAATATGTTTTATAAACTTTGGTGAAGGGGTATTATTTTAAAGATGTTAACCATATGAAGTTTAATGCATTCCCTTTGTACTATTAGGTTTTTTGTTTTGTTTTGTTTATTTTTTATCATCACAGAAATACCACTAGTTATAATGTCATTTTTAATATCTTATAGACTGTGACCTCTATTTTTATTAATTACAGTTTTCAGTTAGTCATTATTTAAGTTGACTGTGGAAAGGAGCTCTTAACTTAACCTTAATTTTATTTTATTATAATTATTTGCATTGTTATTATTGTCTTTCCTTTAATTTGGGGGAAATTAAACAAAGCTAAACTTATGTATAAGAGAACTTAAATTAAATCTATAAAGAGATTTTGCCAGAACAACATTTCACTTTAGTTTAGAATGGTATACATCAGCACACTTTTTTTGCCATTTAACTCCTGTTTTCTTTGAAAATATGCTGTTTGCTATGTAGCACCTATAATTGAACCTTAAAGGTAGCAATGTGTAAGTGACTTTCTTTTGTTTTCAAGCTTTTGCTTTTATACAGAACTAATGATATCACATTTAGAAATGTTGATATAACCTCCTATTGGTTAATCTGATTTCCCAAGCCTGAATTCAGGGGTGGTCGGAAGGGAATCAAAGTTAATTATGAAGAGGCATTGGTACAGGAGACTTTATTGTGGCCATGTTTGCAAAAGTCTACTTATGTTCCTATAGTCTTACTATTAAGAGCAATTGTAAGAAAATATGCAGTTAAAAAGATAGCATATATAGACGCTAACAATTCCTTGAACATTTAACTTTAAATAAGTACAGTCATATTTATTACAAGTACAACCTATAAATGGAACTAATGCCCTGTTTCCCCGAAAATAAGACTTAGCTGGACCATCAGCTCTAATGTGTCTTTTGGAGCAAAAATTAATATCAGACCCGGTATTATTATATTTATATTATATTATATTATATTATATTATATTATATTATATTATATTATATTATATTATATTATATTATATTATATTACACTGGGTCTTATAGTAAAATAAGACCGGGTCTTATATTAGTTTTTGCTCTGAAAGACTCATGAGAGCTTATTGTCTGGCTAAGTCTTATTTTCAGGGAAACACGGTATGTATCATCGAAGTTCTACTAAACACAGTGTTTCTTTATTTCAATCAGATGCACAGTATTTAGTTACATAGATTGTTTCTGGGTCAGATTGCCTCAGTTCAAATCTTAACTCTGCCTTTGGCTAACTATGAGATCTTGGGTACATTTTTAAAACTTCTTAAGCCTCAATTTCCGTTTATTTGAAATTAGCATGAAAATAGGACCCTCTCAATGTATTTTTGTCACAACAAAATATTATTCCTTTTTGGCAAGTAGTGTTATATAGTTTTTATTGAGCATTTAATAAGGTATCACACACTAGTTAATGGCTATAAATAATGAATCATATATTTGATAAGCTCAACTATATATATTTTTTTGTTTACCTACATTCCTGTATAAGAAACAAAGACACATTTAAGCTAAGCTAACTTGAGTTGAGGCAATTTATTATAAGGAGGAATAAGGAGCATTTCAAAATATCAAAAGCAGGAACTAGACAAGAACTGGACTTCCACGAGGTCCATGTTGGTTGTAGAGGCCAGGATTGAGCAGGAGAAGTATAATTCCGTACCCCAAACACCTGTGGCTGGACCATATGACTTACTTAACCAATAAAATATGAGCAGAGTAATACATGCAGGTTCTAAGTGGAAGCTTTGAGTTATATTTTGAACAGCACTCTAAAGAGTTCTCTTTAGCGTGTTCCAAAGCGGTTGCTGCCTTCTCTGGATCCTTCAATGAAGATTCATGGGTCAGTGCCAAGCAGAACAAAATGGAGTCATAGCTGGTCACGGGAGATGGAGCAGTCGCAGAGTAGAGCTGCTGCTGACATGCGATGGAAGAAAGAACTTTGTTGTGGTTGAGTCACTGAGATGGTGTGTTCTTTACAATAAGAGCACAATTCATCAAAGTTGACTCAGAGTGGTGAATATTGGAATCATGTCCCCAGAGGGGAGGCAGAAATTTAAAAAAAATATTAGCTGGTAGAAAATCTAGGAAACACCTTTACTGAAACTCTTTCAGAATACGATGCTGTGAAGCATGTTTTGCTGGCAAAATGTACTCTCCTCCACTTTTGGTTGGAAAGTAATGGAAATAAAAGCACATTTCCTAGACTCACTTGCAGCTACCTTGCAAATGATAGCTCCTGTGTAAAGGTGGAAGGCAGAAGTGAGAAGGGCAGCCTCTTCCTGTGTTTCTTGGCAATTACTATTGACAAAAAGGCTGGGAGAAGGGTGAGGCAGCAGTAGAATTCCACTGCCTATATAACTTCGCTTTTTTCCATTCAGAGATACTAGTAACTCTTATCAATTCATTTTCTATTTTTAGGGAAGTAAATTAATGAGATTCAGCCAAAGACCTGCCCATACTTTTCTTCAAATACTTATGTGAGCACCTGATTTCATGCATTACACAATCCCTGTATGAATAAGCTAGACTATATTTTTGTTTGTTCATCCCCTGCACTGATAATCAGCTGATACAGGCACCATTTGTCACAACATATACTCTTACAGTGACAACAAAATAAACTGATATTTTTATCAAACACTCACTACCCAATTCATCTTTAAATTTTCTCTTTTAAAAATTTGAGGAAAACTATCTTATGGGCCCATTTGATAAATCGAACCAAAGTCTTCACTATGGAAGAAAAAAAGAGATCGATAAAAAATCAGAAAGAAAGTGTGGATGTAAATTAGACGTAATAATATGTGTAGTAGGCAGAACAATGGCTCCCCAAAGATGTCCATGTTCTAATCCCTGGAACCAGTGACTGTTACTTTTTACAGCAATAGGGACTTCGCAGATCTGCTTAAATGATTAAATTTTAGATGGAAAGTTTATTCTGGATTATCTGTGTGGACCCAGACCACATATTTACAAGGCAGGAGACTCAGTCACAGAAAGATCAAAGATGTTATGCTGCTATCTTTGAAAATGGTGGAAGGGGACATGAGCCAAGCAATACAGGTGGCCTCTAGGAGCTGAATAAGGCAAAAACACGAATTTCCCCCTAGAACCTCCAGAAGGAATGCAGCCCTGCCAACACTTTGATTTTAGCTTAGTAAGACCCATTTAATCCTTCTGATCTCCAGAACTCTTAAGATAATAAATGTGTGTTGTTTTAACACCCTAAATTTTTGGTAATTAATGCGTTACAATAGCAATAGAAAGTTGATAGTGTCAGATCATATTTTTTTTATTTTTTTTTGTTAACTTATTGTAGTAGAATATGCAAGAAAAAGATGTACATATCATCACAAACCAAATGTAACTCTCAGATAGAATACCAAGAAAGTGAACATTTCAATAACTCAGAATCTCAAGCCCTCACTCATGCTACAGCATAGATTTAGTCTTTATTTTTTTTAAACAAATGATACAATATGTGTGTGTGTGTGTGTGTGTGTGTGTATATATATATATATATATATATATATATAGTTTTTGTTTTTTATTCAATGTTTGTAATTGATGTTCATGTTTATTTGTGTAGTTTTATATTAGTAAGTTCTCAATTCTATGTTATATCTTTGTGAATATACTAAAATTTCTTTATCAATTCTACTATTAATGGGCATTTGAATCATTTTCTTTTTTTCCAATTATAAACAGTGCCATTACAAACCTTCCAGTACATTTCTTTTGGGAACATATGCATATATGCAACTTGAGAATATACTTGATGGGATATACTGGAAGTGAAAACTTGTTGAGTTAGAACATGTGTATACCTTCAGCTTTAGTAAATTTTACCAATGACATATTAAAGATGGAAGAGAGCCACAAACTATTTGGTATGCCTCCCATTTAGACTTAGGGTCTACTATGTCTCATTCTCTTGAATCTGGGTGCGCTCTGTGTCTTCCTTAAACAAGTGAATGTGGCAGAATGGTATACCTGTGTTTGGGCTAATTCCATAAAAGACTGGCTGCTTTCACATATACTTTAGAAATTCTTGCTTATAGTTTTATTTCAACCAGTTACAAATGCTTTCAGAAACTCAAGACATATGGAGAAATCTCATGTAGGTATTCTTTTCAACAGGCCACATGAGCTCCCAGCATGGACTACCAGCATCACAACCCAAGTGCCAGACGTGTGAGTAAAAAAGGAACCTAAAACATGGATTCTTTAGTCCTCGTTACCTCACTTAGCACCATATGGTTTGGAGAAAAAAAATCCAGCCAAAGCCCTCTAAATTCCTGACTCACAAAATAAAAAGGTATTTTAAGCCCCTAACTTACAAAGTAGTTTATTACATACCATTATAAAGCTTGAATGGAATTTGGTATCTGGAAGTAGAGTACTATAGACCAAAAGCATAAGACACATGACATTGGCTTTCAGACTAGACAGTGAATAGAGACTGGGAGGGCTCTGAGGAGACTGAAAGCAGAGACTTCAAGATTTGAAGACTTGAAGGATAGTGAGAAAACTTTTTGAACTAGAGGAGAGGGATAACTGTTATGTAGTCATGGCACATTTGTCAGCAACGTCACCTGCAGAAATGTGGAAAATATAAAGTGCATCTAATTAAGGAGCCAATTAAGATGGTGAGGTTTTCAGGAGCAATACAGGGAGTGACATCTGGCTTCCACCAGCCACCGATGTGTGATGAAATACAGGGAAAGAGAGATGAATTTCAAAAGGAACTGTATGGTTTTGAGTGGCAGTAAGAAGAAATATAAAGGAGCAGGAAATTCTGGATTTGAAAATGAAATTGTTTCTCATTTGTAGGCTCTTCCGGAAAATGATTCTTAAAGGAAGAAATAACTTCCAGTTGTTTATGAGATTGTGATATCCTATGCTAAATCCTCAGAAAAACCTTAGGCAGATAGCCTATCTTTTTAGTTCACAGGACTTTAGATTTAAAATCACTGCACCTGAGAAACCTCATTTATCCCTATACCTGATTGAGATAAGATCTTAGACCTGAAGCCTGATATTGTTCCTGTAATACCCTAGGTTAGATTTTCTAGAGTCTTAGTAATGGGGTACTTTGTATGTTTTAGGGATGTAAGTAACTTGTGGCTGGAGTGTGGATTTTAGTGGCCTCCACATAGCTACAAATTCTTTGTTATTCTTCTCACCTGGAGGTGGCCTCTCTTTCCCTTTGTCTTTAATCTAGAAGGCTTTATGATGAGTGTTTTGACCAAAACATGGTGGCAGAATTGATGGTGTGTCAGTTTCTAGGGCCAGGCCTACTTAGTGTCTCTTGAAGTTGTTGCCTCTGGAAATCCAGCTCCCAAGATGGGAGAAATCTATGTGCAAATGCTCCTGTAACAATGGTGGCTCTCTGCAGGGTGGTTCTCAGCTTTCTACAATTTTAGTTAATCTGATCTTTAAGGTTTCTACTCATTTTAATGTCTTTAAAAATATGATTATGAAACAAGAAACTATCAATTCTGCATCAATTTTGTCATAATGAAGTCTAGTCAGCACTGTGAATCACTCATCTCCCGGTATCCATTTGACATTTCTTTATTATAACTGAACTCCATATTTTTTTTAGGGAATCAAGGGACTGAACTTAATCTCCAAGTTTCCTTTTAGTTATAGGGATATGACAAGGCCGTGGGCCATGATATGCAGACATGAGTGGCTGGAAGCATTTAAAAATTAATGTCTCATGGAAAGACATTCTGTCAGTAGGTTAGAAGACTTAATAATGATAGGATGTGAATACTATTCAAAGTGATGTAAAGACAGTGCAATCGTTATCAAAACGCACCACCAAAATATGCTGATACTATAATTCATATGGAACTACAAGAGACCCAGACTAGACAAAACAATCTTGAAAAGCAAAACAAAATTGGATGATTAATTTCAAAACTTACTACAAAGCTGCACTGATATAAACAATTAACTATGGATGTATAGATCCATGGAATAAAATTGAGAGTCCATCAATAAAATTAAAAAATCAGTTGATTTTCAACATGGATGCCAAGGCCATTCAATAAGAAAGGAAATCTCTTCAACAAATGGTTCTTGAACAACTGAATATTTGCATGCAAAAGAATCAAGTTAAACTTCTATTTTACAACATATACAGAAGTCAACTCAAAATGGATCAAAGACCTAAATGTAAGAGCTAAACTTATATAACTGTTAGAAGAAGATATAGGGGTAACTGCATAACCTTCGATTTGTCAATGGATTCTAAGATATGACATCAAAGACACAAACAACAACAACAACAACAAAATTAGACTTCAGAAAAACTAAAAAAAATAAAACTTCTGTGCATCAAAGGACATCAAAAAAGTGAAAACAGCATCTAAAGAATATATATATATATATATATATATTTGCAAATCATGTATATGATAAGTGTATAGTATCCAGAATATGTTAAACAACAACAACAACAACAACAAAAAAAAAACAAAACAAAACAAAAAACTAGAAAGTGGGCAAAGGACTTGAATCAACTTTTCTCCCAAGAAGATATGCAAAGGGATAACAAACACATGATAAAAGGTTCAACATTGTTAGTCAGTAGGGTAATGGAAATTAAAATCACAAATTACCACTTCACACCCATTTGGATGGCTATAATAAAAGAAAGAGAAGCTAACAAGTATTGCCAAGGATGTGAAGAAACTGAAAGTCTGTTCATTGGTGGTGGGTATATAAAATATCATAATCTGGAAAACAGTCTGGCAGTGGCTCAAAAAGTTAACCACAGAATTCTCATGTAAGCCAGCAATTCTACTCCTAAGCACATACCCTGAAAAACGAAAAACCAATATCCACACAAATACTTGTACAAGACTGTTCACAGTAGCACTAGTCTCAATAGCCAGAAAGGTGGAAAGAACCCAAATGTACTAATGAATGCTAAAATAAAAGGTGGCGTATCTGTACATTCAATTTTATTTAGAAATTTTAAAAAAATGAAGTACCGATGCATGCTACAATATAGATCCACTTCACAAACATTATGCTAAGTTAAAGAAGCCAGACACAAAAGGTCACAAAGTGTATGACTCCACACATATGAAATATACAGAATAGATAAATCCATAGATACAGAAAGCAGATTAGTGCTTGCCAAGGGCTAGGAAGTGGCTGCTTAATGAATATGAGGTTTCCTTTTGTGGTGATGAAAATATTATGCAACTATATAGAGATGATGGTTGTACAATATTGTGAATGTACTAAATGCCACTGAATTGTACATTTTAAAGTGGCTAATTTTGTCTCATGAAAATTTTACCTCAATTAAAAAAAATAATAAATCACACACATAATATTAATATCTCTTAAGATATGTCTTTGAATTCCTTCCCTGTTCCTTCCAGAAATGCAGGTGCAACACCTGGAGCTGCAGCAGTCATTTTGAAACCTTGAAAATGAAAGGCAAACATTGGAGAAAATAGTGCAGAAAGAGAATGTTTTTGTCTCAGTCGTACTCATATAAGGGAGAGAGAAAACAAAACAAAGCAAACAAAACATACAATTTAAAGTCATTAAAAAAAGCTCTTCTGTTACTTTTAAACAAAAATGCAGTACTAAGCATTGATATATCAATAAAGGCATTACAAAGTTATTTAGAAAAAATTAAGAAAAAAATGTTTTTATTTTACAGGGGAAATAATTGTACTAACTCATTTAGCTCATTATTCATAGTAAGATGAGCATAAACACTCAGAATTTTGAATGTGAATTTCAAGGAAGGTTGTTAAAATGTGCATTGGTAATATAATTTCATTTTATGTAACCAGGATGTTCATTAAAGAGCTATTTTTGTGGATTTGCTGCATGGATTAGATTTGAGACAGCCTCCTCCAGGTGCTGATGTCAGTCTGTTATTGCAAAGATGGTCAGAAATTGATTTGTTTTGAAAGGTTGACTAAAATTTAAAGTAGTGAGTCAAACCACTTAATTCCCTAAAACTCTCTGTCTACATTCCATTAATATTTTAAGTATATAAGTTTTGATGATTTAAAAAGTTTAGCTTATTCTCTTACTTCTCTGTTTCTTAGTTCTGTCATGTCAAATATTATGTGTGTGTTTTTTTTTATCACTCTATCTGCAAATCTATTTAGGGTCACCAGATTTAGCAAATAAAAAAGACACCCATTTAAGCATCATTTTCAGATAAACAACAAATATGTTCTTAGTATAAACATGACCCAATTATTATAAGGGTCATACATTATCTAAAACCATATTTGTTGTTTATCTGAAACTAAAATTTAACTGGGTATTCTGTATTTTATCAGACAACTCTAAATAGTAAAGTACCTAAAATATAACAGGCACTCAGCATTTTTTGTTTAATTAATGAATAAATTAATCTACTATTCCACCCAATCAAAACTCATTGGCTGTCATCCTCAATAATACTAAAATGTTAATTTGAAGTTCTGTTTCTATGCACTGTGTCTTTCTTTTTTTAAAATCTGTTACCTTCATTGTATGTCTAGCTATGGTTAATCACCTTCCCATTACCTCTTTAGCATTTGTTTCAAAAATATTCTTTTCAAATAAATGTTACCTAAATATTATGCCGTATTATGCTTTATTTAATCCTAGATAACGTCTATGCTCTATTTTACTATCTAATGATAATATTTCTTAAGTTCCCTACATTTTAGAAATATCCTTCAATGTTATAATCATAAAGAAACATTGACTTTTCAATGGACTAGATAAAGTGGAAGGGGTGTGTGTGTTAATTCACCTTGAAACGTTTTAATACTTAGACTTTTTTCAGCTCATATAATGAGGCCTTGGTTGGAATTCCAATACCTTTATGATTACCACCACAAACCCACAGAATGTAAAACTCCCAATGCCACACAATCCAGTTGCTTTACAGCCAAATTAGAACTGTCAGGCGATAGTCACTGGTACCAATTTAATGCCAACAGTAATCCTCAGTTTGGGGTGCAGTGAAAAAGGAAAATATATTCAGTAGAAACAGGTCAATTGTGATATAACAGGGCTGTGGAACAGCTCAGTAGTGTTACAGCTCAATTATGAAGCGGCCCTGGGGCCAGGGCCCTGTCCAGCTACACAGCTCTGCTCTGCTCCACTCTGATTTGGCAAAATGTCTTTGGTGCTTCCTCTTTGGTGTTTCAGCTCCATCTGAGGAAAACAGTCAGCCTACAGTCTTTGGTGGAAAAGGAAAGTGAACTCTCTGAGCCAGAGGAGCCCTGACTTATATTGACAGAAGTCCCTGCCCCGGTCTTCAAAACCAATATACAAAAAGTCAACTCCAGAATCTTATGCATATATTTCATCTTCACATATGCACATTCAGATTGTTTTACAGAATTCTGTCAACGCTGAAAGGCACCAGAGCCTCTTGAAAATCTTATGGTTGATTCAAGAGTTATAATGTTTCATCGCAGTCTCAGAACCTGAACTAAGTCTTTAACTTTTACAAAGTAAAAGTATGTCATCAGCAAGTGTGTCTTTATATTTTTGTATATTTGATTGGCTATTAGAATGCATCTTTAAAAACAACTATATTTTCTCCTTTGTCAAAAAAAAAAATAAAAATGCCTCTGAACCTGTTAGATTTTTCTTTTTCCTTTTTAAAAATCTCAGCTGATTGCAGTGGCACAAGATCATCAAGGGTCGTACGTATCCCAGTTCCAAAGCTTCAGTAGGGTTGATCAAAATATTATTTCTTTATAGGTGGACTGGAATATATTATCCACTCTAAATACAACTCTTGGAAAAATATGAATTGGAAAAATTACTTACACGCCTTCTTTGTCACGTAATAAAGCCTGGATTTATAAGAACAAAATATATAATAAAGCATCGAATGTAGTAGCAATGAAGTATTAGAAACTTTTTTCTTAATTTGTGGCATGAAACAGTCCCAGATGATTTCTCTCATGAACTTCCCTTCTGATCAACCCCCTCCCTTTTACAAGTGAAAACACCCTCAGGCTGATTGAAAGGCAAATCACATCAACAATATGTTTAGAATGCAAATGACTGACAAAAGGATGAGTCAACTTAAAAACAAAGACAGCTTTATATAGATGTGTAACTTAGTCTATTGCAGTTTTACTCAGTGAATTTTATTTTCTCAGTACATTTACCGGTATCCTTGACTTTGTTTATTTGTGAAGTTCGGTCTTCCTCTGTTGCCCAGATAGCCACATTCTGCAAAATATATTAGGGAGTACAACCAAAATATCTTAGTCAGCTTGTGTGCGCAACCATGTGGATGTCTTTCTGTGGGTCTTTGTCTTCCTGATTTCCTCCTTCTAAACAAGAATACACACAATGCGTTTCTGTTTTGTTGTCTCCTTGGGGTGTCAATGCTTACTCTTGTAGTATGATTACAGTGGAGTTTAAAATTAGACTTTAAGAGAGCAAAACATCCAATCTAAAAATGATACTGAAATTAACTTTTTAATAATGAGTCCCTATTCTGTGACAGTAAGATGTTTGGTAACTGATATAGAAGAAAATGCCAACCCACTTGAGAAGAATTCATACTGGCTAGACTCTAGGGGATGATACAATAAAGCTTCTCTCTTTTTTTATTCCTGTGTAATACATAATAGGATCCTGATGCCTTGTAAAATACAAAAGTGCATATGCCAGACAAAACTAACTCTGAAATATTTAGCTCTCCATATGGTAAAGCCAAGTGTAATTGATTTCACCATTTGTAACTGCCTGTCCACTATTATTATATAAGATATTGAAATGTCCTTCTCACTACGATAACAATGATATTTGAATTAAAAATGTAGAAACACCAACAACTTTAATATATTCTTTGTTGGCATCTTGCTTTTTTAATTGGACTTTCCTATGGTGTACATAATTGCAGGGGATGGGGGGAGTACACGGAAGGAACATGAAGATTTCTCTTTTCCTTTTTATGGTGTTTTTCTTTTAGATTTTAGCCTCCATGAACTTGAACTCTTAATTGTTAAGTATTGAACTGTATATTTCTCCCTCTAACTTTTTTTTTATTTTATGAATAGTGAAATAATTTGATCTTCTACTCAATATTCAAAGAAACCCCAAACAGAACAACCTCTGCTTTAGTGCCTTAGAATGCAATCATACAGGAAATATGGTTAAAATGAGTTTAATCAACTGTTTATTGGCTGAATTAAATTTTGCCATTACTAAAGCTTAAACTTAACATACGTATGTATGTTAGTCAGGAATGTTTCTGTTGCAAGTGACATTAACCCACCTCAAATTAGCTTCAGCATAAACAGGGATTAATGGGCTTCATAATTATGAAGAGCAAGGGTACATTTTGGAAATACTTAAACCAAGGGTCTTGATGTCTCTAGGGTTTTTTTTTGTTGTTGTTATCTCTCCCTTCTCTTTACATTAGTTTTACTGTGCATGCAGATTCATTTCTGTTCTCTTGCTGACTAGAGTTTTCTACTTGTCAGCCTATAGAAAAGAAGAGATGGTAACACAAGTGGAAATGGGGTATTTTCTTCCATTCAAAATTAGAGAGAGGCAGAGGGAGAGAGAGATTATAATTAACCTTGGCTGTGTGTCAACTCTGAATCAATCATGATAACCGCTAGAACCAAGTACTATCATCAGGCCAGCAGAGGTCACAAGAAGGCCAAAAACAATTGCTATATAATACGTAGTATAATCAAGTAAGTGACAAGTTTTTAGAAAAAAAAAAAAAAAAATTCAGTACATGGTAGTAATCATGAAAAAGTTAGCATAGAGAAGAATTTATTTGTTTATTCTGTGGATTAAGGAAAGAAGGAAGCCATTGTCCTCATCTAAAACACAAAAATATTTTTATCAAGTAACAGAAAACAGGGAGCTTTTGATAAAGAAGGAAGACTTTGTAAAGGACTGGAGGTGGAAAAACTATGGTATGCATATGTTTTAAATATTTCTCATTAGTTAAAATGCTTTCTAGTGTTTTTGAATGTTGACTTAAAAATTTTTTAATGTGACAATTTGTGTAGAAATTGGAAAAGTTTGCTCAACAGAGTGGACCTCAGTGGGGCATTACATGTGATGATGCTTCTTAGCTTAGTGTTTCAAGATACCTCATAAGACAAAATCATCCAGGTTCTGCTACCTAGCAACTAGCTGCCCAATGTGCATAGAAGCTCATACTATGACACCAGCTTTTGAAAAAAGAAAAGGCTTTATTGCAAGGTCCACCAACAAGGCGACAGGAGGCAAGGCTCAAAACTGTCTCCTTTGGAGGGTTTGGGGTGGAATTTACAAGAGTAAGAAAGGATGGCCGGGGATAAAGAAGCGCTGTAATGGCAGATTTCAATTAGAGGGCTACAACACAGGATCTTCCTGAACAAAGGACCTTTGGCTTCTGAAAGGATTTCTGTGATCAAGTTCCAGTCAAGTCACAGCTCTTTGGCCTCAGGGTTGAGTGGAGCAAAATTTGGTTCCAAGTGTTATTGAAGGTCAAAGTTCTCTCCTCTGGCATGCTTTGACTGCATGGCTCACAGATGTGCTGTTTCTCTTTAAAAACAAACAAACAAACAAACAAACAAACAAACAAACCTAGGTATCTTGTTTGAACCAGGATAACGCCAGTTTGAACTGGTTCAGTGGTTACAGTTCTAACATATCTTTATGTAACCCAGTTTTAGAACTATCACATGTAAGTGTACACACATTATTTTATATTACACGTGGTCTTTTCATCAGACAGAATATATGGAAAATTATATTAAAATATAATACTGATAAGGTCTTTTTGCAAGTTAAACTGGCTAGTCTTTCATTGCTATTAAATATTAAGTAATAGGCATGGTATTTTAAGGAAAATGGAAAAGGCATATAGACATGAAAGCTGGAATCTGTCTTGACAGAGGAAAATAGACTTTAAATTCAGTTATTTAAACTAGAGACTCCAAAAGTAATTAGAACAGAAACCAAAAAAGCCTAGAGATGGTTTGCATGGTATGAAATTCAATTCACAATAATAACTAAAGCAAACAAGCCAGGTTAAAGGAGGCAAGGGGGCTTTCCCCATTAGCAAATAAGCAAAACAAGTGATATTCCCAGAGGAAATTTCTATCACATCTGTAAAGATTCAGTAATACCATTAGCTCTTAACTCCAATACAAAACTGATAATTCTGTTTATTCTAGCTATCATATGTTTTTGTTTACAAGTCCTAAGATGTTATTACCAAAAATTTTATAAATGTTTTAAGATAAGCTACTAGTAGAGTAAGAGAGAAGTTGAAGAATACATGGTCTCTTTTCTTTACCCAAGTAGTATATAATATATTATACCATCACCAAAATTCCAAATGAGGTTTCTAACTATCAGAATGAAATTTCTCTCTTACATGTTTCACCCACTGATTCTTTGTTATGGTGGTGGTTATTTTCCATGGATGTTTATTCTTTAAAATAGATTCCAATGAGTAACATAACTGAGTCAATGTGATTGATACTGACAAATTGCCTTCCAAAAGGGTTGTAAAGGATGGAATATGTGGGAATTCCCATTTTCATCTACTGTGGAGAGGATACACTGGCCTTGGGGGACTGTCACATTGCAAGGGCCTGGGTTTTGGGCACTTTCTCTGCCCTCTTGCTGTAAGTCAGTGTTGTAAGACTTAAGTCTGGTGTGAATGTTGTCTGTTCTCAATGACTTGTACTCATGCAGTGGTCTCTTCCCTGAGTGGTACTTATCTGCCTTTTAACCTTGATCACATAGCTAGTAATGTATTGGTATAGTAGAGAGAGAGTTCTTAGCAAAGGTTTCACTACATATTAAATGATCAATAGATGTTAGCTATTTTAATTTTTATTATTTTAGACAGAAACGTATGTAAACAGATGCTGGAAAATGTATAGGAGTAGATATTAGAGTGTTAGTATGGGCTTTTGAAGCATTACTAAATTAAAATCCCAACTTAAATAATTCCTAGCTATATGATCTTTGTAAAGTTGTTTATCTTACTTTCTTTATGTGTAAGTGGGGTATTAGTGGTGACCTCATTAGTTTAGCATGAGAATAGATTCAATACCAGGGAAGCACCTGATTTTGTACTTAGCATATATTAATAACTAAGTTAGTGTTAGCTATTATTATTATCTACTCTTTGCTCTAACTTCCTAAGCCTTCTGAGTCCCCCAGTGCTTTCTGCTCCTATTATGGATTATTTTGCTCTTCTAGGAGACTAATCTGTGTTCTATGGAATTTGAGAGCATTTGGGTTATTTTTAAAATTTTGGGGAGAGAGGATTCATATCCAATTTGGAATTAGGGAGCTGAAGCAGCATATAAATATTCATTTTAACAAGTGTAGCAAGCATACATAGTATTCCAGAATGTATCTAGGGTAGTAAAACTTTAAATATTACCATAGTTATAATGGAATATTAGAATTGGACGGCATATAGTTTGAGGATCATCTTAAAGAATAATAAAAGTACTAAAATGTAAGGCAAAATCCCAGGGCAGACTATAAGAGACAAGATGAAGTAGGAAAAAAGATTAACAGAATTAATACCCACACACACACACACACACACAGAAGTCCCAAGATAACACTTTGGTGAAACCCACCCTCATTTTAATAATTTATAGTGTTGTCTAAGTTTAATAATAAGTGGAAGAGCTGCATGGACCAAGGAGTTAGGACTCAAATATAATGTGATGCTTAAAAAGGATCATTTATTAATTAATTATTGATGTAGGCAATGTGAAAAATGTTCAGAGGACACATACCTCATTCACAAATGTCAGGCTTATTGAGACCTATATAAATAATACAATGTGCATTCATTGTAGGTTAAAGGATATAGTAAGCCAACATAGAGAAAATAATTATTCTTACTAATTACTAAAAATAATATTTTGCGTTGGAATCTTACAACTCTATTCTACACAAACAACCTCGGTAAGCCTTTCAAGCTCTCAAATAAACTGAATTAATTTATCCACTTGGGCTGAGGGCTAGTAACCCGAAGAGAGTCAACTACAAGGGTGAGTGATTCACTCTAGTTCCTTCTTGTTTGTGGTAATAAGTTCATAATCATATCTAATTTAATTTAACCTTGATGACAGCTAAAGTTAAACTTTAGGTACAAATTAAATGTGAATAACATCAACTTTTAAACCTCACAGTAATGCCTCACATATTCAGGGTTTTTCAGTGTTCCCAAAAGTCATCTTTGCTTAAAATTCAAATTGTTTAATTTTAACTCATTTTGACCTTTTACACTTAATTTGTATTCTAGCTATTTAATCAATTTTCTGCCTGTCTTTTGATTATTGGAATATAGTCATGGTAAAAGTGAAATAATATTTGTTAAAGCAACCCTTTTTAATTTTGAAAACTAATTAATGATCAAATCGACCAAAAAGGGTTTATCATGAATTATGTGAAGTCATATCCAGATATTCAAGCTTAGCACAATTAGTCTCTTTCCTCATTAACTGCTTTTTCTTTTTTTTTTTTTTTTTCAATTGGGGAAGGGGGACAGGACTTTATTTGGGAACAGTATGTACTTCCAAGACTTTTTTCCAAGTCAAGTTGTTGTCCTTTCAATCTTAGTTGTGGAATGTGCCATTCAGCTTCAAGTTGTCGTCCTGTCAGTCTTAGTTGTGGAAGGCGCAGCTCAGCTCCAGTCCAGTTGCTGTTGCTAGTTGCAAGGGGTGCAGCCCACCATTCCTTGCAGGGGTCAAACTAGCAACCTTGTGGTTTAGAGGATGCTCTCCAACCAACTGAGCCATTTGGGAGCTCAGTGGCAGCTCAGCTCAAGGTGCCGTGTTCAATCTTAGTTGCAGGGGGTCGCTGCCCGCCATCCCTTGCAGGACTTGAGGAATTGAACTGGCAACCTTGTGGTTGAGAGCCCACTGTCCCATGTGGGAATCAAAACCAGCAGCCTTCGGAGTTAGGAGCATGGAGCTCCAACCACCTGAGCCACCGGGCCGACCCCTCTTTAACTTCTTATAAGGTATAAAGAGGTTGTTAGATTATGTTCCCATTAAATTGAGAAGGCTGACATTAAACTAGTTTCTCTAGTTATGGATGGTGGTGACATTTTGTTGTTGAGGGAAGCAAAGTGCTTCTTGAGATTTAATGTATTGACAGCAGAAGACTCTTCCAAGTAGTCTGTAAATAAGAGAATAAATTCAAAACATACTCATGAGTAAGTTTAACGTAGAGCATATTGAGTCTCAGAGATTTACAGATATGAATATGAAGGACCAAATCAATAGTAAAAGCAGTTGATAATCTTTAACAATAGCAGCAACAGCTTTCTGTCCTTCAGTGAAAGGAAAAAAAGGAGATTCTTAATGCCCAGTGATATATAAAACATATTCTCTTATAGTTAATATTGCTACTGCTAGTATTTCTGATATTGAGTTACCAGAGAAAAAGTTCATCAAAATAATTTTCAAGTTAAAAGGATTTTATTCACTTGGGCTTTGGCTTAGTACCCAAAATAAATTAGTATGTATATCTAGCCATTTTTCCTCTCTCTTTCTATAGTTGATGATGACGATAGATTTACACACACACACACACACACACACACACACACACACGAAATATATATATATATATATATATATTCCAGATTGAAATCCAGATTTTTAATACAATTGGAATTCAATCTTAATTTTGTTGATTTATATTTATCAACTAAGTATGGAACAAACCTTTATTCCATTACTGTTCTTCCTTATGGTTATAGAAATAGTGAAGTCTTCAACCCTCCCACAAACCTTAATAAATCTGCTTGTTGACATATCTGAATAAATCACATAGTCTAGCCTAAGCGTTGAGGGCCACATACATTTCTGCATAAGGGCAAAGGTTCACTTCTGAATGAGTTGCTCCTTCTTTACCTCATTCTATGTGGTAGTAATTGTGCATTTAATAAAGCACCAGACAGAGAATGATTGTAAAAAATGTGAAATAATTGATCACCATATAAATATTAATATATGTTAATCCAGTCCATCAAGCCCTAATAACTCTGGGGCACTGATTATATGAATGCTTTAAAAAATGGAATTGAAGTGGAACCTTGTTTACCTGAACTGCCTCAGACTTCACGGGAGTGAACAGCTGCGCACACCTAGAAACAGATTGGTGACCGTTCCCTGCAGTTAAAAAGTGCCCAGAAGTGCAAGCAGAACAGTTCTATCATATTGGCTCTTGACTCTAACTTCACAAAATAAAGGACTTGGATGTGGGTATGTTACACGTCTGCTTCATCCGTTCTCATTGGGATAAACCTTGGATCTTTCATAGTAGATGCAAAAACTTTATTTAACATAGTTTAGCTATTTAAATTTATTAAAATATTAATAGTGTGTGCTAAGACATTGGGTTTAAAATCTCAGTTGCATTTGTTTAGCTTTATTCTTTTTAGTAAATTAGCTTCACATATTTTAGTCTTTTTTCTCTTTTTTCTACCGTTTCTACTTATATTTGTTTAAATGTCAAAGAAGTATTAGCCTGTTAGCACTGCCATAGCAAAAGACCAGGTGGCTTAACAATGTAAAATTTATTTTCACGTAGTTCAAGAGACTGAAGGGGCAAGATCAAAGTGTCAGCAGCCTGTGTTTATTCACAGACCTCTCTCATTGGCTTGCAGATGGTCACCTTCTTGCTGTGTCTTCTCATGGCCTTTCTCCGTGCATGTGCATCCCTGGGAGGGGAGGGAGAGCTGCTCTGAGCAAGGAGGATGAGTTTCAGCTTCTGAATTACCTTCCTAAGAGACACTGCATTCTCTGCTTCTGCTGGCCTGGAACATAAGGGCCTTCAGAACTTTCCTGAACATTCCTCAGTTGAGCAATCCCAGCCTAGAGCAAATCCCCATGGAACCTGGAAAATGAGAATGCGCCCTTACTGAGGATCCTTTTAGCCTTATGTTCAAAGTGGCAGTGGGAATACAAGGATTTTGAGCTTTTAAGTGAAAGACAACAAAACAATTTCTGATGTTCGTCTGACATTCAGAAACTGTGAAAGTCATAAACTTCTCATGTGGAATGCTTCTCAAAAATGTATGTGTCTAAAGGGCATACGTGCTTGGTCTCAAACTTAAAATAATAATAATCATAATAATAATAATAATAATATTAAAATATTACTCCATGTTGCAGAAAATGTATTAAAGCTTTCTATTATTTACATTAAATGAGCAAGCACCTATAAAAGAAAACAAACTCAAACAAAAAAGCCTCCTCTTCCAATGGAAGAGCTCTGACACATCCCTGGTGAAAGGGGACACTGTGTCCCCATTCTAAAGACCAAGACCTTTTGCAGATGCTGTGCCCTGCAAAGGCATCCTCAGATTTGAAACATTCACTATGGCTGGAATCACTTGGGCAGATGGGGGAGGGGGCAGGAGAGAACAGGGTTCCAGATGTGGACAGGAGATTTTGGTCGCATCTGGCCAGCTGCCCTCAGACCCTTCCTGCACTTTTACATCCTTAGACTGGGATGAAAGTGGTACCTGGGGCTGTCCAGTTGCTTCCTCCTCTCATAAGGACACCACTCCTGTTGAATTAAGTCCCCACTCTTATGACCTGATTTAACTTTATTCACCTCTTTAAAGGCCCCATCTCTAAACACAGTCATATCAAGGGTTAGGGCTTCAACATATGAATTTGGGAGGACACAAGGTATTCGATATCAGGCAATTATTATTTATAGCTTTGAGCATACCTAAGAAAGAAAGTCTCTATTAGTCACTTCACCAGAGACTCATGTTTGCTCTATTGCTCTTGCAATCTTTCCCCAGAATCACATTCTGGAATTGAAAATCCCATTATTTGAATCCCTAAAGGACAACTGACTGCACAGATGTGTTACTAAAATTCCACTCACAATTGATTTCCATGGAATTAAATATGTTCTCTTCCTAAACTCCCATAGTACATTTTAATAGATGTATTCTTTGATTTATCCACTTTAAGTTTGCAATGTAGTTGCTTTTATTGTTGGATAATATTCCTGCCCTGACTGCAGATTTTATGCAGGGGAATGAATGTTTGATTTATATTTGATACCTATTTTTATCAGACATAATAACTTCATCTTTCAGTGAATAAATGACTGATCAGTTTAGTGATCAAATACATTTATCTAAAAAGAACATGGAGCTTTAGAATAATTATTAACATGTAGATTCTGTTCATTATTTTTTTCTTACATAGGAATAATTGACAGTTTAACTAGGTAATAATTGATTTCAAAGGCCTGTGTCCTCTAGTTTGATAACTTTATTTCTTAGCCTTCAAAAAATGTCAGTCCCCCTTCTTTATTGAAATTTATATGCATATACAGTGGAGGAATTTAACTATTCAACATCTCTGTGGACTCCTAATGAGTCTCTTATCTATCAACCAATTTCCTTACAAAATCTATTTCTCTTTGAATCATGTCGATTATCCATTTCTCACATTAAGTCTCTCCAGCTGGCTTTCTTATAAATTACATGTTCTCCACAGACGTGATACTAGAGCAATAATAGAAAAGAACCTGATCCTGAAGATATGCTATGCTCCTCATTTTCTATCACTGAACCTGTATAACCATGGAATAATAATGATATAACAATGAAATTACATCATTATAGATAATAATGATGTAATAACATTATTAAAACCCAAACTCTAAACGGCAAACATTTACACTTCCCCTGATCTTGGATCATTCCAGAGCATGCTAAAATACTTTTTCTTTGATGTGACATGATGGACAACCATTGAAAAAATCCTTATCTACTGACTTTTCTTATTAATATGAAGTAATTATCTGAAAGGCCTAGAAAGGTCATTATATCCTGTTCAAAAGCTATGATCGTTTATTTATCAAGTTATTTGACAACAAAATCTTGAGAGAGGTAAGGAAATGCTGGGTACGTTGATTATGGTTAATGCCAGAAAAATGTGTTTTATAGCCCCTGGTAGATGACTCAAAATTTAAGTTTTCCAACTCTTGATCTAGAATTTCATTTCTATAAATTTAATTCTCTAAGTGTTCATCTTGCTGATTGAAAACAACTGTTTCTAAATGATAACATTTAATTTAGCGTCAATCAACTAATGATTACAAGGGTTTTGAAATGTAGAGCTGGCAGTAATTTCTGCCGAAACTTATATAAAGTGGGAGCTTTGAAAATGACTTTCTTAGAAGAAAAAGATATATATTATTTTGATTGCATGATCTCAAGCTTATGTCTGCTGTTTAGAGCATAAGGGCACTCTTCAACTGAAAAAATATTAAAACTAAATATCTGTACTTAAGAACACTGAGAGATGTATTGGGAAAATTCATTTAAAAGATAATGTAACTAGATACTTGAAAATACTTTTTAAAACTTATATAACATATATAGCATGTTATATATAAATTATACACACACACACACACACAGACACACACACACACACGTACATATACATCATGAAATTTTATAGTTAAATCACATTCACATAACACTTAGCCAAAGAGCCCAAGTTTCCAGTTAAATTAATTTCTTATATGATATCGGACAGTGTTTGGCCTGAGGGAAACCAAAATGAATAAAGCATAAAATCTAGTCTCTATGAATTTATAGGCAGTAGGAGTGAGAACTATAGTTAATCTTTTTTTTAATTGAGGTATAATTGACATATACCATTATATTAGTTTCAGGTGTACAACATACCACTTCAATATTTGTATGTATTATGTTTGAAACAACACAATGGTAGTCTAGTTAACATCTGTCATGATACATAGTTATAATTTTTTCTTATGAGGACTTTTAAGATTTACTCTCTTAGCAACTTGCAAATATACAATACAGTATTATAAATATTAACTATAGTTGTCATTCTGTACGAGTACATTACATCCCTTGATTTATTTGCTTTATAAAATTTGTACCTTTTGACTCCCCTTGGCAAGCACTAACTTGTGCTGTGTATCTAAGGATGTTTTTTGTTTGTTTGTTTTACATTTCACATAAAGGTGAGATCACAGTATTTGTCTTTCTCTGACTTATTTCACTTAAAATAATGCCCTCAATGCCCCTCCATGATGTTGAAAATGGCAAGATTTTCTTTTAGTATGGCTGAATTGTATCCTGTTTTGTGTATGTTATATGATAAAGAAGATATCTTCTTTATCCATTCATCCATTGATGGACACTTAGCTTGTTTGCATATCTTGGCTGTTGTGAATAATATTGCAGTGAACAGGGGGTGGCATATATCTTTTCAAATTAGTGTTTTTGTGTTTTTTCTTCAGATAAATATCCAGAAGTGGAATTGCTAGATCATACGGTAGATCTATTTTTAATTTTTTGAGGAACATTCATACCATTATCCATAGTAGCTGCACAATTTATAATTCCACCAACAGTGCACAAGGGGTCTCTTTCCTTCACATCCTTGCCAATACTTGTTATTAACATTTCTTATCTTTTGATAATAACTATTCTAGCAAGTATGACATGATATCTCATTGTGGTTTTGATTTGCATTTCCCTGATGATTAGTGATGTTGAGCATTTTTTCATTTACCTGTTGACCTTCTGTATATCTTCTAAGTAGAAATGTCTATTCAGATCCTCTGCCAATTTTTTAATCTGATTGTTTGTTTTTTTGCTAGAGTTGTATGAGTTCTTTATATACTTTGGATATTAACCTCTTATCAGATACATTATTTGCAAATAGTTTCTTCCTTTACGTAGGTTTTCATTTTGTTGATGGTTTCCTTTGTTGTGCAGAAGCTTTTCTCATTTGATGTGGTCCCAATTGTTTATTTTTTCTTTTATTGCCTTTGCTTTTAATTTCAAATCCAAGCAATCGTTGCTACAACCAATGTCGAGGATCTTACTGCCTATATTTTCTTCTAGGAGTTTGATGATTTCAGGTCTTACGTTCATGTCTTTAATCCATTGTGAATTAATATTTGTGTATGGTGAAAGATAGTGGTCCAGTTTCAAACTTTGGCATGTGGCTCTCCATTTTTCCCAGGACCATTTAGTGAAGAGAATTTCCTTCTCCACTGCATATTCTTGGTACCTTTGTCATAAATTAATTGACCATGTATATATGGGTTTATTTGTGGGCTCTCTATTATTTCCCCCTGACAATACCATACTGTTTGATTACTTTTATAATATAGTTTGAAATCGGAATGCAACGCCTCCAGCTTTATTTTTCTTTCTCAAGATTGTTTGGCTATTTGGGATTTTTTTGTGGTTCCATAAAAATTTTAGAATTATTTGTTCCAGTTCTGAGAAAAATGCCATTGGAATTTTGATAGGGATTGCATTGAATCTATGGATTGATTTGGGTAGTATAGGCATTTTAACTATATTAATTATTCCAATCCATGAGCATGGTATATCTTTCTATTTCCGTCTTCTTCAATTTCTTTCATCAATGTGTTATAATTTCCAGTGTATAAGTCTTTTACTTCTTTGGTTCAATTTATCCCTAGGTATTTTATTCTTGTTTTCTAAACATATTTTAAAAATAAGTAATATTCATAGCCAAATAAATCTATCAATACATGCCTTTGAGAGGAGTAATATTTGTGAATACTTGGTATTATTTTTTATATTATTTCCTAAAAAATACAAAAATAGTATTTGTCGCTAGTTTAAACCAGCAATTCTAAAGAAAATGTTACAACACACTGGTGCATATTGAGTAGTAGAACATGGCAGAACTGTAGCTATCTTACCCCTATTGCATACATAAGATTCTTTTACCCATTCTGTCGTTTTTCAAATCTTGGGAGTGTTAACTTCTGAATTACTAGTTAAGAGACCATATGGAAAGTCTCTATTTAGAATCTTGCTCTACCATGTCTTAGGTGTGTGTCCTTCAGTAAGGAATTTTAAGTCCTGTAAGTCAGGATTCTGCAGAGAAACAGAACAACATGTGGTATACATAATGATAGATATAATTCATAGAAGTTATTCACTTATACCAATTTTGTTTGTCTGTGACACCTGTAAGTATTCTGGAGCAATATTTCCAAATTCACTTATGCAAAACACAGGTTTACCAAATCTACCTACAAAACTATGTAATGAACAGAAACTGTTTGAAAACCCTAACCATGTAGCCCACTTCTTGCAAGTCCAAATTGCATTAACATATTAATAATTCTGAGATTTCTTGCCTAGAGAAAATTAACTAATTTTGATTAAACATTACTTACCAAAATTCCACTGCTGAACTTCTTCCTCCCCCAAGTAAAATCCAGGAATATGCCTAAAAATTAAAATATTTTGAAAACCTTTGGGAGGAATAGGACATGCAATGGATAAGAATATATGCTTCAGGGTCACACAAATGGAATTCATATCAAAACCTTTATGACTTTGCATGAATTGTTAAATATTTTTATATCTAAAGTTTTCAAAAATCAAATCATGATAAATTTTTCCAGTGTTTTTAACATAGACTCATGTAGCAAAATTATCCTCTACCCAAATTCATAAGATAATATGTATACTGTACCTGAAAATACATGTGTGTCATGTTAGCATATATATTTTTTTGTGAAATTGTAAGCAGCAATGAAATCACCATCTTTTAAATTTCTACTATTATACCCTTTGTTCTATTACAATGCAGCACAAATGTGTGAGTAAAAGAAAAAGAAGGTAAGAACAGTTGCCAGCCATATGTCTCACAAGTGTTCAGTGAGAATTAAAATGGTTAAATCAGCAAACCGTTTGCAGGAAACATTCACATATTCTAAAATGAAATCTTTATTAAAAAAAAAAAAAATTCCTTGATGCAACCAGAAAATTCTTTCCGTTTGAAGTCCGACCAAGTTAATTATAATCAAAGATAGGTTTAGGTTTATATGAGAAGAATGTGACAAAATATAGAAAAATGTTATCTTCTTTCATTTGTGAAAAATTCAAGTTGTAAAAGGGAAGAACAGATGGAATAGTAAAGAGCCTAAGTAAAGGAATGTTGGTAATAAATTTTAATTTATTATATATGAATTACATATAAAATTGCATTTTGTATTTATAAAAATGGCAATACCAAATGTAGATATTAGAAATATCATGTGAGAGAAATACAGTTTGTTAACTGATTTGAAGTTATTTGGAGTAATAGTGATGCTTGGAAGGGATGAGCAGCAGACACTTGGAAATTCATATCTAGGACATGTAAGAACATTTAGAATGACCACACATTTGCTTTATTTGCATCTTTTGCTTCACTCTGAGTTCTTCATCTGCACATGACTATATGGATGGCTTTGCTATAGTTAGCTTTTTTGTTTGTTTGTTTTCTTTTCTTCCTAGTGATTTTCTAGGACAATCATTTTTAAAAAGCAATTTTATGTGTTGTAAATGAGGGTTGAAATATAAAATTGACTTATGCATTGCCCCAGAAGTAACCTACCTCATTAAAAAAAATCATGTTTAATTAACTTTCCTTTGAGAATTGTAAAGTATAAAATAGAAGTACAAGAGATGATAGTAAAACTCCTGAATATTGCCCTCCATAAACCAGTTACTTGTAAAATTGTGAAATTGAATCATCTTGCTCATATGCATAGGTGATATAATCCTCCCTGATGTACACCCTTGTTAATTGATATGAATCCATGATCGTGTCCCTAGATGTACAAAGGAAGGAACCAGGGATTTTCAAAAATAGAAATTGCTATTGGATCAGCTTGGTGTTAATGAGTTAACATTTAGTCTAGTTCACCTTTGCTTCTGTTTTATATAGTTTCTTCTAACTATCATATTAGTAATATCAAATTTATCATTTAGATTGCAATACCTCTTCATTTACTACAAAGTTATTAAGTGCAAAATAAAGTTTATAAGGAAGAAAGGTCAAATCAGAGATGCTAAAATGCAGACTCTTATAATGGCCTATGAAACAAAGCTTAAATGGTTATAGAACAAGTGGTCTTGGCAAGTGTTCAAAAATCTCTCTCGATTCTTTTCTTTTCAACAATCTGATTAAATAATAAGTAGTATAAGTTCCCAAATGAAATTGGTTAGTCTGAGCCTGAAATTATATTAATGAGAAGTTTTCTATGGAAACAGTTGAGACAATATGTTTTCAGGTATTAATATCTTTATAAATTCTTTAGATTCAATTGATTATAAATTACACATTGGTCTTTTACATAGCAAAAATCTAGAATATGTTTTATTAATTTTCGATTGTTCTCTGCACAAATAGACACATATGCACAGATATTTTGCAGAATTTGGAAATCATACAATAGCAAAGAGATAAAATACATGTCATATAAAAATGAGTCTTCCGAGTTTGTGATAAAACAAAGGGTATAAGAGATTAATAGTAACAAGTCTGAAGCACGTACTGACATCTTGCACAAATTAGAGAAACTTAGGAAGCCTTTTAAAATGGTGAAAAACATTACTACAAATATAACAAACAATTATACTTCTGGATTGAAAAACAGCTTGATTATTTCAAGCAAAATGAGTTATTTATTTGTATCACATAAATGTTTGATAGAAATTGTGATTAAAAGCTATATTGTTAAAAGTTGACAGTGTCAACAATTTGTATTTTTGTGACATCATTTATATATATATATTTTAAAAGTCATGCTTGAGATAAAGAAAATGTGAATAAGTGAATGAACTAATCAGAGACAGTTTTGGAAACATGGAAAAAAAACTGAGGGTTGCTAGAGTGGCGGGGGGGTGGGGATAAGGGGGAGGTGAGAGGTTTAGAAAATAGTCGGTAACCACAAGATGACCACGGGGTTTTGAAAATTAATTTGGGGAACCTACAGAGGGATAGTGGATGGGGGCAGGGGGGTTCACACAGTGTGAGGGATATAAATGATAAACGTCTAAGTTTTGCTTTGTCTTGTGCACATGAAACTAATAAAAAATTTAAAAAAAGAAAAAAAGGGGAAAATGCATGACTAGTTTTCATACAATAAAGCAATTGAGTTAAGAAAGAAAGCTCAGAAAATATTTTTTAGCTAATATAAAATAGAAAACAATTAGAACTTTTACAAAATTACCTACCATGTAGTTAAAAAGTTGAGCATATTCAGATAATATCCATTGCCTTTAATCTAGTTTTATGGCACTACATGTTACAAAACTTTTCTCAGTTAAAATGAAGAAATATGTTTTGGAAATGTGTGAATCAAGTATAGTATAAGTGCCTATGTAATATTAAACTTTCTGATTATAATGTAAGTGCCTCACATTAAGCTTTTGATTCTGAGGCATTTATTTCCAAGACATCCATCTGTATGACACAGTTACTAGCAAAACACCTACATAAGGAACCAGGTGATTTCAACCCATGAAGTTCCCCTTTTAGAAAGCCCTGAAAGACCTAGATAACTGACCCTTGAGTGACCCTGTCTTTCCCTTCCTTTGCCCTAATTCCTGCTATTATGCTTTAAATTCACTAATAAAGAGTGAACCTGTGAAACCCTAGGCACTACACCCTTGCACTCTAATAAAGGCAGAGCTCCAGGTCCTTGCTACTTCCTACTTTTCTCTACCCTTGACCTTGTTGTGTGGCCCTCTTGCGTGATATGTACCTTCCAGGACCTATGAGTAATAAATCTTATTCTTCAGAGTTCCTGATGGCTTTTGCTGAGGTGTGTCCTGCAATCATATTAAGACCTCAGGGGCAATCCAGGCACAATGTCTGCCCTGGAGCAGCTCAGGCATTCCTAGCTAACAGCATCATTATTAATCGGCTAACACTGACACAACATCAAGATAATAAGATTTTGGTTATCATTGATGAAGTTTCTACTGTTTCTTAGAAATTATTAAATAACGATAATTTCAAGAATATGAAAAAATATATTTTTATTTTTTATTTTTTGTATTTTGTGTATTATTTTGTAGAGCTGAATAGACTAATGCCGCACCCTGCGAGACAAGAGCTGTGAGAAGCAAGAAGGGCGGTGCAAGGTTAAGAAAGACAGTAGCCAAGAGTAGAGTGCAGGCGGGCCCAAGGGACTCAAGCCTCAAGGACTGAGCCCTGAATCGGGCCAACACATAGCTTTTATTAATAACCATACAAGGAAGTGAAGTTTGATTTTTCCATGGTCCATGAGCTATGTGCTTGCTGGCTGTTCTTCCCGAAAGCCCCCATTGTGCTCCAACACGTACTGTGCCTTCACACACACGCACAACCTCAGGGGATGGAATCACTGTACTGAAACCATTAGATAAGAGAGCCTGACCGATATTATTCAATCGGTTCCCAGCTTTCCAGGACATTCCCTCAAGGAAGATTTACCGACATCATTCCATCGGTCTCAGCTTTCTGAGACACTTTCTTGTGATGTCATGGGGAAGGCGCGGGGAACAGACGGTTCGGCCGCTGTAAGGCAACAGGCAAACATCTTAATTATATATAAAATTTTTGTTGATTTTTGAAAAATAAATGTTTCATCAAGAAATATTTATATACCGTACTGAATTTTGTACAGATAGTATCAGTGACTTGTTAGGAAGATGGTCTGGAGTATCAGACAATTTTTCTTATTTCTTAGATTTCCAGTTGATTTCCTCTGTTATGTTGTATGACAGGAATCCAGCTATTTATAAAGAATACAATCAAATAACTAAATTAAATAAATAAATTTAAATCACTTATCAATAAATGCTCTCTTTATGAAGGTAAATCACAATCATCACATATAGCAACCTATCTGTATACTTGAGAATTACAATAATGAAACTTGGAATGGTACTTGAATCTTTATTGGCAATTTATTTTTCTAAAGCTGAAATTGCAGATTGGAAATTCAGACAAAGCTTGAAACATTATTTTAAAAATACATAATAACATAGCAAAAATAATATTTACTTTATCTTTGAAAGGAAAACATTTACTGATTGAAACAAATGGGTTAATAACAAAAATGATTGCAGTTATGAAAACTAACCAATGGGAATAATTGAAGAGGAGCAGAGTAACTATAGGAAATACAAAACAAAACAAATATATATATAATATTATATATAATCAAATATATATATTATACATAAACAAATCTCTATATATAATATATAAACAAATATATATAATATATAATATATAACATAATATATAATATATTACATATATATAAACAAATATATATATATATATAATATATTATATATATAAAATATTATAATATATATATTTGTTTTGTCCCTTGGGGAGGTACATACATCCTGAGACTTAGGGTTCCGCTGTCTGCAGGCAAGGGTGATTGGTTTGAATCAGTTTCCTATTATAATGTATGAGATTCACAGATCTTGAGATTAACAAGCTTTACTTCCTCATTTGTTAATCAATAAAAGCTATGCGTTGGCCTGATTCGGGTCTCAGTCCTTTGAGGTTCCAGTCCCTGGGCCCCGCTTGCATCTATTCTTGGCTACTGTACTTCTTAATCCTGCACCACCCTCCTCGCTTCCCACTTTTGTCGGCAGGACGTGACAAGTGATCATTGATATTATTTTAAAATTTACTATCTTTGTGATTATTTTCTATTTGTTACATCTTTTCTTTGTTTTACTCTTTTCTACCTTCTCTGGTTTTAATTGAGCATCTTACATGATTCTATTTTATCTTCTTTCTTGATATATCATTTTTACCTATTTAAACTAATATTAGTAGTTGCTCTGGGGTTTGCAATATAATTTCAAAATAATTGAAATCTATATTTAATGACATTTTATTTCTTTACATGTAGTTCAAACATCTCATCATACAGCATTCCCAATTACTCCCTCTCATCTATTTAACACTGCTGTCATTCATTTCACATATCTGTATGCTATAAACATACATTGCATTATTATTATGATTGCTTTAAATATACTGTTATATTTTAGATCAATTATGAAAATATTATGTAATTTACATTACCTTTTCTGTTCATTTTCTGAAATTCTTATTTTCTTATATAGACCTGAGTTCAGGACCCATAACACTTTTTCGTCTGACTTACGATCTTCTAAAAAAGGGTTCCATGGTGTACTGGTTAGCACTCTGGACTCTGACTTATGATCTTCTAAACTTTCAGAGGAGATCTGCAGATAATTTATTCCATCAGTTTTTATTTGTTTAAGAACTATTTTATTTCCCTTTCACTTTTTAAACAACCTTTGAGATGTAATATACATAAAATTCATTCTGTTAACATGCAGAATTCATTATTATTTTGGTACAAAGTTGTATAACCATCACCATTATCGAATGTAAGAAAAACTTTAGTACCCCAATTAGAAACTTATACTTATTAGCGTTCCCATTACTTTTCAATGATAGTTAAATGGATGTTGAATTTCAGGTGAGTAGATATTTTTTTCTTTCAGAACTTTAAAGATTTCACCCAATCTTTACTTGCTTGCACGACTGCTAATGAGAAGTCTCCTATAATTCTTAACTCATTCCTCTGTAGAAAAGGTGTTCCTTCCTCCTTCGCTTTATCCCAACATACCATATTCATTCAAGATTCTCTCTTTGTACTCAATTCTTGGCAGTTTGGAAATGACGTGTCTGGATGTTTCTGTGGTTTTCAATATTTTCTTTATTTTTTTGGCGGGGGGAGGGGTTCTTGTTTTTGCTTTTTGTTATTTACCCTGCCTGGGTTTCCCTGAACTTCTCAGAGTTGTGTTTTGCCCTCTCATTAATTTTGGAAACTCCTTTGTCATTATGTGTTCAAATATTTATTTTGCACCCCGCCCCCGCTGTTTTCTTTTTTTCTTTTGGCATTCCAGTTATGCATGTTACATCTTTTGATATTATCCTGTAGTTCTTGGATGTTCTACTATGTTATTGTCATTATTATCATTACTTTTGTTTGCATTGCAGTTAGGCAAGTTTCTAGTGACCTATCTACAAGTTTGGTAATTAATTCCTCAGCTCTATCCAGTCTACTAATGAGCCCACTGAAGACATTCTTCATTTCCCTTACCTTGTTTTTGATTTCCGGTATTTTGTTTTGATTCTTTCTTAGTTTCCATCTCTCTGTTGCCCTTGACCATCTGGTCTTGCATGTTGCCTACCCTGTTTACTAGAGTCTTTCAAATATCAATCATAGCTTAATTTCCTGTGTGATAATTTCAACACTTGGATCATCCAGGTGCAGATTTGATGACTGCTTCAATTCTTCAGACTGTGTTTTTTTCTTGCCTTCTCTCATGCCTTGTAATTTAGTGTTTAAAGCCAGATATGTTGCATTAGATAATAGAAACTGAGGTAAATATACCTTTAGTGTGAGTATTTATGTTAACCGGATAAGGGGTTGGGTATATTTAATATTTGATGTGGTTATATTTGCCAGATACTTCAAATCTTCTAGGAGGCTGCTTATTGTTTGATTGATTATTTTAATATTTCACTTCTTTCTTTCTTTTGGACATCTCTTTACATTGCTCCTCGGGTAGAGTCTGTTGTGCAGCTATTTCAGCTATAATCCACTGTTATTATTGGAGGTTTGTTAGGATAGAGGCAGAGTGTATGGGAAGGGAGTGTTCTCTAATATTCTAAGTAATTTTCAGTGGGACTGGGTCTCAAGGGTGTACCTTGTCTAGAAGTAGAACATTCTCATGCTCTTCCATCCTCTAATCCTTTACCTGCTATAATCCATTTCCTTGAAGCCCTCTCCTCTAGTGACAATATCTTTTATTTTTCATTAGGTGAAACAGAAATCTCAATTGGAGTGTAGTTCCCTTCCTCCAGCGTGGATAACTGCCTAGCCGGTGATGTCCTGCCTCCCTAGAGATAGGTCTTTGTCAGGGGAAGAGTCTGAACAGGTTTCATGATAGCTACGTTTTTCCCTCCCTCTTCAGTCATGTATTGAGCTTTCTAGGATTTCTGGGATTCTCTCTTTCATAACTCCGTGGGGTTCCTAGAAGAAAAATCTGAAAATGTGTGTCTTAGCACCAATACTGCAGCCCCACAACCTTTTCACTCTTACTTTTGACCTCAGTCATCCCCCAGCAAGTCATCAAAATTAAGTTTATCTACCAGTTTATGGTGCCTACCAGCTTCTGTTCCAGGCAAGCAAATTTTGGGTGCTATGTTATATCTCTCTGAATTTGCCTGGCTCAGTATTTTGTGGTGATAGTTTTTCCTGTGACCTCACTTCTTGGAGAGGTCCAATTGAAGTTTTCAGTTGTCCAGTATTTTCTTGTTGTAAGGACAGGAATCCCATATTCTAAGCTCTTTATTACATTTCCAAACTGAACCTGGAAATCTTCATCATTACCAGTTGTTGATATTTGGCATGTCACTTCTGTTGCTATGGAACTCAAGTCCTTTAAAGGAGAAGTTCTTATAATTTTTTAGTTGAGTGATCTATTGGAGAGATATAAAATCTGTGTATCTGTACTGGTAGACCTGTTTTTACTATTTGAATTTGTTGTTTCTAATTTTTTATTTATTTATTTTTTAATTGGGGAACATTGGGAAATAGTGTGTTTCTACAGGGTCCATCAGCTCTAAGTTGTTGTCTGTTGTTTCCAATTTTCATTGAACTCCATTAAAACTCTGTGTTTATTTTTATTTTAGTCTCTGTTACACTTACCTGAGCTCCTATATAATACTTTTTTTTTAGATTTTATTGGGGAAGGGGAACAGGACTTTATTGGGGAACAGTGTGTACTTCCAGGACTTTTTTCCAAGTCAAGTTGTTGTCCTTTCAATCTTAGTTGTGGAGGGTACCATTCAGCTTCAAGTTGTTGTCCTTTCAGTCTTAGTTGTGGAGGGTGCAGGTCAGCTCCAGGTCCAGTTGCCATTGCTAGTTGCAGTGGGTGCAGCCCACCATCCCTTGCAGGAGTCGATGAATCGAACTGGCAACCTTGTGGTTGAGAGCCCACACTCCAACCAACTGAGCCATCCGGGAGGCAGCTCTGCTCAGGTGCTGTGTTCAATCTTTGTTGCAGGGGGCAGAGCACATCATCCCTTGCAGGACTCGAGGGATAGAACTGGCAACCTTGTGGTTGAGAGCCCACTGTCCCATGTGGGAATCAAACCAGCAGCCTTAGGAGTTAGGAGCATAGAGCTCTAACCGCCTGAGCCACTGGGCCGGCGTGTATATAATAATTTTTAATTTAGAATATTTACTTACATCAAATTATCTGTGTGGTACTCATGGGAAGAGTATTCATAACAGAGGGCTCACCTGCTATTAGATCACTCGGTTTATCAATTGACCAAACTTGGGTCTAATGCTTACCTGCAATTTGATCAAATCTGACTGAGATAGTGGGTTTATATATTATTACCTATATGCTAGTTATATTCAAGGAATTCCTTATGAGGGCAAAGTGGATGAGGAAAACTTTCTAATATCCTGCCTGAAAAAAATATATATCTTGAATTTAGGTCTATCGACGGATGTCTGGAAGGTTGTTGAGGAGAATTCAATATTGGTCTTTCTCCTTCAGAGACTAAGTCTTATATTAAAAGTGAAATTATTGTAAGTGGAATCAGAACTGAGTTTTGTTTAAAGACAATGAGGTAGACAGAGAGGTGTAATTTAACTGTTACTTCGGTCAAATTACCTAAATACTCTACTCTTGCTTTCTCATCTTTTTAATAGGAAGAATGACAGTAAATACTACTTTATAAGGTTGTGAAAATTAAAGTGATTCATATCAAAACTTGACCTATAGTAAATAAATGTTATATGTTATTTTTTTAATTGCCTCATAATTTTTTTTTTTCCATAATAGATTCTTATTAGTTACTGGTTGATGAATAGTTAATACCATAGATTAAAATTTAATAATCAAAATGAAGAAACAAGACTGATTGCAGTTCAAAATGACCACAAAATTAGTTAAAACTAATAAAATAATTTTTGGAGTTTAGCTATGTGAAGAAAACTAATGTTCTACTTGACTGCTAAAACTAAATAAATTATGTATTGAGGTTATTTATATAGTTAATTAACTTTGAAATCTTTTAAAAATAATGTCAACTCTGGTCATTGCAATGATAATACATTTTACATACATATGGTAATGTAATGTAGTATATTCATCTCTGGGCATTATATTTTAAAGAGTATACAAACTAGAATACCTAAGAAGAAAATGAGAATTATTAGGAAATCATGTCAACTAATCATTACCTGAAAGAACTGAGGCTATTTAGATTCATGCAGGTTGACATAAATGTTATATTCTAGAACAAATGTGCAGAAATTACAGTTACTTAGAATCAAAGTGAAGCAAAACTTCCTCACAATTTAAGTTACCAGTAATGACTATGCTGCCCACAGTGAACTTCTAGTCACCCAGTTTTCAATTAATGGATAGGTTACAACCTGTTATCTGATTCCATGTTTATGAAAGGATTTGATAATAACAAAATAAAGTTAAACTCCTTCCTCAAATGTAGAATACTAGTTCCTTGCAGCACCTATACTAAAATGGACAGGCAGTTAGTAAGCCAATGAGTGCGCCTCACTTATTGAACTTTCTGCCTTCAAAATTAGAGTTAATGTTATCCCTCTATACATATGAAATCCCCTTTTCCAGCTTTAATAAACAATGTGGAATACTTCTGTCATTTTTAGTCTACTTTGTTCATATCATTCTCTACAGACTTGCTTATACTGAATGTAATAGCTGGCATTCTAATCAATAAGTATATTTCACTCTATTTGTTGATATGGAAAATGTGTCTGTATATATCTCTCATCCAGTGAAATATCAGCAGTTGAAAATAAGAAAAAAAAAAATTACATAGCCCTATAGCTTAGTAGACAACCTCACCAGTTGCTATGTGAGAGAACAAGATTAGGTAGCTAGCTACCTTGTTCTGTTCCCGCACTACCTATAATCCTTGGGCAAAAGGTAGGACACTACAACAAATTTGAATCTGTGGTAGAAATTTTAAAGTTGAAAATTGGGGAAAACGTGATGGACAACCACAGACTTAATATGAGCTTGATAAAGGTCAATACAAGAAGGACAACAAGAGAATTTGATGAAATACATGAGGGAAATAATGGCCAATAGGGCAATCACCATATCTGCATATGGATGGGGAGAGTCAGAATATTTGGGTAAATTGTGATTCTTCACTAACAATGCTAGAGGTTTAAAATATAATGGGTAATAGAAACAGTTGGAAGCATAAGGTGGTGCTATAGAGATCAGACATCTTACTCAGAGTCTTCCCCTCCCACCTGTATTTGTTTGCTTTGGGAAGTGCCAGTAATGTAGGTCTCACTTCTGAAATGTAGAATTAGATTTGTGGAATTAGATTTGCTTTACTTTTCTCTCAGGTATTAGTAATAAAGGCAATTAAATATTTTCAGATTTATTTTTTAGTTATAGTTGATGACAATGAACATTTTAATAATAGGCAAAAGAAAATAATAGGAACAAATTAAAAATTTTAATAATAGTGTGTTAGCATGTATGTATTTTGAAATCCGTGGTACATTTTATTTGAGTCATGAATCATTTTTTCCAGAGAATCTAAGAAACATATAATACTTATGACTTTACATACAGCTTTAGCAAGAGTGGATTATCTGAAAAATCTTAGGGTCCATGAACCCTAAATTAAACTCCATAAAAGTTATAGTTTGTATATCAGGAAATTATTTTCTTGTATTCCCTTTTTGAACCATTATGCTGTGTCAGTAGAACAATTTCTTGATTAGAAAATTGATTTTAGTACTTTACTGGCTGAAAATATCCCAAGTTATCATATCAAAGAGGGTTATTTATATACATAGTATTGTACACAAGTTGTGTACCTATTAGTCAATGACCAAACTTTTCATTGGAAGAGAACTGAATGAATCAAAAGGTATTTAGCGGGGGAAAGGACTCTTGGTCACCCTTAATGGAAAGTTTGATACACAACAAAATCACCTTGAAACTGGGGGGACACAGAGGTTTACTTTAAAGAAATAAAGTCACCCACCAATTCATTTACAACTATAGGCTGGTTTTTGCAAACAAACAAACAAACCAAAAAAAGGAGAATATGTATAGGTAGTTTGGGTAGCAATGGGATCAGATTAATCCCTGTGTAGCTGAAAATGGAGAAACTTGTGTAACTATGTGTCTACAAAGAACTTTCCAGTACATTATCATACATGGAATAGGGGAAAACACAGTGATTTCAAGGCAGGCATTCATTATGACTCTATTTTCTCTATCCTGCACTTTTTTCCCAAAGTCTCTTGGCCACTTGTTTTAGGGGAGGAAACTGAGGCTTAGATAATTTGAGTTGTTCATCCAAAGTTACATATTTCTCCTGAGAGAAGAGGTGATTAGAGCCATACAATTTTTATCAGATATTTCAAAACAAAATCACACAGGATTACTGTGGATGTATATCCAACATTGAATAGAGATTTTTACTGAATTGCTGTGAAACACTAATAGCGTTTTAATAGTTTCAAGATAAATCTTTGGCAAACATTGACATTCCTTCCCTCGCCCTTTAATAATAGCTATCAGAGTTCAGAACTGCTCTAATGGCCCAACATTTAGACAGAAAAGAAAGATCATTGTTCCCTGATGTTGATGAAAATATAATACAACATGATGATCAGTTAATAAAAAAATAAAATTTTTCCTATCAACAAATATAAGTTTTAAATAAAAAAAACCACAAAAATACATGTAGCTTTTGGCATTACAGTAGTTTACTTTTTTTTTGTTGTTGTTAAGAAAACAAACCTTTAAAGTTATGAACAAAACAAAATACTAACTGAAGCCAGTCTTGGAAATACACTTAGACATTTTAGAGTTTCCTTTAACTTCTGTTATGTTGAAAACTTTCAGACACTATTTTTGGAGATCAAATGGGGACCACTTTGAAAAGCTCAGCTTGATTAAGAACAGACAACACGTATTTAGGAAATAAAAGGAATACTCACTACTTTTGTGAAATCCTTCAGGGACTTCACTCCAGGTAGACAAATGTGGGAAGGGAGTTAAAGAGGAGGTTAAACTTAGATGTTTGGAAAGCCTTTGACAAAATTCTTTACAGTCATGTAAGATCAGTGGAAAGGATCAATGAACCTAATAGTAAGTTGGCTCACTGTCCTGCACAATGATTTATGGAAAGGAAACAAAGGCACTAGAAATAGGTTTTGTGGTCCAAACCAATTTTAAATACACTGCTTCTTCATAGGTCAGAAATAAATCTTTAACTTTTTAATTTTTTTCTAAAATAGATTTTTATTACATTAAGCACTTTGCAATAAACATCAAATAAAAGTGAACTTTATATTAAGATAACAGGTGACGACAAATAGAATCTGACAAATGGCAAATGGTGTTCATATTTGGGATTCTTTGGTTTTTTAATTGTTGTATATTTTAGGAAAATGTCTGAAGAATATATTGAAATATACACAGAAAATATTGAACAGCTACTAAGAAATGATTACTTGAACCATCATGTTTAATATTATTACAAGAATTATTATGTATTTAACTATAACAGCTATACTACAAATACAGTTGTCTTCGTTGTTTGAGAAGAAGCAATGTCATTTGATTTTACAATAATCAGAAGTCAAGAACCAAGTCACAGAGATACTGTCTGTCTGGTTTAATAGTTTTATACAACTAACAACAGTACCTGTCATAGTAAGTCCTCAGTAAATCTTTGTGAATCGATAAATAAATGACCAAACAAATGGAATGGATTGGCCCTAAAATTTGAATGGATCATTGAAATATCAACCCTTTGTGCTAGATTCTCTCCAAGATTGGCTTCTATTTATTTCATAATACATGATTTAGTTAGAGAAGATAAAGAAGCACTCAAAATTAAGGACAAAAAAGATTTTCTATAAGCACTTTTACAGTAAGGAAGGAGAGTTCTTAATAGCTAAGAACCATCCCACCACAGTTCTTTAACACATCAAAATGACAGGGTGTGTGGGTTTGTGTGAGTGTGTGTGTGTGTGTGTGTGTGTGTGTGAGTGTGTGTGTGTGTGTGTACTCAAAATCCCTTTCAATGTTTATTTTTTGATCATTAGTGGAGGAGTCACCTCAAGATTCTCATATAGAGAAGATGAAACAGTGTCACTCAGCAGGGTGTGGGCAAGTAAACCTTCACATCACAAATAAGAAAGCATAAAATGTCTATTTGAAGGGATACCGATAATATATGTTTGAAATAGGTCACATGTGTGTCCATTCTGTCACTGAGAATCTATTGAAAGGTTGTAGTGATTGTCCAGGACAGTACATATTAAACTTGTACAAAAAAAATTTCAGTATTTGACTAGTAATAACCATTAAGTGTTTTTTTAAATGAGATTTTCTGAATATTCTATATTTAGTAATGAGTATGGTATGATTAAAATTATGATATAATATGACAGTTCTTGTAAAATATGTGTATATTTGACTTCTAAAATATACCAGACATTCTACACAGAACTTCATATACATTGCCCCAGCAATCCTGTGTGACAAGTTGTTTCATTTATCCACATTCAACAGATGAGGAAACCGAGCTATAATAGTATGGTTTGGAAGTGGGATTTATTTTTAACTCCTATCTATGAGCCCATATTTTGATCCTCTATTTTGTAGTGCCTTGACATATCTTCTTAAGAAGTAAGGGAAAATTATCATAAATAACATACCAGCTACATTTCATTAACTCTTGAAAGATCTTAATGAAGGACAGTATTGTCTCTAGTTATAGCTTTTGAATGGCTTTAAGCTAACAAGGACATCACAGAGGGATTCAGTTAAATCAGAAATCAAGCTGATCTTTGTCATGCTGCTACAAACATAAAAGTATTCAAATGATAAGGCATAATGATGACACTGTACATTATATTTCCTGGGAATCTTAAGGAAAATGAATCTCACAATCTAATGTTAAGTTTATTTGTTTCAAACTGAGAGTATACATTGTTGCTTTCCATTCTCATTCTATTTTTCCATTTGCTATTCTTTTTGACACTATTACTACAAATGCTAAGTACCGTTTTTTGTTCCATTTCTTTTTTTTTTTTTTTTCCATAAAGTGTAACATAAGTAGAGTCCTATTAATTTAGATAGATTCTACTCACTGTAAGATTACTTCTCTTACTGTCTGGGATAAAATAGAAATGTAGTATCCTCTTGTGTTTTTTTTACCTACCCCAACTACTTAAAGGTACTAGGGAGAAAGAGTGAAGGTATCAGAACCAGCTTCAAAAAAAAACTATAACTGAAAATGTATCTGCTAAAATGTTCATTGATTCCAAGATTTTTCTACCCAGGCATTCGTTTTACCCTAATTAAAATCAGGTAGACACCTAGAATATTTGTTACTCATTCATCCATTATTTTATTCATTCTTTTTTTTAATTCAAATTATATTTATAAAGAGATTACTTACACTCTGTACTATACTATGTGCTGGATATAAAATGACAGACAAAAAGTCTTTTATTTCAGGCTCTTTTAGTATTTCTTGATGCCTTCAGTTACTATTAGCAGGACCCAAGCAAGACAGTTGACCTAATTTTTGCTAATGGCCATAGTCAGATCTCTCACAAGTCCATGGTGTGTAGTTAAAAGAACATAATTGATGAATACTCAAAGATTTGCCTTTGTCTTGTGGCTATGTCATTACTCACCGTATTTCCTATAGAGAAAGTTCTAGCCACTCCAGCCTCCAATTTTCTTGCCTATAAAATAGATGTAATAATAATTACGCTATTGAGATGTTGTGAGAAGTCAAGAAAACAATGCATATGAAAACTTTTACAATAATATAACACAGGGACAGTCAATAAATGCATTCATTGAATCACTCACTCACCTCAATGTCCCTGAAGTGCCTACTTAAGTGCAAGGTACTGTACTGGCTCTGGAGAGAAAACAGTGGAATGTAGAGTGGTATTAGCTCTCCTGGACTCACAGTCTCATTAAGGAGGCAGAGATTCAATATATAATTGCATAATAAATCATTTAATTTAGATTTTAATAAATGCTAGTAGTTAGCTAAAGTGTTAGATACCTTCCATTAGGAGATTGGGAAACTACAGGATAAAGATTTGGATCAGAGAGGATTTTGTTCAGCAAATGATAATCAGCAGTGAGAAGGATGAAAAATATGGATTTATAGACAATGAAACGTGAGTAAGGAAAGGCATGATAGAGGCTCCATTTGGCTCTTAGGTAGCATATTCATTTTCAATCACTGCTATTACAAATTAGTACAAATTTAGTCATCTTAAAGTGAATAGATCTATCTAAATTAATATAACTATACTTGTGGCTTACAACAACACCATTTTTTTTTAACTTTTCAAAATTTTTTTTAAGTGTGTTTTACCAGGCCCCATCAGCTCCAAGTTAAGTAGTTGTTTCAATCTAGTTGTGGAGGACACAGCTGAAAGTGGCTCATGTGGGGATCAAACCAGCAATCTTGTTGTTAAGAGCACCACGTTCTAACCAATAGAGCTAACTGGCTGCCCCAAAACAACACCAATTTATCATTTTATAGATCTATAGCCTGACGTAGATATCACTGCGCTAAAATCAAGGTATTATTAGAACTGCATTCCTTTCTGAAAAGTTTAGGATAGAATCCATTTCCTTGTATATTTTAGTATCTAAAGGCTGCCTGCTTTCCTTGGCTCCTGGCCTTTCCTCCACCTTCAAAACCAGCAGCATCGGTCCTAAGTCTTTCTCATGTTGTCATCTCTCTGATTCTCCCTTCTGATCACTCTTTCCACTTTTAAGGGTCCTTGTAATTGTATTGGGTTTACCAGTATAATCCAGAATAATCTCTTTTAAGGTTAGCTGATTAGCAGCCTTAATTCCATCTGCAAATTTAATTCCCCTTTGCCATGAAAGTTATATGTATCCAGGTTCCACAGATTTAGATGTGGATATCTTTGAGAGGATGTTATTCTTATACATTAAAAAAAAAATTATCTGACTATAGTCTGAATGGACTAAGCTTAGAAGCCATCATGGACACGTACTCACTAATTATGAGGCTTTCACATTGGTATCCCAAATATGATGGTGGCCTGGTCTAAGAGTATTAGTGAAGTAAAGAAAAATGGTTAGCTTTTAAGATGTGTTTAAGAAAAAGAATCAGTAAACTTTTGTAATTTATTTTTTGGGAGATGAGTGTTGACAAAAAGGGGGAGTTGGGTATTCCAGGTTTCTGGCTTTAGCATTTGGATGGGGGTGAACATTGTATCACTGAAATATTGACCACTAGAAAGAAATTGCATTTTGAAGAGAATATGATAAATTCAAATGTGCATATACTGAATTTGACATGACAATTATATGAAATGAAAATGTTATTTGGCAATGGGATATGCAAGTCTGGAACCAAGGTTATTAGTATGTAAGTTGTCAACATAATGACCAAATAAAAGCACTGAATTAAATATAGTCAACTACAAAGAAGGTAATGAGTTGAGAATAGAGAAAGGCTAGATCCCCTAAATATCTATCAGACATTTAAAGCATGAGTAGATGGAAGTGAAGTGTGAAAAACTATTAATAGGTTGCACAATTACTGAATAAAACCAGGAAATGGAGGGGTTGTTTTTGGTTTGTTTTGTTTTTGTTTTTTTTTTGTTTTTTTTAAGAAAGCAACATCAAGAGTATGAAATGTTTCAACGTTCAAGGAAGGTGAAAAACTGAAATTTCCTAGAAAGGATATTTTTTCAGGCAAATTCTACATGTGATTCAAATGTACCAATACTAGTTACAAAAAATGAAAAAAAGGCATCGAATTCTTATTTAATGCATAAGCTAGTGGGAGGAGTTTTATTGAAATGGCTAATTTCAACATAAAGTGAAGTTTTGCACATTGGATGCCGTGACAGTGCACAATAGGTGACATACTGCCCAGACTAAAGAGGAAGATCAACACGACTTTTTGAAATTCAGTAAAGCATAGTTCAGGTTAAGAAGAAAATGGTTTCTAGACAAAAGGATTAGCATTGGTAAATTTGTAAAGAAACTGTAACTAATTAATATTTTCAGAAATTAGATTTTCAGATAGAGGTAGAGAATGAATTTGCATACTTTAGGTCACAATGTGTTCGAATTTATTCTCAAAGCTAAGAAGCTTAAAGTTCACTAAGCATGATGGCGAACAATTACAATTGACAGATTAGAACAGTTAATGTGAAATGGGTTTGTCTAGCTGTAGTGTACACATGGCTTTCAGGAGGTCCAACATAGCAAGGATACAGAGGAGGTTCTTGGCATAATTCTGACGTAATAACATGAGGACCTCAAAAAAAAGACACAAAATTTAGAAACCTTTACAAGACAAAAATCAGTAAGATGCGATTAACTGCATTTGGAAAGCAGGGAAGAGAGGTTTAATATGACATTCAATTTAGGGGTTGGGTAACAAGGTAGAATATGGTAACATTAAATGAAGAGGGAATAAAAAATGAGATCAAGGTTATTATGGAGTGAAAAGTTAGGCTAGTTATAGAAATGTTAAATTTCACATTCCTATGGAGAGAAAAGTTAGTGATGTTCAGCTGATGTGGACGACAGGGTTTCAAGTGAGAGAACAAGGTTTAGACCAGAATAAATGAGTCATCAAGTGAAAATACATAGTAGAAGAACAAAGGTGGATTGAGTATGGAAACCCTGATGAAGACCAATGTTCAAATAACTGTTGGAGGAAGAGATTAGAGAAAAAGAGCAAATGGTCAGAGAAATAAATAGGAAAAGGATCAGTTAAAAATCGGGTGAAAAAGGCCTAACTAATAGAGTTTCAAAAAGAGAGAGTGGTCAGCAGTCCTTGCAGGGATATGAGGGGAAAAGAGACAAAAGAAGTACAGAATTCTGAAGCATAATATTTCAGTCATTTTTCTGAGAACCTGAATAGAAAGAAAAAGAAAAAAAAAAGATTTGTGTTAAATTGACTGTGAAACAAAAAAGAAACAGAAATCTCCTGGAAACTAATATTTTATAACTAGTACCTTTTTCCATTACAATAAACAAGCATGCAAGTTTTCATGAGAAGAGCATCAAATGTACCATTTGCCATTTATATATATATATTTATATATATATATATATAAATATCATTTATATATATATATAAATAAAAGGATAGGGCCCGAGAGATCTGATCAAGTGTTTGCAGTAAGGAAGTAAATGAGGCAGAGGCACTGGGAGTCCTTTACTTCGATCTCAGCAAGACATTTGATAAATGGCTATATAAGATGCAACTAAGAAAAAAATCAAGGATTTTGAATCAATGCTATAACAAGCTAGAAAAGAAAATGAGTAGATGCAGAGATTTACATTAAATGATGGTAAGTTGTGTTTGAAAGAGAGAAGCAGCAGGACTCCTTTGAGCTCCATGCTATTATATTATGCATTCCATTTAATACCCATAAAACAATTGTCAGAAAGAGAACCACAATCAGTGTTGGCACTTAATTTGAGCCCTTGTTGGCAACATCAACAGTTGTGATTGATGGTCTAAATTAATTCCAATCAGACCGTATTTCTGTGTACCAGTTCATCTTAAATTATAATATTGTTCTTTTTTAGTTTAAATACCACTATGGATCCATAAAGTAACTTAGTCAATAGCTGTTCTCATTTAATAAAGAATAAGAGAGCACTGCTGTGCTTACAAAGATTACAATGGAGGCATTTTATGAGGATGGGTATACCATGTCCTGGGAGTTTGCTTCTGGAGGAAGCAAAGGGTTTCAACTGGAAAGACTGTTTCTCAATAAAGGGAATAAGATAAAAGCTGGGGAATGATCAAACTAATCATTATCTGATGAGTCTAAGCTGGAAAGGACAGCATGAGTAAAAGCTAAAGGATGGAACCAGGAAAACTAGAGGAAAATGATTAGAGAATGTCCAAGAGTATTAGTGAAAGTCTAAACTTAGGTATTTGGGTTCCAAGATCGGTGTCCTATCTAATACTTTACATTTGTTTTCTGAACTTACATCTCAATTTTTAAAATTATTATTACTGTAATTTAACATTTAAAAAGTACACTTTTGGACATGGTGTGAGTCGGTCCCTCAGTCCTGTTCCTGCCATCATCTTCCGTAAATCTATAAATGGCATCACATATACCCAGCTGATTAACATATCTTATATATGTCCTCATTTTATCTTTTCTACAAACCAATGCAATAACTTCACTCATACGTTTTTATGTATTTATTAGAAGGAGTACCATGTACTAAGTACTTTTCTAGATCTTGAGAATTCAATGAAAAAATAAATCTCTACAGTCATATGTTTTTATTCTAGTGAAAAGCAAAGAAACAAGCAAATATACAGACACATAAATACCTAAAATGTGGCTGGTGCTGATAAGCATGATAAACAGTTTTTAAAAAAACTAATATAAGGATATTGTTGATTGGGTGGGATGTGATTTTGATAGTGGTAAGAACATGCCTGTTTGCTGAGGTAGAGCTTGATCAGGGACCTGTGTGCATGAGGGAGTAAGTCATAGGAATATCTGAGGTAAGAACTTTCCAGACAGAGATACATATGCCAAGGATCTGAGTCAGGAGTGTACCTCATCAGCCAAGAGAAAAACGAGGAGATCATTGCGGCTAGAGGGGTACCATGGTGGGAAATGGTAGAGGGATACTGGTGGTGGGGTGATGTTGTCTTACAGCTGCCAAGTCGTTTGTTCCCCTGCGCTCTTCCCAGGATTTCACAAAGGAGTGCTTCAGCAAACTGAGGCCCGATGGAGAGATATCAGAAAAATCTCCTTTGAGGGGAAGTCTCAGCAAACTGAGACCCGATGAAATTATATCGGTTCCTCCCCTTCAATGAATTCCTTGGAGATGTGCATGTGTGTGAAGGCAAAGTTCAGGCTAGAACACAATGGGAACTTTCGGGGAGAGCCAGCAGGCTACATAACACACAGATCTTGAGATTAACAATCATTACCTCTTTAGAAGGTTACCCATAAAAACTACATGTTGACTTGATTCGTGTTCAGTTCCTGAGACTGTTCCCCTTGGCCCGTGCTTATACTCTATTAGTGGCTACTGTCTTTTCTTAACCCTGCGCTGCCCTTCTCCTTACCCACAACCCACGTCATGCTGGATGCGACAGGGTGAAGCCAGGGTTTATTCATGAAGAATTTTGTAAGGCATAGTAAGAGGTAAGGACTTTGGATTTTATTGTAAGTGAGGAAGAAAGTCACTGAATGGTTTTGAGAAAATAACCTGATTTAAATTATGGCTTTAAAGAACATTCTCTGGTTACTGTATGACAAACAAACTCTAGATAGGCGAGGATGGAAGTTGGGAGTCCAGCTTGGGCTTCTAGTATATTAGTCTCGCTATCTTTTCATCCGTGTTTCATTCAAAGTACATCCCTATTCTTCTTATCAAAATCTCCACACCTACCACCACGGTTACATTAAAGTAAACATTAATCTCTCACCTGAAATAAAAATTGAATACCTTATCAGAGAGATACAAAGGGATATGCTTTCACTGTTATCTTTACATTTTTTATTCATTCATTTATTTGGCAGAAAACATGAAATTTCAATTCTTTTCTCTCAGAGCACCTTCGCTCCAGTCATCTATGCACTAATTCCCCACAATGATGTGAGGATATGATGTCACTTGCATGTGCCCATTGGGTTTGTTCCATAGGAGAGGGATTCCAAACTTACGAAACTGGAAGCTGGGTCATCTGCCCCTCTAGAGAGAGGAAGAGATACTTTCCTTTGCAATGTAAATAAATCCTCTCTGGGGAGAGGAGGGAGCTTCACCACCCTCAATAGAAAACATGTGACTCTAAGGAGATATTAGACTTGGTATCTCTTTGGAGATCTCTATCTTCAGAGTTGTTCAGTCGTCCTTTAATCCAGGCGTCAGTGCTCTTTGCTCAGTAAGCCCTGACCATACAGAAATGTGAAAATATTCACGGAGCTTTGTTTCCCGTGGACGTGTTTGATTGACTGTCCTGTACGTCCCCACCCTTGACTCTGCTCCAGCTACATCTGCTGTACAGTGCCTCCTATTGGAGGGCCTTTGCTCTTGCTACCACACTGCTGGAATGCTGTCTCCCCAGACCTTCCCATGTAGCTTTCTCCTGGCTTTCATTTAGATCTCAATTCAAAGTCAGCCTTTTGGAGAAGTCATCACTGCTCCCAATATCTAACAAAGCCCCTCAAAGACGCCCTTTCCAACTCTGCTATATTTTATCACTATCTGGAATTGTATCATACATTTGTTGTTTATTTTATGCCAACTCAAACCATGGAATTTCTACCATAAATGGATTTTATTGTCATACCCATAACTATATTCCCATCATTTAGGAATATTAATATTAACTGACGTAATGACCAACTTCAGTGTCTGAGTGCCTGTCTTTTGCTGGACAATATACCAGAGACTGTATGTCTGTTTTTTAAAGCAAATTGTTACCACAACCCTATCAGTGGTGATACAACTCTGCAAAATCAAGAAAATGAATGTTTAAATGAACTCATCCAAGCAAATTGGCCAGAATGTGAAAAGTAGGATTTTACTTATTCTTTTATCAGTGCTATTCTCTTAACATTTGATTATGCCTGTAAAAAAGTACTCAGAAATAGATTTATACTCTTATTTATGTTATATATTATAATCTTTATTATGCCTATATCTATCCTTATAGTGAGATATTTAACATTATAACTATATGAGATTATCATATAGATGCTATCTTGAAACTTCCTTTATTTTAATTAATTGTGAGCATTTCCCATATCATCATTATGAAATGTATAAAATGAAACAACTGTAGAATATTTAATCATCTTTGTGAAACTTAATTTAACAGATGTTTTTTTACTTAGATATTTGAGTTGTTTGTTTTGTGCAAATATTCATCCACACTGTTTTGTTCAGTGGTATGAAGGCCTGAGATAAAGTTGGCTAAGAATTTTTGCTCCCAAACAACTTTTGAATTTTGATTTTTTTTTCATTTGATCTACCTTAGAGCAAAAGCATCAATCAACAAACTTGAATATGTCAATCTATTTTATGCCTATATTTGTCATTTAAATTAATGGTTTGATATTATAATTTTATATAGCCTTGAGTTTATTATTCAGATATCTGCTTGCCTTGAGCCAAGGTAGAGAAAATGTCATTTACTATGATAAAGAACACAGCATGTGGGGTAAAATAAGATACATTTGACAGAGACCATAATGGCATTAGCCTGGGACATGTTGATTTTGAGATGCCTTAGGGTAGGTAGTAAGTGAATACATAGCAAATGCAGCTAGATATATAATTCTGGAATTCAGGAGAAAATAAAGACTAAAATACACATGTATCAATTAATTAAATACATGATAATCCTTACATAACAAATAAAAATAAAATATTATCCACAATTAACCATAGAAAATACACAGAATGAAAATACAAGTTATTTTATGGTATATGGAGAATACTAACCTTTGTGGCATAAACAGAGTATAGATCATCTCAGAGCAGAATAAGAGCAGCAGCCTGAAAAATTGGGAGAGGCAATGAGAGTGTGACTTCACAAAACAAGGGAATGGACTATTTCAATATCAATGAAGTGTCCTATAGTATAAAATGTAGAGTCAAATTAGGTAAGGATTGAAAAGTGCCTAATGATCTCAGCTGCAAGGATATCTTCACTGACCTTGATGATAGCCGTTTCAGTGAATAGAATGAGACAGAAGCCAGATCACAAAGAGCTGAGACATAAAGATGAATAAATAGACAGTAAATGAAGGCACTTTTTTTTTTTTTTTTTTTTCCCGAAAAGTTGTCTTCGAAGCGAGACTAATGAAAAAAAGAGGAAAGACTTGGGAAGGGTCGAAGAAATACGATCCAAATTAAAGTCAATGGAATAGCTTTAATTTGAAAAAGGGACTTCCTATTCTAACAGGAAGGAAAAAAATAAAAAAATGAATGAGATGCTGAGAACAAAATATAATGGTATAGCTGTCCGAAAAGCAGAAGAATATACATATTAAAGCCTCTGGGCTGCATTTGTTACTCTGTAAACTTAGCATATGATTATATAAAATAAGCCTTTTTCTGAGCTTCAGTCAGATAAAACGCCAAGGCAGTTGAACAGCTAATAAAAACAAACAAACAAACAAACAAACAAACAAAAAACCTACATCTTACCCTTGCATAGTTGATTTTCTGAATGCCTGTGCTATGTAATGTAAGAAACATAATCACCTGAAGTCAATCAAACTTGGGTTTCCTCTCTGACTCCAGGGATTACAGTTTGTGTCTTCCATCCTGGAATTAAGCTTCTTTGAAAATTAGAATCATATTAACTACATGAATGGATGCCAAACTTTTTTTTTTTTTTTTTGTAAAGGGCCAGATAATAAATATTTCAGGATTTGCTGATCATATGGTCAGTTGAAACTACTTAGTCTGCCACTAGAGCATGAAAGCAGTCATAGACAATACGAATTAATGGACGAGGTGATATTCCAATAAAACTCTACAAAAACAGGTAGCAGACTGGATTGACCCACAGGCAGCATTTTGTAAACCCTTGACCTATATGATATTAATTAAAATGAAATCAAATATACACACCTTACTGAATGACGCTTAATGTATAATAGAACCTCTAGAAATAGTAGATATTTTTAATATGTTTTACTATATTTGGGCTTTTAAATTCCTTAAGAAAGATGAAAAAAAGGAAATTAATATTTTAGAGCGAATTATTTTCAACAGCATATTTATACTTCTGTTGCAAATGTGTTTCAGGTATGCTGTAAAATATTGTTTTATTAATATCAGTTTTATTCTTATCAAAATAATTGTGTTGTTTTTAACAACTAATAATTATCTATAGCAACTAGAATTATACAGAAGAATGTACATACTATGTAAACTTCTAGATACATTCTTATTTTAGTGCATTAACATTTATCTATTGCTAACATCAAAAAAATCTCTATAGTGACCACACAAGGCAGCAAGAAACCCCTGTTCATGTTGAATCATCTTACTTAGGCTGATTACTTTTTCAGTTGTGAGTTGCTTATATAAATGAATTTCTTTGTTTTCCTTAATATGTAAAATGGACATATTTGTCTATTTGTGCAATATATCCAACACTATAGGGGAAATATATGCTTATTTCCTTAAATATTTTCTACTATCATTTTAACTGGTATCGTGTTTCAAAATATAAATATGATTTATGTTCGTAATTTATTTGCAGATTTTTACTTGAATGAATAATTGATTATTGGCTTTTGATTGTAACAATTACCCAAAGTGTGATTCTCCATGAAATTTCATAATGACAGTGATTTAATTTTACAAATTAAAATTAGTAATTTCTAAAAGCAAATGATAATGGAATACACTATATTAAGTTAAAGATTATAGGGAATTTAGTCATTCATAGACTTGAACAAGAACATTACAAATACTTTGACCATACATGTGTAGGAAGGGTATTTATGTTATGTGAAATTTTAAAGCCTCACTTATATAATTAAATTTTAAATTTTAAATTAATATTATAATTGTATCTGTCTAATTACATTTTTGCTATATAAGTTCCCTAATGTCATTTGTTTTAAAAAGTTTCTAAATTTGAAAACTACCCAAAAATATATTTGGAAATGCTATTTTCAGAAACCATAAAGGACTAGATTTTCTCTAAGTATTTCATACTTAAATACATTTAATCTAAAATTAAATGTATTTCCCACCATAATGAACAACATTTTAATTAAAGTTGGAACACTATCAGAGTCACAATGCACTATCATGCTAAAAAAAAAGTCACTTATTAAGAAATATAATGGAAATTATCTCACATATGGATTATTGTGCCCTGATGGTTATTCTATTCCTCAGCATAACTATCTTATTTGCAAGGAAAAGTTATCAAATGAAGCAACAATTATGCCAGATCTTCACTACCAAATACTATTTTGCAGGAAAAATGTTGAAAATAATTAGTTTCTGCAAGTGTGGAAAAGAAAAATAGTTTTTTAGTGAAATCAGGTAAACATAATAAATCAAACTCTGTGTTCTATTTAACAAATGATTTATAAATACATATATCTACTCTGAAGGACTTGACTGTTAAAATTATCAAAGTATTAAAATGTATTAATGCAGAATCAGATTTGATATCAGGTGTTACCCTGCTGAAGTCAGAAAATGTAAAATCAAACAATTTGAAAAATATCACAAAGTTTTATTTGTTACTTAAAACTAATTCCTACCATGTTTCCCCAAAAATAAGATCTAGCCAGACAATCAGCTCTAATGCATCTTTTGGAGCAAAAATTAATACAAGACCCAGCCTTATATTATATTATATTATATTATATTATATTATATTATATTATATTATATTATAACCGGTCTTACAATGCAATAAGACCGGGTCTTATACTAATTTTTACTCCAAAGATGCATTAGAGCTGATTGTCTGGCTAGGTCTTATCTTCAGGGAAACATGGTAGTTATAAAATGGCTCCTTGATCTATTTACATTAGCTCTTGGAATTTTATTAAGAATATGTAATTTTTGGAATACCATGATCATATTGGTAACATCATACCCATTTTGTCATTAGTTAAGACAGGTATCTTCTAGACACAATGGCATATATGTATATTACATAAGGAAAGATTTTGTGTCTAATCCCAGTTCTCCAGATTATTAAGAGAATTTAGTATGATTTAACATGTAAGCTGTCCAGTTTTTTCTACTATAAAAGGAGGAATTGGCAAAGTATGAATTATTTTTTAAGCTGAGCTCTGGAGCTACTTTAGGGATTTCTCACAGCTCAATTCAGCTGCCAATGGAAGAGAACATTGGTGAAGGAGGCCAAGCTCATTTGGACCCTCTCCACTATCTCTAATTAAAACAACCTTTTACCACTTTAGTTTTTTTGACATTTATCCTGCTTTGTTTTCTCTGAGCTTTCTGGATCTGTGCTTTGTTGTCTGACATTAATTTGTGGTACTTCTTAGTTATTATTGTTTCAAATATTTCTTCTGTTCCTCTTCTCTCTTTCTTCTCCTTCTGATATTCCCATTACACGTATGTTGCACCGTTTGTAGTTGTTCCTCAGTCCTTGGATATTCTGTTTGTTTCAGTCTTTGTTCTTTTTGATTTCTGATTTTTGAGAATTCTAATGATATATCCTTTAGCTCAGAGATTATTTACTCAGTTCTATCCAGTCAACTAATAAACCCACTAAAGCCATTCTTTATTTCTGCTACAGTGTTTTTGATCTCTAGTAATGTCTTTTGGTCCTTAGGATTTCCATCTCTCTGCTTATATTGCCATCTGTTCTTGCATGCTGTCTACTTAATCCATTAAAGCCTTTAGCATATTTATCATTGTTGTTACAATATCCCTGCCATGTCTGGTTTTGATGATTTATCTGTCTCTTCATTTTTATTTTTTTTCCCTTGCCTTTTGCCATACCTTGTAATTTTTTCTTGATAATCAAACATGATGCACTGGGTAAAAGGAATGGTTGTAAGTACCCTTTGGTAATGTGGTGGAATGTGGTGGAAAGGAAGCAGTCTATAGTCCTGTCTCAGTTTTGTCATGGCTAGAGCTGGGTGGAATTGGATATTTCCCTCCCCATGAGGCAGTTAGGCTCTGTCAATACCAAACAGATTAGGGTACTTTTTCCTGAGCTCAAGCCTTATTAAGATTAGCAGAGTATTCTGGTTTATACCAAAATAGTTCCTTTTCCCTCCCTCTTCCAGAAGCATGAGGGGATTTTTCTCCAATATTTACTATGAGAACCTCATCGAGTTCCTGGAGGTAAATCTAGAAATATTGTGCGAGTACCCTATTACTGGGTGCCCTTGGAGTTTTTAACTCTCAAATTTGTTCACCTGGAGCCTCTAGCAATCAGCCATTTACAGTTCAGGTTTTCCTACTCTAAGCCTGGTTCCCTTGGCTCTTTCTCCTCTTGAGTCTCTCCTTAGGCAAGTTGTTCCATGCTCATCTGTTGATCTTTCTAATCTTGGAGCCAGTGGTTTGTCCTGTGTCCTCTCCTTTCTTACAAACCAGCAAAAAATATTTATTTTTCAGTCTGTTCAGGCTTCTACTTGTTGTTAGGACAAAGTGGTGGTTTCCAAGCTCCTCACATGAGAATGGGAACTGAAAGTCCCTCTTAGCCACTTCACAAGTTGGTCATCATTTCTTCCAAATAAATATTTATACTGAAAACAACTGATAATGTCATGTTTAAAGTTGACTGTGATGATGGCTGCACATGTCTGAGAAAATATTTTTAAAAAACATTATATTATACACTTTAAATATGTGAATTGTATAGTATATAAATTATATCTCAATAAAACTTAGAAAAGAAATGTTTGAAAATTGTCCTCTTTGATCAACATTTTGAATTTGTCTACCTGTAAAGCTTTTTATTTCATCTTAATCATTCTGTTTGAGTAGCTTTTGAGTAGACGATGACAAATGAACATAGGGTGATAATAGGAATATATACTGGGGATGCCAAAAAAATGTATACATATTTTTAAGGGATGTTATCTTTGCTCAAGCAGTAGTTTGCCACAATCAGAAGTGTATGGATGCCTATGGCAACCACTTTGAGCACCTCTTATAATTGCAGAAGTCAAACGTGACTTGTATTCATCTTTTGTTATCAGTATATATTATTACAATTAATACAGTGTTTTTTTTCTCTTTTTTAAAATGTGCATACATTTTTTTGGCACCCTCTGTATATGATCTTAGGAGGAAATACTGAAGATTGATGCAATCTATTATGCCATGCCTGCCTAAACATTTTATGTTTCTTTTTACTCAATGCGGTTCTATGCCTCTGTACATCATGTTCTCCATCAAATAGCGCACCTTCAACCAGTGCATCCCTCCCCATCCTTCAATTCCCAGTTTGTAAACAATCCTCTTCCATGACACTGATCTCTATGCAGAGCTAATCACTCACTCGAGTATGTACACCGGTGCTGTCACTATTATGTGATTACACATCCAAATCAGTGAACATTACTGAGTTTTCACTGTGATAAATATATATTTATGTAAAAATTATGTTTTATCTTATATATTAACTATAATATAAAACACATATAACAGAACTTGTAGAGTCAAAATATTGTTGGAAAACAATACTTTAAATAACTCAATACTAAAATTAGCTATTTTTTCAGAAAAATATACTTAGAATAAGTTACATTTTTATAATAGGAACAAATTTATATTTTGAAGAGACTTGTTAATACTCTAAAAATTGTAGCCCATTTCCTATTGGATCTGACTAGATTATGAATTACTTTGTGATTTGGTAGATAATAGGCTTATATCAGTTGTGTAAAAAGTGTCCACTCTACTTTTTCCTATTTGTTTACATATGTGTACATAACTGAATTACCTTAATCCAAAATTTATTTAGAATATTTTCATGGCTCTTGTCTCTAGCATAAGTGCTTTTTATTTTTTATTATTTTCAGTTAAAATTAGAAATAGTCATGGACCTCAATATACTACAAGTAAAAGAAAAAGTGAGAGCATCCTTGACTACTTGTGCCGTAGGTTAATTCACATATGATAGCTGTCAGGTTATTACCAAAATTCAGAGTATTACTAAAGCTTAATTTAGGTTTTAACAAATATATATATATACACACATTATACCACTTTCTCTGTCACAGTACATTGTTTTTTTGTACCACTTGGAGTCTGAGGACTGTGCTTTGCATTCCACTCTTTATTACTTCCTACCATTATACACATCTCTCTAATTTTTCTTTTAGTTATTCTAAGTGCTCGAAAATCTGAAGAGTAGATATGATTTCATGATGATTTTTAGAGTTCTTAGTTATTTGAAGGCTACATCAGAATGTATCATAGGTCAAATATAGACATGATAAACCATATAATATGTTATTTTTATAGCATAATTATTTGGTACATTTGTTTCAGTTTTTCTAGGTTTAAGTAACATGACCATATTTTCTGGTGGAGACCAAGAGAGACTAGATGTGTCCATTCATATATGTTATTAGCTGACCCAAACCTTTCTTTTCACATTAGCTCCTGCAAATGGGTTTTTCCCTTGGCCAACTTTCCATTGATCTGAAGATACAAGGTGGCTTTCTATTCACACTCACAGCCTAGTGAACTTCTCATTTTCCATAAGCAGATATAAGTCTGGTTATGATATAGCTTTTTCCTTGGTTAAATCTATGACTAGGTAGTCAGTGATACTTTATAGTATTAGTGTACTTAATCTACCCGTGTCATGAGTATCACCTTTAACACAGTGCCACATGGGACATCTTGAAAGAATCTTAGAAATAACTATTTTGGATGGTTTTCTAAAGAAATACAAATTCATCATTTCATATATAATAATAATAAACAATAGTTTTTTTGCTGTTTAGATTCTGAACTAAGCTTTTTACCTCTTTTAATTCCTAGAACAATCCTAAAACCATGCTTTCCTGAAAATAAGACCTAGCCAGAAAATCAGCTCTAATGCGTCTTTTGGAGCAAAAATTAATATAAGACCCGGCATATTATATTATATTATATTATGTTATATTAAGATCTGGTCTTATTTTATTATAAGACCAGGTCTCGTATTAATTTTTGCTCCAAAAGACGCATTAAAGCTGATTGTCCGGCTAGGTCTTATTTTCGGGGAAACACAGTAAGTAGATCCCATTTTTATCCCTGTTTCAAAAATTAAGACAACAACAGCAAAATGCCAAAAACCTGTGGTTTCTAATCCTTCACTCCCCAGTCTTTGTCAAAGGAGCTGCTGAAACTAAAGGATACACTGAGTCCCGCCCCTTTCATAAGTCTACTTTAAATATCATAAGAAACATTGCTTCAAACCTTCATTTTGTATTTATCATATTTTTTTGTAATATTTATCACATTGAATAGTGACCTATACCATGTGTAACTAAGACAAAATGCTTGTCCCTTAAAGCTCTGGCAGTAGAGTAGTTGAGCTACTCATAGACCACAGCCCAACTTGCTTGTGTTGTGTTGTTTTAATTTTACAGCCATTTTATAGCATGTAATTGACTCCATTTCCTTTTCTTCATGATCTTTGCTAGAAATGTCAGTATGAATTTTGATCTCATACAAAGAAAATAGATAGAAAGCATGCATTTTATTTTTCAAATATCCCTCTTGAGTTTCAGCTCCCTAGTCGCAAAGTTTTTTTGTTTTGTTTTCTTCTATTTGATGTCATCTCTTAATTTATTATCTTGAATTAAACATATTTTCTAATAACAATTGTTTGGAATAACATATGATAATCATACATTACTCTGTCAAGATGTTAGATAGAATCACATTTTATTCTTCCCTCTGATATATGATTGTTATCTTGTCACTATTTCCTCCATGAAAATTGTAAAGCAGAATATGGGATATTGCAGCAAATATTTAATTTATAATAAAATCCAATGGGCAATGGATTATGTTATTTAAATTTGATAAATAAATCTTGGACTCTGTCTCTAACTTCTATTTTTTTCTATAGTACACTTCCTCAGCAAATACAAATAAATTGTATTGCCTTTTATTCTGATTATAAAACTTATGGACCTCCTTTGGAGAAAATTAGGTAAATAGTGGAAAGTATAAAGAACAATGTGACAATAATTATATATTTGATTTTTCTGTGTGAGCATATTAATATGTGTATACGAGGTTTGACAATTACATTCGTGAACTTGACACTATGCACTTACATTGGCAGCACTGTACAAACTGCTTGGTAAGGTTTCATAACCTTGGTTTATCAGTGTCTCACAGCTGTGTTCCTGTCGACATGTGTCGCTGTCTTGCTGAGTGGTGTTCATTATTGTTGTTGTGTGTTTTTGTGTGCTGTTGCAAAAATGTCTGAGCTTGAATTAGAGCAATGAATAAACATTACATTTCTTGTGAAACTTGGCAAGAGTGGAAATGAAATCAGAGATATGTTAGTCCGAGTTTATGTGGATAATACCATGAAGAAAATGGCAATGTACAAATGGATTAAACGTTTTTCTGAGGGGGAGAACAAGCCACTGATTATGAGAGGTCAGGTGGCTAGTAATGAGCAGAACTGATGAAAACATTCAAAAAATCATCAAATTGTGCATCAAAATCATTGGCTGACTGTGAGAAACATAACAGACCAAGAAAACATCCGTAGAGAAACAAGAAAATCTTAGCTGAAAATTTTGGCATGAAAAAGGTGTGTGCAAAAATGGTTGTCGTGTGGGGCGGCCTGTGGGGTCTCAGCTCCCGCTCCCTACATAAGAACACAGGCTGTGGCTAGGCCAAAACGGAACACCCACGGAGCCATAGGTAGGGGAGTCATACCACAATAGTCTCATTGGAGGCTGGGTTCACATGACGTGCGACCTGCTGTCCGCTTTTCTGCCTGCCAACTGACCGACTCCACTCGACTCACAAACCAGCGCTGCTGCGGCAGTTATATCAGTGGCCAATTGGCTAACTGGCTACAGCTGATGGTCAAGTAGCCATAGCCATCGGTAATCTACTAACCGAGCCAGCACCTTCCCACGTGAGGCTGAGAACCTGGAAATTGCTCTCTGGGGCTCTGTCCCCACAATGGTCCCAAAGGGGCTCTTGCATTATGACAATGCACCAGCTCACACTGCACTGTCTGTGAGGGAAGTTTTAGCCAGTAAACAAATAACTGTATTGGCACTCCCTCCCTACTCACTTGATCTGTCTTCTAATGACTTCTTTCTTTACCCAAAGATAAAAGAAATATTGAAAGGAAGACATTTTGATGACATTCAGGACATTAAGTGTAATACGATGACAGCTCTGATGTTCATTCCAGAAAGAGTTCCAAAATTGCTTTGAAGGTGGACTAGGCACTAGCGTTGGTACATTGCTTCCTAAGGGAAGTACTTCAAAGGTGACCGTAGTGATATTCAGTAACAAGATATGTAGTACATTTTCTAGGATGAATTCACAAACTTAATTGTTAGGTCTCATATACGAGGTATGATCACAAAATATGGTGACTGTTTAAATAAAAAAAGTATATATTACAGTAAAAGACACATTGCTATTAATTCCCATCAAAATACCACCCCTCACTTCGAACACACTTATCCTATCATTCTTGCCACTTTCTGAAGCAGTTCCGGAAGTCCTCTTTCATGATGTCTTTAGTTGCACTGTTGTAGCTGCCTTGATGTCCTGAATTGATTCAAACATTTAACTTTCATGTTCATTTTGACTTTGGGCAAGAGCCAGAAGTCGCACGGTGCCAGATATGGTGAATAAGGTGGATGAGGACTCACTATAATGTTTTTATTTGACAGATTGCCATACCAGAAGCAATGTGTGACACGGAGCTTTTCCTGTTTTAATAAAAAAATGTGGTGAATGCTGTTGCTGAGTGCCATCCAACGGAAAGTCAGAGACCTTCAATACTGGAAGCAGTGCATCGGAACTTAGTAACAGTGTGTGACAGGTTTCAACTTGTTGGGTGGAGTCAGTCGTGTGTGAGCTACAGTTGAGAGAAGGTGTGTTTTAGTGTTCCATAAATCATCCTCCATTAAAACAACACTCTGTATCACACATCGCTTCTGGTATAGGGCAATTTCTGTCAATAAAAACATTACTGTGTGTCCTCATCCACATATTCACCGGATCTGGCACTGTGAGACTTCTGGCTCTTCCCCAAAGTCAAAATGATTCAGGACATTGAGGCAGCCACCTCAGCACAACTAAAGACACTCACAAAAGAGGACTTCTAGTACTGCTTCAGAAAGTGGTAAGAACGATGGGATAAGTGTGTTCAAAGAGATGTTGGGGCTGTTTTGAGGGGGATTAATGGTGACATAGCTTTTACTGTAATAATTATTTTTATTTAAAGAAGCATTCACTGTATTTTTGATCACTCCTTGTATAACATACACACACGTATATTATATCTGCCCTAGTTTGTTTTATAATTTCTCTGTTTTATAGTATAAATGCTAGCATTTTAGGAATCACCCATTAACATTGAGATTTGGAAGAGACACCAGTCTTTCTGTATAAATAATGGTATGTGTTTCTATCCCATTTCTACTTTGGTCAAGTCCAGTACACCCACTCAGGAACGAGGAAGGAAGGATGAGGCAAGGGAGCAGGTTATGCATTTTTAACAAGGGATCCACTATGTAATTTTCTCTGATAAATACAACACTGTGTCTTCTGGAATTTTGCAAGAAAGGCATTTAGCCCAGTCAGCACTGCTGTAAATTTCTAAACATCAGCTAGACAGAATTGAATTCAATCTTTTATGTGCCTTGGGACACATCCAACACATTTCTGATTTTCCTCAGAAATCCTGCTGACTTGGAGCAGGTGTGCCTTAAAATAACAAGAACTCATCAAGGCATGATTGTTATCATTCTGACGGCTTAATCTTAACTCCTTCCTGTTGTGCACACCTGGTCACATAAGCACTGTGCATTCTTTGGAGCATGCAACAGGCAACCCTGCAGAAAAGTATTTTGTTGTTGTTGCTGGAAATGAAAAGGGATTGTTGTATTAACAACTGATGATGGACATTGATGATAGTATTGAACTAAAAGGAAAAGGTTTCAGAGGCAGGAGCCTACCACCTCTGCTTAATTTTCTCTTCCATCCTTGGTTAAGTTTCTTTTTAGAATACCAGGTTGGGCTTATAGGGAAATCTCATAAGCCCTGTTCTCATGACTAATTATATAATTCTTTTCTTTTAAATTGCAACCGTCAGATACTTACTTGGTATCAACGTCAAAGTTGTTATCTGCAATTGTATATCATTCTGGTTTTAAGTCATGTAAGCATTCTCTGCAATTATTTAATCATGAGATGAAATATGATAAAGTACTATAGCAACTTTTGAAAAGCAATATATTTTTACATAAGGTATAACTTATAAATTGAATTGTTTTACCTGTTAAAGGTAACATATCTAAAATATATCTAAAACATAATAAAACTTAATTGTTTCATAATTTTATTACATAAAAGAGCTTATCATAGTACATGCAAGTGGTATCCAGCATTAAATGTGGATTAATTAAAGCAGGGTTATTAATCTACTTGATTTATAGATAATATCAGAGATCTGGAAACAAATTTAGATAATTTTCTCTCTCTACTGTTAAGCCTTTAATTTTTCTTATTTTTTACTATTTTCCACTTCTTTATTCAATCTAAGTTAATTTGAATCTTCTGTCTGTCAAAACAGTACACAAAATTTATGAATAAATACTTGTTAGATTGAATATTCCTTATATTTCAGTCACGTATTCTCGATTGGTGTTTGTGTGTGTGTGTGTGTGTTTGTGTGTGTGTGTTGCATGTGTGTATATAATGAAGGTGTATGTTGAGTGTGTGTATGTATTGTGTGTGTATGTATGCATATGTGTATGTGTGTGTATATAGACAACATACATAGTCAACAAATAATTTCAAACCAAATCTAACCACTTGGGCTCTAATTAGAGTAACTCAGTTCACTAAATTATAATATCAAAGTTAAATATTTTCACCTATGTATAATAAGTTAGAAATAGTAAAGGAGTGCTTTTAGGAGAATTATAATAGGTGGGTTGAAAAGTATAGGAAAATATGATGGCAACAAGGTGGGAAATAAAACCTTATAAGTGGAGCTCTGTGTATAACTGTGTGAAGGGACAGTAAGAATAGCTGTATATTATGATAGGATGGCCAATACATTTATTGATGCTTGGAATATAAATATTATTCTCAAAGGTACCAAAAAATTGGGCAAAGTATGGTAAAAGCAACTGAGTTAACTTTATTAGCTGCTTATAGCTGATGAATTAAGAAGCTGGTTTAATACAAGTAGAAATTGTTATTGTGTCTTGTGTTGACTTGATGAATACTTTGGCAGAGGAAACAAACTCACAAAATACATTCATAGAATAGTACATCTACTTTAAATTCTACCAACATTAATTAAAATGTTTAAGTAATTCCATAATTATATCAAAATTGAATACAATATTGCTTGTTGATCAATTAAAATGATATTTTGTCTGACTAAAACATAAAGGATGATAAATAAAATCTTGGAGACCCAATGCCCCAAGTTATGTCTTGTATGATATAGATATCATTTACATGTGTCCATGGTAGATGCCCTTTTTTTTGTCTTTTAAAAATTTATTTTACACTTATTTTGGGAGTTATAGATATTGTTGCATATACGAGTATCAATAGTTTCTTCCTTTTTATTCCTGAGCAGTGTACCCCATTTGAGTATCCATATAAATGTGTATATACCACAATTTTTTTTTTAATCCATTCACCTGTTGACAGACTTTGGGATGTTTACAATTTGAGGATATTATAGTAAAGCTGCTATGAACTTTTACACACAAGTTTTTAAGTGGACCTGTGCTTTCATTTCTGTTGATAAATTATCTAGAAATGCAGTGGCTGTGTTATATGGTTTTATTTTATATTAAATTGTGAAATTATTTTCCAAAGCAAATGTATCATTTTATACTCTCACCAGCAACAATTTAGAGTTCCAGTTCTCCATAAATGGCTAACCCTTATCATCGTCAGTTTTATTTTATTTTTTCATTTTAGTAATTAGTAATATCTAATTATGGTTTTAGTGAGGTTGATTAATCATGATTTATAGTATTCATCATCATTTCATATTAGGCATTCATATAACTTTTTTTTGTGAAGTATCTGTGAAAATCTTTTCTCTTTATGTTTATACATTTGTTTATAGTTTTATTATTGAGACAAGTAGTTTTTATTTATTGTCAATGCAAGCCATTTGTCAGACATACATTTTGCGAAAACTTTCTAAGAATTCATTGATGACCTTTAAATTTTCTTAAGAATAACTTCAGAGGAGCACAAATTTCTAATTTTGAAAAAATAATGTTATTAATTTTTATTTTTTGGATTGTGCTGTTTGTTTCTTGTTTTAAAATTTTTATTAAATTTATTGGGGTGACATTGGTTAGTAAAATTACATAGGTTTCACGTGTACAATTGTGTAATATGTCGTCTGTATATTGCATTTTATGTTCACCACCCAGTCAGTTCTTCCATCACCATGTATTTGACTCCCTTTGCCATCTTCTGCCATCCCCACTGACCCTTGCCTTCTGGTAACCACTACAGTGTTGTCTGTATCTACAAGTTTTTGTTTCCTTGTTTGTTCCTTCAGTTTTATATCCCACATATAAGTGAAATCATATGGTTCTCTAGCATGTACATTGGCATTCTAACTCATGACTTAGCTAACTTACCAGATCTGAAAGCTTATTTGTAGATTCTTTTGGAATTTCTGCATATACAGCCATGATGTCTATAATCAAATACAGTTTCTCTGCTTTCTTTCTTATATGTGTGAAATTTATTTCTCTTGTCTAATGTAATAGCAAAGACTTCCAGTACAGTGTTGAAGAGAAGTGGGAAGGTAATTATCCTTGTCTAGGTCAAGGGAAAGTCTTCAGTGTATTGTAATTAAGTGTGAATTTAATTCTAAGATTTTAGTAGATGCCTTTTACCAGTTTAAGGAGGTTCCCTTCTTTTCTCTGTTTGCTGGGAGTTTTTTGTTTTGTTTTGTTTTGTTTTTTTTTTTCATGAAAGCATGTTGAATTGTATCAAAAACTTATCTGCTTCTATTGAAATGATTATGTGGTTTTTATTTTATTGTTAATGTAATAAATTGCTCAATGTTTAAATATTAAACCTTGGATAAATATCTATCATGCAAGGTATGTATATAATGTCAGATTTGATAAACTAAAATTCTGTCAAATATAGATTTTTAGAAATATATTCATGAGAGTTTTTTATTGTCTTATCTCTTCCTTCAGTGTTTGGAGGAATTCACTAGAGAAACTATATGCAGTAGGTTTGTTTATGAGAAAGATTTTTATTTATATATCTATTTTTTTTACTAGACATAAGGCTCTTCAAGTTATCTGAATAGCCTCAGTTAGTTTTGATAGTTTGAGTCATTCAATACACATGTTCACTTTATTTAAATTATTGATCTAAAAAAAAAAACAACAGACTTTAGTATCACCATATTTTTCTATTGATTTTCATCTTTCAATTGTATTTATTTAACTTTATTTCTTTCCTCCATTTACTTTTAATTTATTTGCATTATAGCTTATTAAAATGTGTTCCATGATCATTTTGTTTGTTATTTTCTCCCTTTCTAAAATGAAACTTTACATCTATGTATTTCCCTTGAACCTCTTCTTTAACTACTTCATGTAAATTTTGATATATATTTGTTATTTTATTTTCTAAGTTCCTTTTTTGTTTCTTTGACCCATGAGATATCCATAAGTGTGTTGATTATTTTCCAAATATCCATAGATATACCTGATTTTTTTTGTTACTTATTTTCAATTTAATCTTCTTGCAGTCAGAAAACATATTCTGTATGATGTCATTTAAAAATTTGTTGAGGCTTTTTTATAATCTAAAATATGGTATACCTTTTCAAAATTCCATGGACATACTTAAAAATGTGTATTCTGTTCTTATTAAGTATATTGTTACATAAATGTCAATTAAATCTTTTAATGATATTGTGTTTTATTTTATATTTCCTTACTTATTTTCTGTCAACTTCTTCTATCAGTTAATAAGAGAAAATTAGAAAATCTAATATTAACCTCCGTACATGTATGATGACAATTCACTAGAGATGAATAGACATTGTCTCTTAGATGATGGAGTTTTGTTTTTTTTTTTCCTAATCTACCTTACTTGCTTACTAAACCTTAGTGTCGCCTAGAAATTTGAGTTTGTGATTTTTGTGATAAGGTCTACTGATTTGTTCTATCCCTGTTACAATTGTAGGAATGTGATAGATTAACCATTTTGCGTGCTACATGTCTTGTGATTGCCCTACAGAGGGTGGAGTCACACCCAACACAAATTTGAGTTTAGATATTAAGAGTGATGATGCCACACATGCCTTGCAAATAACATTAAAAGGTTTATTGCTCATACCATGAAGCTTTCTATGAAGATTGGGACAGACTGCCAAAATTGTCTGAAAATATCTTGGGAGAGCAAGGTGGGACAAATGGTTAGGGAGTATGACTATGGTTAAGTTCCTTGCTCCAAGCCTGTACGGTTTGAATTTCCCTCCAGAACCTAAAGAGGAGCACCCAGGCTATAGATTCAGCTTTACCAGGGATAGGACAAAATGGGGAGAGAATGAAGTGTGGCTGTCAGCAATTATACGTATGGATGGAGAGAAACTCTTCATTACACTACATTATAATCTCTGTTACTAATTGGGCAAAAATAATTTCAATCCATCAACAGCCAGTGTGTTGTAGTCCTCATTTCATCAAAATAAATACTTTCTTGTTTCATTCCATGTAGCCCTAAATTTAGAACCCAGTCTCTATGGTTTTATAATGCAAAGTACTACAATGAAAACTTTAAGGAGGAAAACAACTGAGCTGATTACCACTTTTAGTAATATGTGGCTTTCATAATTTAGAAGAGATACTTAGAACTATGCAATATTTTAAGGCTAAGTTTCATTGGGCAACTGAATAGAAAGCACTTTGTAATGGTAAATAACTGGGCTTTTAAACAGGATATCTGTGTTATTGTTTTAAATTTAATACAAACTATGTGACCTGATTAAGATAACTTTAAGTGTAGGATGTGTTCTTTATATGACAGTGTATGACTTGAGGGACAACTAACCAAAGTTAGCAAAAATTTATATTTATTAAAATTTTATGACAATCTAATTCATAGACTTAAGGCTTTGAAAAAATGAGAAGGAAATTAATACATTTTCTTTGGCTACTTTTAGAAATACTCTAGTGAATACTTCAAGAAAACATAATATTATTCAGAAAGTGGGACATACTCAGCAAGTAATTATAGGCAGGTTAAACTTTCACTAGCTATGGGGGGAAATAGTAAAAAATACTTTCTAAGCTATTTTTTAAGAAATATCTCAAAAAGGTAATCTAATTAGAAGTAATCAAAGCTGATTCATCAGAGGGGGAAAATTTTGCTTTAAATTTTGCTATTGTTATTTATTTTGAAAAATCCTGAATGATGCCTTTTTTCATTGTTGAGTATTTAAAAATATTTTGGAAAAAAACAGTAAAAATCTGCTTGAATACAAATTTAAAAAATGCAATGAAGAATAAGAGAATAAGACTAGGTTTTCAGTTTTCTTCATTGCCACAGAAAATTTGAATGATTTGATTAGTAAACAATATGTTAAACTATTAGAATTCTACCACAACTCTTAGAATTAATGACATCAAATTTAGATACTTTACATTCTTCATTGATTTTCCTAGTAGCACATATATTTCAATGTAGTAAAGAAAATATAGAATGGTAAAGTTAAGGCAAGATACACAATAGAAAATGTGTCTTAACCAATAATAAACATATATGCAATTAGTGTTAATTTCCTTCCCCTCCTCCAACCACTTCAACACCTCACCCACTATCTGAAACTCTACAACTCTAAAGATCATTATTTCATGAAGAGTATATAGAAAGGAAATTAGTATATAGAAAGGAAATTATAATATTCCAGCACAAGAATATGGCTCTCTCTCTCTCTCTCTCTCTCTCTCTCTCTCTCTCTCTCTCTCTCTCTCTCTCTTTCTCTCTCTCTCTCTTTATACCACACACACACACACACACACACACACACACACACACACGATACAGGATAATGCATAAATTGCTTGGGGAGGGAGTATAGATTTATACTACATCAAAGTAAAATATAAGCATTGAAAATAAGCCACCATTTTGAGTTATTCTAATCTGTCAATTCTGTCTACAGGAAACTAGATTAAAGGGAAAAAAAAGAATAATAAAAACAGGGCATACAGTTAATTTATAATGGAAACCTTGATGCTGGTTCCTCCAAAGAAAATCATAAGACTAACAACAATGGCATTCCAAGAGAATAAAAAGCCTTTATCCAGAACAATATAGATGCTAGTTATAGTCTTTAGAGTAGCTGAAGGGTCCTCTTTAATGTCAGCATTTCATTTAAAATGAAGTGAATGATGAACTAATTGCCTCAGTGAGTAAAATTGCTGTTTAATTCTCTCACGGTCGAGAGGAAAGCAGTGTATATAAATAAAGTGGGAAAACAATCACAGCTCACAAATAAGAAATATGTTTCCTCCAGAGGCCTCTCTTTCTTACCTCAGAACCTAAAGCTACAGGTCTTGAGTTCACCTTGAGGATACCTTTATAAAGTGTAATGAATACTTACTAATAGGTATTATGGAGATGCTCATCCACTTAGGATTTAAGAAAACAATGGAGATAATCACTAAGAACTCATAAGAGGTATGTTTTCCAATCCATTACCTGTGATTTGCTTCATAATTACAAAATCATCTCTGCACTGTAGGTCAGTTAAGTGGATTTCTGATGATCAGATAAAGCACTGGAAAATTGAATGTAGATGCCTTGAAAATTCAAGAAGAAATTGGATTTTCTTCTTTTTTTGCTTTTCTCCTTTAACAGGATAATTTGTTTTATAAAAATGAATAAATAAATAAAAATAAAAAGCCAGCATTTTGCGTTATTTCATTATCTTAAAATCAAAATAATTTAAAAAGCCTTACTCTACAGTTACTTACTGTTTTAATAATTATAGCTTATATTTATTGATTGGTAACTTATTCTATATCTACACTCTTTTAAGACTTTTTAGCCTCACAAAAAACCCATGGTATAGATTCTCTTTAATCCCATTATACAGTTACGGTAACCAGGATACAGAGAAGTTAAGCTACTTCTGAAGGCCAAAGAATTTTTAAGTGATAAAGCATGGATTCAAGCACTATGAAATTTATCACCAAGACTAAGTGTTTAACCTAGTATTATAGCTAAATAAGTATATAACCTAGTAGAAATATAAGTACTTCTACTAATACTTCAGTCTATTTTGTTAGATAACAGGTATCAAAAACTTTTAAGGTTAATGTTAAAGTAAGACATTGTTTACTTTTCAATTAGATAATAAGTTGTGTTTAGTTAAAAATATAGGGAAATAAACTGGCTAAACTTGACAATCAGTAGTGCCAGACCTTGTTTACACAAATACATGTAGTCTACTTTCTTAATTAAATTCATATATTTTAATTACCAAATTAATATTACATTGGAAATACTTGACTTTTGGAACTGCCTGTAATTAAAACAATCTAGAAAACCAAAAATCCCATAGAAATTCTACAATTATTTTTAAATCTTGTGTCTTCTGTTTCTTATTCACAAATTATGTTCCAAGCATTATGTATGAAAGGCATTGCTGCTCCCCCAGTTCTCATTCTTGATTGTTCACTCTTTGGGCCCACACCCTGTGCTAAGGACTCTCAAACAACACTGAAGAGACCCCTATTGAACACAACTAAGGATCTTATCAACAACCAGCACAAACTTGCCAACCGTATCAGTGGGCCATTTTTTTTCGTTTGTTTTGTTTTGTTTTTTGTAAGCACATGTCATCCTCCATTTTGTTTGCTGTCCCAGTTTACTGCAATTTAACTGCAACTTTATGAGAGACTCTGAGACAGAATTTTCCAGCTAAGCTGCTCCTGAACTTGTGAGCCACGGGAACTATGAGATACTACATGCTTATTGTGGCTTAAACCTCTTAAGTTTTGGGGTAGTTTTTTGTTGTTGTGTATTTGTTTTTGCAGCTATTGATAATTAATATATTTTGCTCTCAGCTGTACAGCTTTTTCTTTAAGAATTTTATCAGCAAGGTTTTTAACAATTATTATTTTAGTAAATTATCTTATCATTTTATGACAACTGATTTTAAACATTGTATAGTTATGGACTCCTAAGCATACAGTTCTTCAGTGTGCAACTGCTTAGAAACGAGGTTTAATAATTCCCATATTTCCAATATGTTTCTTTGAACTTTGATACTTAAATATTCCTTATGCTTTATTTGAATGCATTCCTCATCATAAAGGATATGAACCCAATAAAACATGGTAAATCAGTATTGCTTAAGAAAATATTTATAAGACATACTTGAAAAATCACCCTAATTTATATCTCCTTTGTTTCCCAGATTTGTAACAGATTCATTTTTAGAAAACTAGGACACTAAGTTTTCACACAAATCAATTTGGCTCATATACTCAAAAGCAGACTTCTGCATGTTCGGGATTACCAGAAGAAATATTTAATAATGCTTTCACAAATGTGCCAAAATACATAAAACTAAAAAGACTGTGGGAAAAAAACAACAACATGCTATGAAATCTCAAAACCCTCCGGAAGATGCAATGCACTATTAATATTATTATTATTAACATTATTATTTTTAAGTATTATTTGAGATATTATTTTAGAAATGAACCATAATAAACTCATGCACGATGTACCTAATTATCAGATTTCTAGGAAAGGGACATTCAAGAGTTAAGACCTTTAATAATTGATTATCATTAAAATGTGTGTTTTCCTGCGGCTACTTTAACAAACTAAAGTGTGATTAGCGATTAGCATTGTTCATTTTTAAATGCCAGGGTGATATTATCAAGTACTTAGCAATTTTGCGTTTTAGAATGAGACAAAATAAGGAAGTTAATATGACATATGGCTAAAATATGAAACATTTCATTATAAATGCATGGAACTGGATAGTGAAACAATTGACTTAAGAAAAAACCTAATTATAGTTAACTAAAAACTTGGGATTAATTCCTTGAGAAATGTTTGCAAATATTATAATGTATAAAATTACTAGGTGTTTATTTTTAAAATTATGAAAGTATTCTAATTTAAATAGGCAAATATTCTTTATTTGAATATTTCTAAATTTTAAATAAGCATGTTGCAATATTATCACAAGTAAAATTTGAAACAAATATTGATTAAACCTTTTTATGTTTCCCCATAATCTATAAAGTTTCTGTAAGTCAATCTAGCATTTAATGTATTTTTCTTCAGCTTTTCTTCTTTTTCATTTAAATTTTTACATTTACACAAGTCACATCACTTCAATTTTGTCCCTTACTTTTAACCTTTGATTTGAAGTGCTCTTCACTTTAAGAGTAATAGCAGAATCAAACAAGAACAGTGAAGAGGTTTAGCCCAGGCATCAGTGAAGAGCATCACGGTAATGGAAGGGATAATTGAGGCTCCCTGCCTTTGCTATAATTGAAAACTGTGTAGAGGGCCTTTTCCATTTAACTTTATTGCCTAAGTTCAAAGTACTGTATAGGAAGGAAAGCAACATTAGAGTAACTCCTTTAATGTTGCTTGCTGTCCATACAACAATTTGAAACCCAGCATCAAAGTTAAGCAGAAGAGGCAATTAGATTTATTCAATTACAACTGTGTGAAAGAAGCATAATTATCAGTTTTATTATTGGAAATGCAATGTTTGCCAAATATTTGCTTGCTAGCTGGCTACTAGATTCCCTCTATCAGACAGAAAAACTGGTAAGCATTTGATAGAATGGTCTAGTTTTTGATTTATACTGACTTCTAGTGAAGACCCCATTACATTGTGGTGATTGTAATAGCTACATTGATGATTTTTTGAGTGCTGAGTGAACACTGTCCCTGCCATGAAATTTAGGCAGATTTCATTAAATGGCATCTTTATGTTAAAGTGTCAGTGAAAACTTTGGTAACATTATTTCTGAGTGTAAAAATGGTGTAATATAGAGGAAGGAACACCATGGTATTTGTCAGTAATCTTGATTTTAATAAAGACTCTGAAATTTATTGCATTGTCTTTGAAAACAAAACATTAGGAATTTGGATGTGAGTTAGAAACTCTGGGTTTGAATCCCTCATAGCCTCTTTCGAGTGCTATAATCATATATAAGCTACTGCTCATTCATCATTAAAATATGTACAAATTGTATAGAAAAGTATATGTTGAATTGTAGAGACTATCTTCTAGTCAAAATGGAATAACAGTGACTCAATTTACCCTCCCACCTCAAAAAAAAAATACATTAAATCAACTCCCCCCCCAATATACCCATACACTGAAAATTAGGCAGCAGAAGACCATGTCCCTGAGAGATAGAAATAAAAATGAGCATAAGAATACTTTGAGCTTTCTTCCTGGAGAGGGCTTCCAGGCTGTCGCACAGGGAGACAAGCCTTCTTGAGTTGAGGAGATGAAGCTCAATGATTGGGAGATTATGGCTGTTAGGATTTATAGAGTAAAGCACTGGAGAAAAGAGAGCTACACAGAGAGAAAGTTCTGGAAATCTGCACAGGATCTTGTTTGAGTCTACAGAGGGACACCGGCCATCCATACTTCTCACTTTATTATGAAGTACCTGGATTAGTTCCTCTTATAACCATCCATAGGGGAAACCCTCATAAGTCATGGGGCATCTGGTAGACTATTCAGAATTGTTTTACCTCAATAGATGGTTGAAATAATTTGACTCTTGTCCCACCTAACATCTTAAAAACAAGAAGTGACAGGATCACTAGTTCCAAGTAACTAGCTGCATTCAAGAGCAAAAAGTTGAGTATATTTATAAGGACACAAAAGTACCCAACATTCAACATCACAAAGTCAATTACAATGTCTGGCATTCAACAAAAAATTACTAGTCATACAAAAATTAGGAATTATAACCTGTAATGAGGAAGAGAAACAACCAATTAAAACTGACCCAAAAATGAAAGAGATGATTGAATTAGTAAGTTTTAACATTAAAACTGCTGTATAACTATTGTATATGTTCTAGAAGCTAACTGGGGAAAAAATGATCATTATGAAATAGAGATGAGGAACATATAAAAAAGACTGTAGTAAAATTTTTAGAGATGAAAACTGTAATATTTGAGATGAAAAATAGACAGGATTAACAGCAGGTTACACATTGACGAAGAAAAGAATAGTAAAGTTGAAGAAATAACAATAAATCCATACAAAATAAAATACAGAGAGAAGAAAATACTTGGGAAAAAAAATCAACAGCATCACTTATTTGTGGGACAGTTCTAAGCAGCATAATATACTAAGGGTGCCAAAAAAATGTTCCTACACATGACTTATAGTCATTTTTTATTATCAGTATATATTGAGTATTACAATTTTTTTTTAATTAAAGTTTATTGGGGTGACAATTGTTAGTAAAGTTACATAGATTTCAGGTGTACAGTTCTGTATTACATCATCTATAAATCCCATTGTGTGTTCACCACCCAGAGTCAGTTCTCCTTCCATCACCATATATTTGATCCTCTTTACCCTCATCTTCCACCCTCCTCCCCATTACCCTCTGGTAATCACCAAACTATTGTCTGTGTCTATGCGTTTTTGTTTCTCATTTGTTCTTTTGTTGTTTTTGGTTCATATACCACATATCAGTGAAATCATATGGTTCTCTACTTTTTCTGTCTGACTTATTTCACTTAGCATTATATTCTCAAGATCCATCCATGTTGTCACAAATGGTCCGATTTCATCTTTTCTTACCATCGAATAGTATTCCATTGTGTATATATACTACGAGTATTACCATTTTAATAGTCTTTTTTCCTTTTGTAAAATGTCTATACATTTTGGCACTGTGCGTATGTAATGTAACTGGAGTTTCCAAAGATGATGGACAGAAAAAAATGTATTTCATTTTTAAAAAAATCTGAAAATAAACCAAATTTGTTGAAACTATAAACTCACCTATCAAAGATGTTAATTAACCACAAGCACAAGAAGCATCAATTAAAAATACATAATCTTATTGCTTAGAACCAGTGAAAGAGAAAATCTTAAGAAAAAGAAAAAGGCATATGATGTACAGAGGACAAAAATATAAGAATGACAGGAAATTTTCTTCAGAAACAGTGCAAACCTGAAGACAGTTGTAAAATTTGGGAACATTCCACAAGATTTCCTTTATTTCTGACACCAATTGTTAGTGTAAGGGTCCCCAAGATGATTCTCAGTTTTGATAATATGCCAGAAGGATTCAAAAAACTCACTGAAAACTGTTATACAAATACTCACAGTGATAGCATATTATAGCAAAAAGATACTGATTAAAATCAGTAAGTAAGTGATAGATCAGACATAGCCCAGGAGTGTTCTATGCCTGGAAATTTTTTTTTTTCCAAAATTAAATTTCCTAATTTATTCAGATTTCCCTAGTTTTTAATTTTGTAATTAAATTTATTGGAGTGCAATGGTTAGTAAAATTATATAGGTTTCAAGTGTATGATTCTATAATGCATCATCTATATATCTCTGTGTGCCACCCAGAGTCAGTGATACTCCCATTGCCATATAGTTGACCCCTTTACCCTCTTCTATCTTGCCTGCCCCCTTACCCTCGGTAACCACTAAACCGTTTTCTGTGTCTATGAGTTGTTGTTTCTTTATTTGTCGTGTTCCTTTGTTGCTTTCAGTTTCATATTCCACATATTAGTGAAATCACATGGTTTTTGACTTTTTCTGTCTGACTTATTTTGCTTAGAATAATAATCTCAAGATCCATCCATGTTGTTGCAAATGGCAGTATTTCATCTTTTCTTATGGCAGAGTAGTATTCCATTGTGTAGATATACCACATCTTCTTTACCCAATCATTTATCAAAGGATACTTTGGTTGTTTCCATGTCTTAGCCAAGGTAAATAATGCTGCAAATGCAAGTCAAAACCACAAGGAGATATTACCTCACACCTGTTAGCATGGTTATTATCATCAACAAGATAAATAATAACAAGTGTTGGAGAGGCTCATTCCCACTGTTGGTGGGAATGCACATATGTGCAGCCGCTATGGAAGGCAGTATGGAGGTTCCTCAAAAAATTAGGAATAGGATTACCATATTACCCAGCAATCCCTCTCCTGGGTATCTACCAAAACAATCTGAAAACATTTATCTGTAAAGATATATGTACTCTTATTTTCATTGCATGGGGATTTCAATTGTCCTCTCCCAGTGGGTTTGAGAAGAGTGTTAACTTTCCTGACAATATGTGACACTATGCAGAGTATTGCTAACCAGGGAAGCTTATAGTATCTTTGTGTCCAGAGATTTTTTTGGAACATGGTCAAGGTTAACAGTCCATAATGTTTACTTTAGTCTTTATCCCCTCCAAAGGTGAAGGCTGATACTGAATGACCCAAAGCCTCCACCATAAATAACGTTATTACACTATTGGGCAAGACCTCATGTCTTTTAAGTAAACAAAGAAACTGTGATCATGCAAGATATCCCAAAGATTTAGAGGTTTCCTACCAGTTGCTGAGGGCGTAGATCAGAGCGCTTTTTGAACATGGTTAAATTCTTTTGGGCAGTGGATTAAGATTTTTAAAGTATGTCAATCCAGAATTCTACACCAATGAAAGTATCTTTCAAAAATGAGGCAGAGACATTTTCAGACATAGAAAACTGAAACAATGTATCAATTGTAGTTCCATACTATAAGAAACATTCAATGCAGTTCTACAAGTGGAAAGAATATGATGCAAGATGAACATCTAGATCTACAAAAAGTAATGAAGAACACCAGATATAGTAACTACACAAGGAAATATGACTTTTTATTATGCATATCCCTTTCAAAGATAATTGATTTTTTAAAATGTAAAAATAATAACAGTGTAATATGGGATTTATAACCTATATATAAATAACATGTGTAACAACAGTAGCACAAAGACCAGGAGAGGAGACATGAAAGTATACTATTGTACCCCCCAACAAAACATAATGAGTGAAAGTGTTGAACGTTATATGAAGTAAGTTTCTCATACTTTATATGAAGTGCTAGAATAGCACTGAATGAGAGACTGTGATATTAAAGGTGTATAGCATACATTCAAATGTAGCTACTAAAATAGCACAATGAAGCATTGCAGCTGATTAGCCAATAAAGAATATATAATCATACTACATAATCCAAAAAAAAAGCAAAATTCTACATGAAAATAATACTTTTCTCAACATATATTTTAGAATTACATGAGATTATGTACTCAAAATACTTCTCGAAGTACCTGTTTACTACATTGTTATTGATCAATATGTTATTGTTAGTTATTCATTTTAGGCAAATTTTTATCACTTCTAAGATTCAGCTTTCTCTTCTGAAAAAAAAAAAAACAGTGCTAGTATATAACCTCTTAAATCAAACTCAGTTTAAGTATTTTACCATATGTGCTTAGTTTCAGTTTTATAAATGTCTTTTACCAACAATATAATTCATTTCAGCCTTGTATGAGTGTATATTAACCAACATTTTTCTTGCAAACTTCAGAATTTGACTGTAGTTAATTTAACCATATATGTGATTCTCTTGGAATCTGCTTGGTAGATTTCAGAATAACTGGGAAGATACGATATATGGTAAAAAGTGGGCCAAAATCTAGGAGTTGCCTGAGGAAACATTCTTATGGAAAGCCCCGCCTCTACAAGTGGCATCTCAACCACCATAGATTTTTATTGCTAGACACTGGTTATGCTGCTGTTGTACTTCAACTGGATAGAACTGGTCCCAGAACCTGTTTCTTTAATTTAGTCATCCAGATTAAAAGTCCTCAGTAGGATCAACAGATTGAATTGGTTATTTGCTTGTATCTCTTTTTAATCTGTTGGTGTGTGTACGCAGGGTGTGGTTGGGAGAAACATGTGGATTTCTCGCTGTTGTAGTGAATGGTAGGACTTCCCTTCCACCTATATACATTTGGTGGAGAATTGCTGAAAAGGACAGAGTGTGTACAAAATTCTAAACCCATAGTAAAATCTATAACAGAAATATCCAGTTCATTTCATTCCATTTCTACCTTCAAATCTACATGCATCCTTCTTCCCATGACACTTTTAAAATAAAAATAACATTTATTTTCCATAACACTCTCCTACTCTTAACCCAACACATTTCCTTGCAAGGCCCTCCCCCACCAGTTTTCAAAGGGAGAATACCTAACATTTCATTAAATATCATGTCCTATTCCATATCCTAGAATTTTTGGTAACATTTGCTCCTTTTCCATTTGTTTCCAGTTGAAGGAGGAAAGGAAAAAAGTTACTTCAAATATTCAAATACTAAGGGGAAGGCGATGGTATTACATCCTTTCTTCATGACACTGCACCCCTCAAAACTCTCTATTCCCTTTGTTTTCACATAACACCCCATGGCTTCAGTTGTTCACCTAGTAGAGTGACTCAAATATCCATTCTTGGGGTAGCCGACACCTTGTGTTATCTTCTCATAAAAGTTTGTACTGTCACTGACAGAATTACGAAAGGCCTCAGATATTCCTTTGCTGTACTAGCCACACTCTATTCCTGACTTTTGTCAGACTCAGTCCCCTGAAACTATACTAACCCACCTCTTTCCTTTTTATATTTTTTTCATATCTATTCAAGAGACGAGAATGTCAAAATATTGATGGAATCCTATCTTCCACCCTGATAGGAACAGGATGTCACCTATTGGAAGCATTCCTCCCTTAATTACTAAAACATTTAACTCAATTGCACCCCTGGATCGTGGGACAGGAGACAGTAATTTTGGAAAAGGATCGTTACAAGAAGTCATGAACTGTATTATCTACATTTTCACACCTTTTGTTCTGTACTCAAGTATTTGAGATGTGAGGAAAACAGCACCAGTTTGCCTATACCATGAAATTCCTCCTTCAGGAAAGCATCTCAGTTTTACATGGACTCTTCAATAGAACATTTCCACTTTTTTTTGAGTTAGTTTAACTGGGTGAATTGGAACATAAAAAGAATAAGCTATTGCCTTCTTTCACTGCAGTTACTTTCTTTATCAGTACCGTGTTTCCCCAAAAATAAGACCTAGCCAGACAATCAGCTCTAATGCGTCTTTTAGAGCAAAAATTAATATAAGACCCGGTCTTATATCATAGTAAAATAAGACAGGGTCTTATATTAATTTTTGCTCCAAAAGAGGCATTACAGCTGATTGTCTGGCTAGGTCTTATTTTCAGGGAAACACGGTATTTCTAGATTTAATTAGTTTGGTGTGTGACCCCATGATAACGTATAAAGTATCCGACACAGGACAAAGTGATAGAATGGAAAAGTCTCTTCATGGCGGAAAGAGTCTAAAGTGATCAATTTGCACTTCCTTTTGAAGTAATATATTGCATTGCTGGCTCTGCTTGGTCACTACTGCTAGAAAATTAGGTATCTTTCAAAGTGGTAACAAGTTTTACCTTGAATAAGGAAGTACACACACTTCAACTCTTGCAAAGTCTCTAGCTGTATCATTGTAATCACAGTGTTGTTGAGTTTATTGAGCAAAAATGAGAGCTGTGAAAGAAGGTTGACTTGATCCACAGAGAGGTCATTTTGCCCCCCTTTATTGTGGATCTTTATGTAAACATTCAAATAAATAAATATTCTCACATTCTATGCCCATGCAAAAAAGGTAATTTTCATGTACTTCTTTCCCTAAAATTTTAATCAACCAATGGGAAATCTTTCTCTTGTTCCTTTGTTTACAAACACGTTTTGAAGAACTCAGGAAGCTAATAAGACAAGCCCTCTATTTACTGGAGATAACCATTTCAAATATGTACTAAGGCATTATTAAAACAAGGTTAATTGGTATCCCATTGGACACAATTGCCATAATTCTTCATTTTAACTAATGAACTAATGGTAAGTAGCAATAAGTGGTCTTTGGATCCCCAGAAATCAGTGTTAGTTTCCAGGAAAGATTACAGTATTTTCCATCCATAGTTTACAGTGAAACTGTTAAATATGGGGTCTGACAATTAAGTTTGTGAACTCATCCTAGAAAAAGTGCTATGTACCAAATTGCTGAATATCACTACAGTCACCTGTGAAGTACTCCCCTTGGAAAGCTATGCACTGATGCCACCATCTAGTCCACACTTCAAAACAATTTTGGAACTCTTTTTCTGGAATGGCCATCAGAGCTGTCATCATACATATTACTCTTGATGTCTTGAATGTCATCAAAATATCTTCCTTTTAATATTTCCTTTTTTGGGGGGTAAAGAAAGAAGTCATTGGGGATCAGATCAGGTGAGTAGAGAGGGTGTTCCAATACAGTTATTTGTTTACTGGCTAAAAGCTCCCTCACAGACAGTGCTGTGTGAGCTTGTACATTGTTGTGATGCAAGAGTCATGAATTGTTAGCAAAAAGTTCAGGTCATCTAACTTTTTTGCACAGCCTTTTCAGCACTTCCAAACAGTAAACTTGGTGAACTGTTTTTCCATTTGGTACAAATTCATAATAAGTAACCCCTTGATATCAAAAAAGGTTAACAACATCTTTACAAGAAGTTTGCAAATTAATTGTCCAAATTCATAGCTGTAGGTCATCATCATTCGAAATATTATGTATCTGTGAATTGTATCTGAGAATTAAGTAAGGATCCAGAGTTCTCTACCGCAGTGGCTCAAAGCCATGTCTAATCTCCAAACCTGATTATTTTTTAAAAATAAATAAGACCTTTTTAGGCTGCCCATCTATTTTATTCTAACTGGTTACATGAGCAGTTTGACCTCCCAAAAATCAATGTGTGTCATAATTTTAGTTTACTGTCTCTGTTCCCTAATTATGGTAATTATTCAAACATACCTCTAATAGTTGTTATTACTTTCCTCTATCACCTTAGGACTTTCTTTCATATTCATTGAAATCCCTGGCCTAAAACACTTCTCAAATCTGATCTTATATCCTTTGCTTATATGCTTCTTGGGGTCTTCATTAATGGCTGTTCCCTTTCCCTCTTGTGATTTGTCATCATTATGAGTATCAGGATGATTATTGCTAACAGTTGTATATAGCTAAATGTGTTCCAAAGAATTTCTTAGCCCTTTAATGATATAAACATTTAATGCTCACAATAATCCTCTGGGAAAAGCATTGTTATAAACCGATTTGATAAAGAGGAAGTATAATGACTTGTAGAAAGTTATTTATTTGAAAAATGGTTGGAGATGTCAACCATATTAAAATCACTCCAGCATCTCACTTCCCATACTCTTTGTATTCTTTCCTTTACTAACGTCAAAGGATGTTTGGCATCTCAACTTAATTTACTTTGGGCCATTGGTGAATCTAGGTTTCAGTCAACCAACCATGAAAACAATTAAAACCACTCCCAACTGTTCCAATTTGTTCATTAAGGAAAAAACAGGAAAAACAACAACAAAAAAAAAAGACAAAAAACAAAAACAAAATCTCTCTGAGTCAATGAATTTCAACCTTGGCTGCACATTGTAACTACCTGGGGAGCTTGTAAAAAATATTGATAGAAAGGCCACACCCTGAGCCAATTAAATCAGTCTTTTGGGTGGATACTTAAGCATAGGTTTTAAAAGGATTCTCTAGAAAGGCAGAAACAGCTTGATCAACTAGATAATAAATGGCTTGTAAGGGGTAAGAAGATGAGTTGGAATGTATGGTTATACTATATCTTCTGAATCCATCAAATACATGACTCTGATTTTAAGAATCTTTCCCACTTGTTCACAGTATATATCCTTTCACAGTATGCACCTGGTTAGTGTATGTCAACTGATGATATTCACCCATCAGTAGGGACAAATTATGCATTTACATTTTGGTTCATCATCTTTGTAGTTGCAAGAAGATAGAAGACTATTTTAGCACAGATGTAGAATGTCCCAAGGCTTCGGTCTACAATATTTTCAAAGCTATGTTTATCTTTTAGAAGTGGCCATCCTAACCTGTAATCCTTGAATTCCTGGTACCTTTTATTCTCTATACCAACAGACACGTGTTCCACAGAGTTTAGACTTTAATGGACACTTCATTCTAGGTATTCATTAGCAATAATTTATTTCATGACTGCATACCATGGGATGACAATACCTTCTAATATTACTTGGATTCCTACTGCCTTCAGCACCAACTAAGCCGGAATAATCAAACCCAGACAGACCCCTCCCTTTTTTCTGAGGGTCTGTTGCCTGCAAACACACTACATTTATACGCCTGCTTGCCATTTGCAAAAATTAAAAATATTTTCACAAGCTTAAGCATATTTCTTCTCAGATATTATTTCTTCCTAAAGATTTTTTTCTTGATTAACTTTGCAAATAAAACTCTTCCATTTGTTTCTTCCATAATTTTCCCCCTTCATATTTATTTTCTTTAATTCTTCTTCATTATAAACTGTCTTTCCACTGGATTATTAGTTCATGAGGATAAGATAAATGTATAGTTTGTTTATATCTCAGATACCCCGAGCAGTGCCTAGTATATGATTATGGTTAATCATATATATAATCATATTAATATGATTATTTATAATATATTATCATTATATATGTAATCATTATATATGTAATCATTATATATATATATATATATATATATATATATATATATATATACACACACACACACACACACACACGCGCACACACACATATTTGCATGATTTATTGGATGCTATGGAAGATAGTCTCCAAAGATAGCTAATATCAATTCGTCCGCTCCTTATAACTAAATGTTGCTCTTTCCATCAAGAAATAGAGTCTATTTTCCATTCCCTTGAATTTAGACTGTCCTTACAACTTGCTTTGGACAATAGATTGCAGAGGCCGTGGTGAAGCTGTGAAAATTCCATTCCTAGACCTTAAAAGCTTTGAAACCTCTGCTTCCACTCTCATAGAACTCAGCTACCAACCTATAAGGAAGTCCAGAATATTCCACATGGAGATAGGAAGATAGTTAGTATGTACTAAGGATAAATTCTATAATGTATTTCCAAAGCACTAAATAAGAATTCAGAAGAGGGTGGGTCGGGTAGGCATTATAAAAGAAGACAGATGTCTACTGCTTTTGAAATATAAATGCATTTTGTACTCTTTTTTATTTTATTTAATTGTTTAAATTAAGTTTATAAAACTATATAATGTAAAGCATTTATAAATAAGCTGCTAAAATTTATTTTCACATTTTCTGTACTTGTGTTATACTCTCTGAACTAAAGTAACTTTTAGACTAAGAAATCATTTCAATCAGTACAAAAGATACCTGAATAACTTACCTGTCAGACTTCACTAATAACATTTTTTATCATTGTTGTAAGGCTGATTAATTACATAAGAAATGAGTCTGAAACACTATCCACCATCATAAGCAGCAATTGAGCTATGGACTTGGGGTAAATAATAAGCAAATTCAGTCTCTTTTCTGAAGTTGTTGACATTCTAATGTGGAGATTAGCAAGTCTTGGTAGTGCAGTACAATAAGGATATTGATCAGGAAACACAGACACTAAAGGACTCCTAGGAAGGACACCTTTGTAGGGTTTGGGAATTCAGAGGTCATTAAAAGAGAGATCTCAATGATTAACAAGGTAAAATGTTATGGGGGAAGAAAGTGAGGGAATATGGTAAGTAACATGCATAGTACACTTGTGTCAAAACCTAATAGCTGGATCATAAGGCACAAATTGTTGAGCAATATAGAGAGTCATATTGTAAGGAACTTTATGAAAAGGAATTTGGACATTATTTTAACTGATGGGAAATTATTTGGCAGTCTTAGACTAAAAAGAGACATAATTATAACTCAATTTAAAAATATAATATTTTTACAGGATAGGTTATAAATTGTTGAAAGGCAATGCTGCAAGAAGATATTGCATCAATCCATTAAACAGAAGATGGTGACCTAAAATAAAGCAGCGATAGTATTGATAGACATTCATTTGAACAACGATCCTATATTAAAGAGGTAGAAATCTATAGTTCTTGGTGATTAGATTTAGGGAGTGAAACAAATGAAGAGGTAAGAATGATACCCAGATTTCTGGCTTGAATCACTGAGTATATCATCTTGAATTCAGTGATGCAAAGAAACTGAAATATAGAGACTAGTTTCTCCATAAATTTTCTATCTTTATTGTATTCAAATATCTCATTAAACATATTCACTCAACCTTATTGCCTAATGCCTGCTTAGATGAGTTGACGCTCCTCTATACGTGAGTAGATGTTTGTATTATATAGCTTAATATTCTTGTAGAGAAGTTCTGTCTTCTTTTATTTCCTTTTTTTTTTTTTTAACTGCTGTACACTGTATCATAATTGAGGGTAGTATTCATTTTCCTGATTAATTTTAAGTTGTTAGATTTATTGTCTAAAACTTTTTCATAGACTAGGTAAAAATTCTAACTGGGAAATGAATACAGCAAACCCACTGTTGTCTTTCATTTAAATCTACATGAAATACTAGCAGGTTCTCTATAAATAGACCTAATCAATTTACCTTGTAATAATTTTATCAATAACCTCATTAAAGTATTATATGTCATATGGTTTATAGATGTTATCTATGTATTACTTTTCGAAGTTGAATTACGGTAGCAAGATATAGTATGATGTTCGCTCAAAAGATGGCGTTAATCAAATGAATGCTAGCATCACCATGCAACAGGCAGGACAGTCAAAGAAAATGGCAGAAGCACAGTTGTTGTTTGAGGAGGGCAAGACCATTTTGAAGTAGTACTTGAAATTCGAGGACATTGTGGAAGTACAATGACAATGGAGGCATAAGTATGCAACAGAACCTCAACTTAACACCCCTTGACTTCTACCTATGGGAGACCTTAAATGATGTGGTGTATAGTAGAAAGCTGGCTACACTGGCGGTACTTCAGGAAGAAATTGAAATGGCATGTGCAGCGATACAAGTGGACACTTTGGTCAGCGTTGCTCAAGCAGTAGTTCACATAATCAGAAGTGTCTAAATGCTCATGGTAACCACTTTGAGAACGTTTTGTAATTGCAGAAGTCAAACATGACTTGCATTCATCTTTGGTTATTGGTATATATTGAGTATTACAATTTTAATAGTTTTTATCCATTCTTAAAATGTGTATAATTCTTTTTGCACTCTGTACCGTTTCCCCAAAAATAAGACTTAGCTGGACCATCAGCTCTAATGCGTCTTTTGGAACAAAAATTAATATAAGATCCAGTCTTATTTTAATATAAGACCAGGTCTTATATAATATAATACAATTAAGACCCAGTCTTATTTTATATGTATTATATTATATAAAACTGTGTCTTCTATTAATTTTTGCTCCAAAATACACATTAGAGCTGATGGTCCAGCTAGGTCTTATTTTTTTGGGAAACACGATATATTATGACTTTTAATTATTGTATTGAAAATTATATCAAAATAAAAAAATAATAAATGATATTTTATTAATTTAAGAGAAAAGTTATCTATATATGTATAAGTGTCATTGAAGTTTAAAACAAAAGGAAAAAAAATTACCAGTGTACTCTCAATTTTCAAGAAAATGGAAATAGTTTATATATTTTTTAATCCCAAAACAAACCTTGTATGCCATAAGTAATCTAGTATTACTATAACAAACAATTATTGAAAATCATTTTGTTACTTTGAAATAATCTTAAAACAGAGAAAATTTTTCTACCCTCAGAGTTGTTGTAGAAATATTCTAGGAATTATTGAATTGCTTTCATTACTCAAGAGAATTACTTTACCAATGCTGCTGACTTCCAGATTTGCATCACTAGCTAAGATCTCTCCTAAATTTTGGATTGATACATCCATTAGGTATACAATGGATATTCCACAAGAACTTCAACTCTGATAGTGTTCTCTAAATTTGGACCGAAAGGTTATAATTCCTCAAGTATTTTTCTTTTAGAAGCATCCATCTTGTAATCAATTACATTTGGACACTGGAGACATACTACTTTTTTTTAGGAACCCATGTTAGAAAGCTAGTATTATCCCAGATTTCTCCCTTGCTGTTTCCCCACCCTTATAAAAATCTCGTTTCCTAAGGATCCTATATTATAATACCTTTCTTATCTTTCATCTTTTTTTCTTTCCGATTGCTATTTGTCTAGTTAAGAATTTATTATTTATCACTTCATTTATTCAAAATCTCATTCTTACTAAATTGGAAATTACTTTGTACCTTTCCAGTTTATTCTTTATAATGCCTCCACAATTATCACTCTTAACAGGGAAAGCTAATCATGATAAAGCTATTCCAGTCAGTAATCCTCATAGTTTTACAATTACTTGATGTTTTACAATTACTAAAATCTAAAGTCCCTAACAAAATAAAAATATACCTTTGTTTTTAACCTGTGCCATATTGACTACAAATTATTACACATTCATGTTGAATTCCTCTTCATGCCAATACATTTGTTTCCTTCTTTGCAAAGTCCTTCCTCCCCTAGCTGCTTGGGTGCATGGGTGGGGATGCCTATACGTTATTTACGTTTCAGTTTATACCTTTTTGATTCTCCATTCTGAAGATCTCTCTGGTCCACTCAGAAACTCCTTCCCCAAATTTCCAATTGCATCATTTATAAATATTTATTTGAAAACTTTAATATATTTTAATTGTTAGAACATACATGTTTGTATATATGTACACATTATATAAAAAGGTCTGTGACAATTAAGTTCGTGAACTTGTTGCAATACTATTGCTAACCTTTTTTTGATACCGGAGCGATTATTCATTATGAATTTGTACCAACTGGACAAACAGTTAGCCAAGTTTATTATTTGGAAGTGCTGAAAAGGCTGAGTGAAACAGTTAGACAACTTGAAATTTTCACCAACAATTCATGGCTCTTGCATCACGGCAATGCACCAGCTCACACAGCACTGTCTGTGAGGGAGTTTTTAGCCAGTAAACAAATAACTGTATTGAAACACTCTCCGTACTCACCTGGTCTGGTCTCCAGTGACTTCTTTCTTTACCTGAAAATAAAGGAAATATTAAAAGGAAACATTTTGATGACATTCAGGACATCAAGGTTAATACCTACAACAGCTTTGATGGCCATTCCAGAAAAAGAGTTCCAAAATTGCTTTGAAGGGTGGACTAGGTGCTGGCATTGCTTCATAGCTTCCCAACGGGGAGTACTTTGAAGGTGACCACAGTGATATTCAGTAGCAAGGTATGTAGCACTTTTTCTAAGATGAGTTCATGAACTCCTGTGTGTGTGTGTGTGTGTGTGTGTGTGTGTGTGTATGCTTTGCATTTATTCTAAACACTCAATAAAACCACAATTTAGAAGAAACAAAAGGCTGTTGCTACTTAGCCCAAAAGACCAGAGTTGTATTGGAGATAGCATTAAAAAATATATATATATGTACAGCCCATAAGAGAAATAAAGATAAGAGAATACCAAGAGTTAAATATATATATATATTTAATTATCCAAATATATATATATATGTGTATATATATACATATATATATATATGTATATATATACACACACATATATCACATATATATATATGTAATATATATATATATATATATGTATATATATACACATATATATATACATATATATATATATGTATATATATACATATATATATGTATATATATATATTAATTTAATGACTATTTCCTCTGTGTTACTATAACTGTCTGATGTCAGAGATTTTTGTCTAACATTTGTCGCCAGTGCTGGGCACACTGCTTGACACATGATAGGAAATCAAATAATATTTGTTACTTAAATGGATATGTCAGTATCTAATTTTACTTGTTTGAGAGCAAAACTATTTGTTGGTGTTACAAACAGTGTTTCCATTTTTATGAAACAGTGTCAATTAAATTATCCAAATTTACCTTCCTTATGCATAGGCATTCAGCAGCTGCTAGGGTCACTTAAGGGTCACCGCTGAAGTCCACAGGCACTAGCACCTGTCATAGAGTCCTGACTCCATGCATTTGACCATCAGCCCAACAAAGTTTCAAAGCAGTGGGTCACATTTTCAATAAATGGCTATTAGACAAGGTTGCACTTGAGATAAAAAGATGATACTAAGATCAGCAATGTATAGTGGATATAATTACATTGTGCATAACTAAGAGTTGATGCTATTGTAAAAGGAATGACACAATCATGTACTTTTTCCATTAATTTTTTCTTGGCACCATCATGTCAGTGCTCGTTTCAGTTTTCAAAAGTTATAAAATTGACAATGCATTTGCTACAAATTGTATAGCTTTTTCAGGATAAGCAATTTTCAGATTGTTTTTGTGAGCGCCTTGGTTGAGTTAATATAGAAGAAACATGATAAGTAATATGTTCAGGTTTGGCAAATCATCATAATTACCAAATAGATTTGCACTGTGAAAAGAAAGTAGATGTAGATGGAATAGAAAAAAATACATATTTTCTTTTTTTTTTAAAGTCAGCCTAAGGAAATAGAACAAAAATTAACCCTTTACTAATATTGTTACACACACACACACAGACACACACACACACACGGAACTACCAAAACTCCTAAAACAATGATTAATGCAACTGAAGGGATTCATCTTGAAACTTAAGTGCTTTTAACGGAAGTGCTTTTTTGGGGTTATATGTGTATCATGTTATCTCACATTTGGAACTGAACTTGTAAACCAGGATTTGACACTCTGATTTAAGGACTCAAATTTGAGAATGTAGCTTCCTGAGATAAAAGTAGTACCTTTTAAATATCTCTTGTAGGGGGAATGATACCACTTTTCAGTCAGATTTTCATCCATTGTGACTTCTTACTTAAATCACTTGAATTCTCTAAACAAGTACTTGAGGTTTATTTTAGAATTTTTTAAAAGCACTTCCGTTTCCATTGAACTTGTCATCTCCTGGTGGGGATAAGAAAGCAGAGGCAAGGTAGGCCCCCAGAAAACTGGAATGAAAGGACAGTCTATTGTTGCTGTCAGTAGTCTCCACTCTCATAGACTTTATCAGATTCATGATACATGTTCATTTCTCTCCTTCAATGCCTATCAGCCAAAGGTTACTTTGTTTTCCCCACATTTAAAACCTGCTTTCAGCAGAAGATCTGAAAAAAATCATTCATATGTAGGTATACCTGTCTACTATGTTTCTATAGGCTGTCCTCAGAATTTATTTGCTGTTAAGGGATGTTGATTTCAGCTGAAGAAGTAAAGTTAGAATTGTTTGACTTTAAATATTAGTGAATTTAGAAGTTTCTGGAATAATCATGCATATGACGGCCTAAATCTATTCATTACTAAAAGAGTGTCCTTTTTTGAAAAGGAGGCTACCAAGAAAGGACTCAAATTGGATAATTGTCATACCATGTATATACTCTGAGACAGACGACCTAGGTGTTAACCTCATTTTCAGTAGCTCAGTTTCATTTACATACTCGTAAGTCATTTCATATCCTAAATTGATTTTAACCATAAGCAGCAGGTTTTTATCTTTTGGATATATATTTTAGCATAAACCTCCACATTTTTAGAGAAGAGGTTAGGAGAATGACTAAAGACTATTTTGAAAGAAGAAATGCAGTACATCTCACTCTCTCTTTTTTTTTTTTTTTTTTTTTTTTTTTTTTTTTTTTTTTTTTTTTAAATATATAGGGATAAAGAATAGAATTGCAGAGAAGTAAGGAATCTAGGAGTCGAATTGCCTCAGCGAAACCCTGATGGCATCATTACCACTAGTATTGTTCCTTTGGGCATATTATTACATAAACCACCTATGCCTCGGGTCCTCATTCATAAAGTCCTCATTTACCTTCTTTTATAAACTGCGGTAGCAGTAGAACACAAATCTTTAAATTCTTGATAGAAAGAAATATACTCATCCACGTGAAGTGAGTTTCAAGTGCCTGACAGAGACAAAACACAGAATTAGTATTAATTCTTATTTTTTCTTGGGCAGAATACTTTTAATACTGAGTAGAACTGACATAGCTACTAGTTCCTGAAAACTGAAATGACTGATGAGATAAACCTACCCTGAACAGTTAAGTGCTTTCACACTCGTTATCATTTCTAAATCCTTACAAAATCATATGAGATATAGCTGCTTTTCACAGATGAAGAAACACCTCATAGGTGACTCAGAAAAAGTTACATGTCTTAATTTCCACATATTTGTGAATTCTCCAGTTTTCCTTCTATTGATTTCTACTTTTATTCCATTACGATTAGAAAATATATTTGGCATGATTTCAGTCTTTTCAAATTTGTTAAGACTTGTTTAGTAACCTAATGTGTAATCATTTGATCTTGGAGAAAGATCCATGTGTGTTTGAGAAGAATGTGTGTCCTGTCACTGTTTGGTAGAAGGTTCTGTATATGTCTGTTAGGTCCCATTTAATTTATAGTGTTGTTCAAGATCTCTGTTTCCTTATTAATCTTTTGTCTAGATGCTCTATCTATTATTTAAAGTGGGATATTGAAATTTTCTATTATTAGTGTATTGCTGTCTATTTCTCCCTTCAATTCTGTCAATGTTTCCTTTATTTATTTAGGTCCTTTGAAGTTGATATCTTCCTTGTAGATTGACTATTTTGTCACAAATGAACTAATGACCTGAATAGACATTTCTACAAACAAGAGCTACAAATAACCAATAGATAAAAGGAAAAAAAAGAAAAGAAAAAAAGCTTAATAGCACTAATTATCAGAGAGATGTAAATTAAAACAACAGTGAAATGTCACCTCACATCTGTTCACATGGCTATTATTTATTGTTAAAAAAAAAAAAAAAAAAAAGGACAGCAAGCAGCAAGAATGTAGAGAAACTAGAACCTGGACATGCTCCTGGTGGGGATACAAAATGGTGCAGCTACTATGGAAAACAGTAAGGAAGTTTCTCAGAAATTTTAAAATAAAACTACTTTATGATCTAGCCATTTCACTTCTGGGTATTTATCCAAAAGAATTTAAATCAATATCTCAAAGAGCTATTAGCACTTTTGTGTTCATAGCAGAACTATTCACAATAGTTAAGATGTGAAGAAAAAAGAACAGAAAAAAAACAAGAAACAAAAACCTAAATGTACATCAACAAATGAATGGATAAAGAAAATGTAGTATATACATATAATGGAATCCTACTCAGCCTTAAATAAAAAGAAGGAATTTTTTTCAGTATGTGACAACTTGGCTGACTCTTAAGGACATTATACGGAGTGAAATAAGTCAGTCACAGAAAGACAAATACTGCATGATTCTACTTATATGAAATGTCTAAAATAGTCAAATTTATACTAGAATCAAAGAGTGAGTGGTTGTTCCCAGAGGCTGGAGAAAGAGGGAAATGCAGAAGTACTAATCAATGGGAATAAAGATTCAGTCAAACAAGATGAATATACTCTTGAAATCTGCTGTATAAAATAATACCTATGGTCAATAATTTATTGCACTTTTAAAAATGTGTTAATGGGGGTCTCATGTTAAATGTTCTTACCACAACAACATAATTTTAAAATTTTGCATAGCTAATAAGCAGCTCAGTTGTGTTGAACTTGGAATTTCTAGGCTATGGTACCTTCTTATAAATCAGTTGTTATGCTCGAAATTTCTATTCTGCTGTGCTGTGAATGAAGGGGGAAGTGATACAAACTAGAGTCTACCTCATGGCATATCAAAGACTCTAATGTACCAGACACACTAGACTTTTTTTAGGTGTACCCTTGTCCTCCAAATCTGATGAGATTGCTGTGACGATTGCTTGCTGAATATGACTATAAATCTTCAAAGACCTGTGAACCAGTTACACACCTTTCTGTACTCAACACTCGTAAGAATCACATTTAGATTCTTGCTGCAGTCAGAGAAACTAAGTTAATAAGACATTACTAACCTCAAAATGTATCCAGGAAATTGAGTTAAACTTTGATGTGAAGGTTAAATTGACCTCTAACAGAACTGTTCTCTAATTTTTCTTCTTCCCTTTTCTCTTTGTGCCTTGTCTCAATTTACTTTTCTGTTTTTCATTGTCTAAGGCCTTATTTTCATCTTTTTTTCTAAGTTTTTCAGTCTTTCATCCTTTCTTTCAAGCTAACCATCACATATCTTATTTTCTTTAGAACGTCTGAGAACAATATTCCCATATTATCTTATACTTTGAGTCATATTTCTATTACACTTTATAGCTTTGGAAACTTAATAGGTTTTAAGGAATATTTGTTTAAGATTTTATAATTTTAGGGCTTGAGGGGTAGTTGGAGATTACCTTGTTGATCCCTTTATTTTATCTATTAGGCTTTGAAGGTTAAGTAATCTTTTTTCAGGATAAGCAGTCTGTTGGGATGTTACCTAATTATATTTCTATAATTCCATTGATATATTTTATTTCATCACTATCTTCATCATGTTTACACCCACTTGAACTGCCTTGTTTTCAGTATCTGCTACAATAATCAAATTCAGGTATTGTTGTCTACCTTTATTTTTGTATTTACATATATTGCAAATTGGGGACAATCTTGCTGACATACTCCCATGCTCTGCTTTGTAAATAAAACATTTGTTTTCCATTATTCTTATTAAAAGAAGACCACATTATTGTCCATTTTTAAAATTAATACACTTTAGTTTTGTAGGACAGTTTTTGATTCTCAGCAAAATGGGCCAGAATGTACAGTGAGTTCCCATACATCTTCTGCCCCAAAACATATACAGCCTCCACCACTATTGACATCTGACCTTCCTCACAGAGTGGTAATGTTTTTACCACTGATGAACCTATTTTGAAACATGATCATTGTATATTGATATATTAATCATTACCATCCAAACTCCATAGTTCACATGAGGATTCACTCTTGGTGTGTATTCTATGGGTGTGGACAAATATAGAATGATAGATATCCACCATTATTGTGTCATACAGAGTAGTTTAACTGCTTGAAACATCTTCTGTACTCCTTCTATGCATCTCCCTCCTCCTTACCCCTGTCAACCACTGATTTTTTTACTGTGTCCGTAGTTTTTGCCTTTTTTAGAAAGTCATATAGTTAGACTCACACATTATGTAGTTTTCAGATCTGTTTCTTCCACTTAGCAATATGCATTTAAGTTTCTCCATTGTCTTTTCGTGGCTTGATACCTAGTTTCTTTTCAGTGCTAAGTAATAATTTATTGCATGGATGTACAACAGTTTGTTTTTCCATTCACCTACTAAAGGATATCTCAGTGGCTTCCAAGTTTTGTCAATTATGAATAAAGCATAATGGGATGCTTCAAGTTTCTCACTATTAACATCTTTGTAGATGTTCTTTATCAAGTTGAGGACTTTCCCTTCTATTCCTATTTCACTAAGAGCTTTCATCATTAATGTGTGTTAGATTTTGTCAAATGCTTTTTCTTGTATTTATTGATACAATCATGTGATTTTCTTTTTTAGCCAGTTTATGTGATAGATTACGTTAATTGATTTTCAAATATTGAAAGATCCTTGCAACCTGGGATAAATCCCACTCAATTGTCATATATCATTCCTTTTACACATTGTTGGATTTGATTTGCAAAATTTTGTTGAAGATATTTGCATCTACATTTATGAGAAAGAATGGGTTGTAGTTTTCTTATAATGTCTTTATCTGGGTTTGGTATGAAGGTAATGCTGCCCTCATAGAATGAGTTAGGAAGTATATGTTTCTATCTTCTGAAAGATACTGCAGGAAATTAGTATAATTTTTTTCCTTAAATGTTTGGTAGAATTCACAAGTGAGCTCATCTGTGCCTGGTATTTTCTGTTTCAAAAAATTGTTAACAATTTATTCAATTTTGTTAAGAGATGTAGGGCCATTCAGATTGTCTATTTCTTCTTGTGTGAGTGATCTTCAAGTTTTTATGCATGCTTTTTTTTCTTTCATATTTCTTTTTTGTACACTCATATTTATTTGGTGATAAAGATATTAAAAAAAAAGATATTACATAGCAAAAACCTAAATACATATAGATGTTGCATACATTTCTATGTTTGATGAAGGAAAAATACACAATGCGTTTTTCTGTCTTTACCGTAGAAAACATTATTTTGTAGAATATAACAAGGATTTTAGTGGTGATGGTGATGGTGGTTGTCATGGTGGTATGGGTGGGGCTATTAGAAAATGAAGAAAGACCTGTGGATAAGTATTAATTATACAGGTCAAGAATGGAGGGATATTGGAAGAGAATTCAACAATTTAGGTGGAGAAAATAAATAGCACATTTAAATGTCCTATAAGGCCTGGCATTTTTTAAACATTAAAGACCAGTATGGCTTTTATTCAGTTAGTTAGGGAGATAGTGCTGAAAATAGACTGAAAGAGGTAGACATGGGAAAGATCATTCTAGACTACTGAATCTATATTAAGAATTTTGTAGTATATTATAAATTGAATAAAAGGCAATTTTGAAAAGTTTTTTTTTTTTTTTTAAAGTTTTAATTAGTGGAGTGAACTAATCTGATTTATTCATTATATAAAAGTAATTGCTGAGGGGTTATATGAAAAATTGGTGGGGATACGGGAGGAGGAAAACCATTCAAACCATAGCTTGAATCTATTTCCATTAACAGAAACTAAATAATTTCCAGATAGAAGAGCCTTTCCTACAAAAATTTGTTCATTGTTCTTCACAAAGATTTCCAAACGCAGCATTTTGTTATTAGCAGAATTCTTAGTAGTAATACTGTAAACAGTAAACCACTTTGCAAGTCTATAGAAATAAAATGTGCACAAATTAAATGAATTAGGGATTAGAAACCAGAATTCAATTAAGACCAGAATCATCAAAATATGAAATATTTTAATATAAGTAAATAATGACTCAGTTGTCAGAATATAAAACTTATTTAAATTTCAAGCATGGTCTTTAGGAAATTAATCTTCCATGCTCTAGATATTATTCTAAGAATGTGAATACATTACCCCAATGAATATATTATGATATTTTCACTGAAAGAACTGAGTTCTTGACAGTAGAAAGATACATAAAATAAAATAAAATAGGCTAAAAAGTAATTTTAAGTAATTGGGGGGAGGGTCAAATTAGAGTTTCAAGGTGGACGTCACACTTCAGTGATATTAATCTACTCTGACCAGTAACTTCTACAATAGTGTAAGACATGGATAAAATTAACATTTGATATCTGCAGATTGTCATTAACACAATTGTTCACTTATCTGTTTACTCAGCACAATAAAGACTTACCTAAGGAATATTTTATTTTCAGATCTTAAAGGTTGTGTCTTAGACTAGGTGAAACGATGAAGCATGTACTAAATTATTGCAGGGTATGTTCAGTAAGAAATCTGGTTCCAATGATTGGTGATTCTGGCAGGTATTCTCTAAGGTAATTAATCACCATCCCTTATTTTTAGTAGTGACTAATTTATATTGTTAGAGATAGACTGTTGTATGACATATGATAAAGTGATTTTAAACTATTGTTCCTGACACTGCAGACAATTTCAAGTAATTATAACATGTTTTGTGATTCTAATTTTTAGAGAAGATGAAAAGAATGGCCTGTAAAAAGCATGAAGGACTGCCTTATTTTCCTGTCATTTGGATATTATATTGTTTTTATTAATGCTACTTCTGAAATTACAAAATTAAATCATATTGTAAAGGCTATAGCAGTGGCTGTTTTTCTGCATGGTATATTTTAAATTTTTAATGTAGCATGGCTAATTTAAGTTTATTGCAAAAAGAAAAAAAAATCCCAAAGTAACCCAACAATAAAATACTAACTGAGAGCTAGTGTTTATAAATAAAACTTTCTACTGAATTTCTGTTTAAATCCAAGAGTCCTCAATTCCATTTTGCATTATATAACCTTCTAATTTAGTAACAAGAACCTCAGAAACGATTGGTCATGGTAAGAAAAAAAATAGAAAAAATGGCATAATGGCATTGTTTTACAGTTGAATGCAAATTCATTTCCAAGTACATTAATCTTTTGCTTTTAATTCAGTGGAATTTTTCCTCTGAGGCATTTGCAGTTTGTCAGCTCTTCACTAAAGCGGATATATGTTGTGCAATATAATATGATTTTCTGACTGGATTTCAAATTAAACTTTTTTATCAAATCTAAAATGTAATATTTGACCACTAAAGGTGCTGTTAACACCTCACAAGTTGAGTGTGTTATTAAACTTAAAGTAAATCAACTAAGTTCATATTAAGATCAGATTAAAGATTTACACATGGTAAAAGGTTAAGCAAATCTCCATGCTTTTTGATATTTTTAATTTGCATCTTTAATAAGCTGTAGCATCAACAGAGCTGCTGGTTTCATTTTTACGTATTTCAAATAGGAAAACGTGTTCTTTTTCCTACAGTGTCAAATAATTCTAAATCTGAAGTTAAAAGTCTTCAAGATACCAACATGTTCAAACCACCCAATCTTAATAAAGAACTTCAGCCTTGAAGATGGTGCTAGAAGAAACTCCATTATTTTTCTCAGCGTGTCTCCTTATTATCCAATGCCTCCTCACCCACTGTTACTGACTGCCCTTGAGCGTTTTGACCTGGAAGTAAAAGCCCCTATTAGGTTCTTTACCCTAAAGAAAGTGACTTAACTTTAGCAGAAACTTGAGCATTAACTCCTTCAGGCCATTAGAGAATTGCTTTGTAAGTTTTTCTACTGAGTTAATGCAGCTTTCAAAATTGTCCTTTGCCCCCTGAGGATGATTTAGACCAAGAAGTCTGTAATTTAAATTTTCTTCAGTGGTTAAATTACTCCTTCCCACACTAGGTGTTAAAAAATGCACTTAAGATGGGCTGTTTTGGGTCACTAGGGCATCTTGGAGCCAATTGGCAGCAGGAGGGTGTTAGGCATATTAACTCTTCAGACTATTAGGGTGCCTTTTGCTGTGCACAAGTCAATGCACTCTCCAAACTACCTAATTTTCCACCAGATAATTCTGCAATCTAGTTGGGATGAAGAGTTAAGTGAGTGTTTCACTTTTTAAAGGCTCTGCCACAAGTGACAAATATGCAATTCCAAACGGAAGGTCTTAATAATAAAGGTATTTTTTGGGGGGTGGGGTATGTTAGGGTGCTTCATGCATATGCTCCTTTGCTTATTTTTGTGTAAATTGTCTGCTCTACAAATTCACCACTAGGCTTCTAGTTTCCAGGGCTGTTGTGTAAATTTGGAGCAGCACTTGCCTTTTAAGTGGACTTTGTATGTGTGAATTCAAGGCAAAAGAAGAAATAATGATCCAAATCGTTCCTTGAAAGCACTATTCAACTAACTGAAGTGAAAAACTAGTATTTCAAGGTGCGAATCAGATAAACATGGTGAGCTATGCAATCAAAGGAGGCCAAATGCAAATTGTATCAGTAGCAAGTAGTCAAAGAATCCTGTGCTCTGTGCATCCATTTACAACACTAGGTACAATGTCAATTCTAGCATCATTTTATTTATTTATTTATTTACTTTTTTGAGTACCAAATATTAACTGGACACCAGGAGGTTAAATGTTTTTTGAGTGTGAATGACAAATTGAAAGATAAATGACCATGGAAGCTCTAAGTCCATATTTTAAAAATAGATAAAACAAGGAAAAGTTAAGACTGTCTAAAATAACTATATCTATACACTTAAAGACAAAATAATACGTGTATAAATAGGAAGGGAGAAAGTGGTAAAGGAGAAAAAAACAAATGCTTATGTCACTTTTTCATTTGTCTTCATAATCTCACTGCTTTAGCTGTAAGAATAACAGTTTTAATTCAGCTTCAGTTGCTTCCTTAATCTCTGAAGACCTTTCACAAAGATATCCTGGAAAAACAAAACAAAACAAAAAAACAAAAACAAAGAAAAAGCACTGTGTGTATATTTTAATATCCAAAGCAATCATGTTTGGATGACAAAGGCCTTCTTAAATTCGAAATCATCATGGAGGAAATCCTAAATTCTGGATGTTGGCATGTCTGATTTGGTATGTGGATGTGGATATGTGTGTTTCGGTGAAGGAAAGCATATTGTGTAGTGATTAAGGCCTTGGCCTCTGAAACTGAACTAGAAGGATCCCACTTTAGTGACTTAGTAGCCAAATGACTTACTCATCCACTATCTCCTCTATACTTAAGTTTTCTCATTTGCAAAATGATGAGGATACTAGTACCTGACTAATCTCATAGTGTTGTTATAAGAATTAAATAACTTAATATATGTATAACTTTTAGAACAGTGCCTGGCACATAAAAATCACTCAGAGTTATTGTGAAGTGAAAAATGATAAACAGTAGTACAAATTGTAAATATTTTCTTATATTTTGTTTATTCCCTGATTATTTTAAGTTCAGTCACATTCTCAAATAACCTTTTATTACACAATTCATGTCACATTCTACAAAAAGTCTTTATTTGTTCCGATCCAAAGTAATTTTTCTTTCACTAAACTTCTCTACCACATGTGATCTGTACCATGCTTAGTTATGCAATGTCCCTTGTAACATACATCAAATTTTAACATCTGCTATCAATTCATTCTGTCTTAGATGAAAACTTAGTCCCTCTTGGCTCCAATAAAAGTCCATTTCTTCTTATACTGAACGTTGTGGAAATGATGAACAGCAGGACACAGCCATCCATATAACCATATGCTTGAAAGGAAGTAAGATACCTTGTGGTTTTCTTTCTGTGACCTAATTGCAACAATATAAAATATGTAAGGGCAGCGTTTCCTCTCCACATCTTTATACTGAATTCTTCAAATACCATTCATCCCACCCTGCCTTTGAAATGCCCTTGTCCCTGTTCTCCTTCTCTGAGACTGCTTTCTCCCCTCCTTTCCCAGAACTAGAGTAAACCATCAAGATTGATATGCTCCCTGTAGACCAGTACCTGCTTTACCTTCCTACCTACTTGTGCCTTATCTTAATTGCCTGGGGATGACATGTCCATATTGGGGAGTAACATTATCACTTATTTTATTAATTACTAGCTCTTCTAACAACTCATGACTCTTTTTCCAAGAAAGGTTAATTTATCTTTTGTAATTCTACTAAAGGTGCATCACCTGTTCTATAGGCCAATAAATATCTAAAAAATTCTGAAATACATTTTTTTTCTTTATGAGTATTCTGTGTCATTACCAAAAACAACTTAGCATTTCAGCAAATGGTCCCAAATGGTAGGACTGTTCATTTCTTTGTACAATATAGCTGACATTCATAGTCAGACATAGTCCTCTATAACCAGGCAGAAGACAATACGTACTCAAGCTTTTTTATGTAAGTAAAACACTTTTACTGCTACAGGGGAGGAAATAATTTTTTTTTTTTTTTTTCCCTCTACTGTCCTGGGTTTTCCATTTGGGGCCTGGGAAATTAGACTGACAACAGAGAAATTAATGAGAAAAAATAAGAGTTTATTAACACATGCAGCATGAATACATGTGGGAGAAACTAAGTGAGGAGTATCTCAAGGGGTGGTTAGAATATGGGGCTTATATATCATTTTAACAATGATCTATGAATTTGTAGAAAAGTGACAAGACAAAGGAATAGGGATTTAGGCTTTTACGGGTGACAAATTGTGGGAAAGTAAATAGAGAAGAAACTAATGGAAGATTGGGTTATCTTAGTAAGATTTGTTACTATCTAGATTCTGCTCAAGGCTCTGTCCCTGGGCTGATAAGAGCAGAGGTTTTGCAGGTGATTAAGACTCTAAGTCTCCTCTTAGGAAAATAGCCTGGGGGAGAGGACAGAAAGGTGTTTTTTGTTGTTGTTTTGTTTTGTTTTGTTTTTGTATCTGCTGTTTCTCAATTGTCTTCAGCTCAAAATAATATGCGTATTTTGGGGTGGCTTATTTTGATCCCCTACAATATTCTGTACCTATAGATATTTAATTGATGTTAATTGGTATAATATGTTTAGCTGATACACAGGCAAATCTATGCTAAGCACAATTATAAAACCTAGGTTATATACTCTCAATTATATTGATTTTTATACCACTTATCATTGAAAGAATTATACGAGCATTAGACTTCACATTACTCATATAAGTGCAGGAATGGTAACAACTTAGTTTGTAGTCCATAACCTAATTGGGCCCTTGGACCCAAAATATACATAGATGACCCCAGTTCAGTTCTTTGGTTAGATCACGCAGAAGACTGTAGCTACTCTTGACAGCTACTAACTTCTCTGAATATAGAGTCATAATTAAAAGTAGGATTCTTTAAAATAATTGCCTGAGTATCAACTTTAGAAAATGAGAAGGAGGCTTTGAGTTCAGACAAAAGAGAAACACTAAAAACAGGACCAAATTAAGATAAACAAAACTAGCACTAGACCATCTGCAAGAAATGCTGGCCGTTTTACTGGAATAAGTACAGCTCCTGATAATAGATTGCACACTAAACATAAGTGAAATGTTTTTGAAAACTAAGTAAAAAGTAATTTATCCTCAGTCATATAATATGAAAGTAAATTGAAATATAATTTTCAATAACATAGACTTTATAGTTAAAAACAAACAAACAAACAAACAAAAAAGACACTGGGTTCACATCCTGCCTCAATTAATGTGGTCATCTGTAAATTATTTTATGTCTCACCTCCTATAAAAACAGTGATAACAATGTTTCTTATTATCTTAAGTATTTTTTTAAAGACAAAATAAAATAAAATATGCAATGTACTTCATAGAATACCTACCGAGAAATCAATGCTCAGCATATGGAAGCTAGTAATATTTTTGTTAAGTAGCATAGTTTTTTTTGAATTTCTACATGTATTGAAGGTTAAGCAAATATTTTTAGGTGAATTATGGACTCATGAGATTAGAAGGAATTCAATTTTTAAAATAATTTTATATAATCCGTGAGTAATCTCTTTCGCCCCTAGGTATAATAATACATATAAAGGAAATACCTAGAACACAGGGCCTAGCATACATGAACAGTTCATTATATTTTAATTCCTGTCCTTTCATTTATTTTGAGTTGGTACTTCCTTAAGACACACAATAAAGCTGTGTTTATAATAACGTTCTAAAAACTGAGATAAATACTCATACATATCTTAAGATTGAACTCTTAATCTTAAAATTAAGTTTTAGAAACAGACTGACTGGTAAGTGCTTCTTGTTTCACCACCTTCCAGTAAGGTCAGGAAACAGAATCCACTCCAGTTATACTAACTGAAAATTTAATGTCAAGAATTGTTAACTAGGTATTGGAGAGCTGAAAATGAAAAAAAAAAAAAAAAGGTGGGGGTATACAGTGGTATCAGAAGTAGTAAGTGTAGGAAATAAGACTGAAAATAGAAAGGGAAGAGGTTTATTACATTATTAAAGCTTGGAGGAGCAGGCTGGTAATACAGGAATTCAGACCTCTGCAAGGAGGGGATTTGCTCAGCTGGTACTCCAACCTCAGGTGCTTGAACTAGGGGAGCTCTAATGAGGCGCCTGTAGATATGGGGACTCAGCCAGACCTCTGAAGAGGAGGAAGGAGCTGGCTGGCTTGTAGCTTATCAAGAAAGGCAGATTCTAGAAGTATGGGGAAGTCCTATAAACTGAAATTAACTGCTATTACTGTAACAAACGCCCAACGGCATTGAAGAAGCACTGCTGGGGTGGTGTTACAGGAAAATGAAGCAAACAGAAAGGACCAAGTCTGTTCTTTTCCCTCTAGACTTCCAGTTTCTCACCAGTGCCCCTGCTGCATGGAAACTAACAGCAGGACAGAAGAAATGTGGTCAGCAGAGTTCCAATCCCACATCACAAGATAGAATATAGAAGAGTGAGTTTGAAAATAAGAGACATTAGAATAGGAGACTCTGAAATATTTAGTGGCAGATAAATATTTTATTGTTTTTCTTTAAGTCCACAATATGGATGTTTTCCCATACAGCATTTCTGAATTTTATTACCTTCTAAACAAAAGCAACATTAGCATGGAAAATACTTTTATCTGATGATTTCAGTCTTCTTAATAAATGAAGCAAGAATACTCCAAAGGCCGATTGAAAGTCTGTTCAGAAGCTGGCGCAAGAGAAATGAAAATAAATATTCAGCCTGCAGAAGACCAATTCCAGTTTAAAAAACAAAAAACAAAAATACATATAATCATATAACTAAAATTACCTGTTAACTCATTGACAAACAGATTTGACTTTTAACAAGAGAAATAATATGTATCAATATTTTCATGAACTCTTGTGTATTTCTATAGATTTTATTTTGCTTTCATGCTTCTTTTAGTTACCAACAAATTAAAATATTTAAATCAGAAAAAATGCATGAGGAAACAGCATTTTAGAAAGACATTTTGGTCATATTTCTAAAACTCTATTAAAGAACATGTAATATTTTCAAAATATGCAATAAATTTGCATATAATTCTGCATCTTATACTATTATAGTTATATACCTATCTTTGCACAATAAAAAGCTCTTGGAATAGGAAAATTCATATGTGTATTTCATAACTGACAATAAGTAAAAATGAATTGAAAATTCTTTGTGGTAGTGCCAGAATCTAAATCAGTTTTATTCTAGCATATTTAGAAAGACTATTATTAAAGTTTAATCTTAATGGAAAACTATGAGTAAGTTATGTTTCAGGCAGTACATACATCTAAAATAATTTAGAATTTATATCTTCCCATCTGTTGTATTTTAAAATTGACTTAATGTGTACTACTGCATTTTCTTACATCTGATGCTAATCTTTGCCCCCATCTCAGATGAACACCAGTATATAAACATTTTAAATAGAAAAATTTATTTTTTCCCCAAGAGTGAACACTTTTCATCACACATTGCAATCTTTCAGATAACTGAAAAAAGGAATGGACTTACTAAAATTCCAAAGCAGGTATCCAAACAAACCTGAAAGCTTATTTTAAAAAGTTGTGAGAAAAGGTTTTAAATAGAAGCAGTACAGAATGAATATGCTATCATCTCAATTCAGCTAGACCTCACACAAGTGCCAGAATAGCAGGAGAGATTAATAACTGGTACTCCAGTATATTTTATTCATGGTTGTAACCACTACTCTTCCAAAATTTGAAATTCAGAGACTATAAATCTCTAACGAAGTGATAAATGCAAAAGGTGGAGAAAATAGGCCAAAGATCTAGGGTGATGTCTTGACATTTGCACATGCTACTATGGCATCCATTAGTCATATGTCATCTTCCCTTTAGAGAGTGAAGACTTCTTTTCACCTTATAATTATTTATATATGTTAAATAAATAATGTCGTCCTTTTCTGCTTTTCAGGATCATGCTCTTTTTTTTCCTTTCTTTCTTTTTTTTTTAGGGATGGCACACTAGGAGATTCCCACACAGCTTATGGACAATGGGAAAGAATTATCCCCTTCCCTACAAAAAGCTCATGGCCAAGATTTAACCCTGCAAATTCCCATGCAGATCTAGTTTACAACTTCAAGCTGATGTTATATACCTGGGTTATAGCTGTAAGGTACACCAGTGGAAGCTGTTCTAAACCAGTATCTTATGCCAATAATGAAAGGATCTGGAAACAATAAATCTAACTAAAAAGATGTGTCATATCTGCCTTGTCAATGGTATCAATTAGGAGTAAGGCTAGGGAAAATTACATCCTACCTCTAGTAAGTGTAGACTTGTACTATTTTCTCTTTATTGTAGGACCTCCTTATGTGTGATTGTCCCTTGGGAAAGCTTTATCCAGTTTATCTTTTAGGTTTTTAAAGTGAACTTTGAATTTGAGTTTTTCCTTTTAGAGTATAAAACAGATTCAGTGTAACACATGGAAATAGTGATCAAGAAAAGGAATTATCCTTTATTATAACTGACCCAGAGATTCTGCCTAAAAGCCGAAGACCATAGTTCACCCCAGTCAGTCTCTAAAATGAAACATATTTCAATATGCCTGCTTATCTACCATGTAGAATATTCATGTGAGACTACTTTAGGGCACAAATGGAACATTTGGGCATATCATCTCGAGTTCCATGAACTCCACTGCCCACTGTTCTTTCATGTCCTTTTAGTGTACTTTCATATGTTTGTCAATGAACTGTCTAGAATGGGTTTGGCTGGGAAAACTGAGGAAAGTCAGTTCAGTTGTGAGTGTCTCAACCTGCAGCATGTGAGGGCAGCCATCTCCTGGTAGCTATGGTGAGGAGCAAGAGTGAGCCGACCAAATTTTGCAAAAAGGAAAGCAGGAATACACGTGTACTTTTAAGCTTCTGCCATGTATGTTTACTCTCCATTGAACAAAATCAATCACATGGCTAGGCACAGTATCAGAGTGAGAGGGGACTACAGATTTTTAGGGCAAAGGGAATAGATAAAGGAGGTAATTAGGGTGATCTGCGCAGTCATTCTACCACTAACAGTAATTCTGATTTTCCTACACACATAAAATACACATCCGTTGAGAGTCTATCTCCTAGAATAAGCCTTCTTTCTATTACTTCTGTCTTTTCTATATTAAAATACTAAACACCTGCAGATACCACAGTAAAAGTATTTTTGTTGTCATACTAAGCCTACAAAAATGTTAACTTGCTTTCCTAAGTGAGACTAAGCTTCCCAGCCTTCTGCATGAAGAAGACATGCACACCCTACAACAGAGGTCAACATCTTTGACCTTCTTTCTGCATGGCAATTGTGGTCCTTTTGCTGGAAGAGAAAGGACCTACATTGTGTGCTGAAAGAGGTTCTGTGTTTCAGCATTTATAGTAGCCATTGACTTCCCCAAGTGTCCTATCTACCCACAATCTTGGTATATACAATAAATTGTCATAAATTATTTTGAATGAATAAATAGAAATTTTAACCTCTAAAGATGTACAATTATAAGTAAACATACTTAAAATATTTAAAGTAATTGGGAAATTCAAAAATCAGTATAAATTGAGAAGAGTAGAATGCTGTGAATATATGAATAGTTCTGTGATCAAACTAGGAATTATAGGGGTGATATAAATGTTGGGAGAAATTGTTTGGAAAAAAGGCTTCTTGCTATACATTCTATTTTTTTCTTTCTTTTAAGATTTTTTATTGGGGAAGGGGAACAGGACTTTATTGGGCAACAGTGTGTATTTCCAGGACTTTTTCCAAGTCAAGTTGTTGTCCTTTCAATCTTAGTTGTGGAGGGTACAGCTCAGCTCCAGGTCCAGTTGCCGTTGTTAGTTGTAGGGGGCAGAGCCCACCATCCCTTGTGGGAGTTGAGGAATCGAACCGGCAACCTTATGGTTGAGAGCCCACTGGCCCATGTGGGAATCAAACCGGCAGCCTTCAGGTTAGGAGCACGGAGCTCCAACCGCCTGAGCCACAGGGCTGGCCCCTTGCTGTACATTCTTGAATTTAAAAAGAATTCAAAGTGGATTAGGGAAAAAAAGTAAAGGGTTTTTATTTTGTCTAATGGTTAGGTTACCTTCTTGTTGGCTCCCTTAACCTCTGCTATAGACTGAATATTTATGTACCCCAAAATTCTTTTGTTGGAGGTGGTGCTTTACAGAGGTGACTATGACATCAAGAATGGGATCAGTGGCCTTATTTAAAAAAAAAAAAAAAAAAGAAAAATGCAGAAAGCTCCCTTTGACCCTCTTGTCACGTGAGGACACAGAGAAAAGAGCCATCTATAAACCTGGAAGCAGGCCCTCTTCAGACACCAGATCTGCTGGCGCCTTGATCTTGGACTTCTCAGCCTCCGGACCTTTAACAAATAAATGTCTGCTGTTTATAACTTACCCAGTCCATAGTATTTTGTTATAGTAGCTTAAACGGACTAAGACAGCCCCTAAACTTGGCTCATTAGAGCACTTCTCAGATCACATTGAAATTACCTCTTTAGTATTCTGTAGGGTAAACAAGGCCTTTGTACACTTAACCGGTGCATTTCTCGTTAACAGCTGTATCCCTAATACCTGTCATAGCATCTGATATATAGGAGATATGAAATTTATGTTTTTTTGTCAGGCTATCAGAAAGAGGACAATCAGAATTGATCATGTTACTGTGTTTCCCAAAAAATAAGACCTACCCTGAAAATAAGCCCCAGTTAAGATCATCAGCCATATGGACACATTTAGTACGTTATGACAATGTTTCAGGAGAAGATGACATAACTGTATTTGAATAAATGTAGATTGTTGTACATGAAAAATAAGATATCCCCTGAAAATACACCCTAATGCGTCTTTTGGAGCAAACATTAACGTAAGACCTGGTCTTATTTTCAGGGAAACACAGTATGAAGAACAAATTTGAAAGAGAAAAATAAAACTCAATATTTATACTCTGGTAGCAATGCCTGGGTTAGAGTTGGTACTTTGTGTCTAGAAAAAGAATTGAAGTTGATCCAAATATTACAATGAGCATATTGGGTGGGAGAGTTAGAGAAAGGACAGCTTCAAGACCCATTATAATAGAGAAAATAGTTCTGGTTGCCTGAAAATGGAGATTTGAAATGTTCCCATCTTAAAAGAAAAAGAAATTCAAGAAAATTCAAATATGTCAGCATTTAAAGTGCTCCAGTTACTAGATGTTGTTCAACAGTGGAAACAGGTAACGCATACAGCACTCTCTCAGTGCCAGTCCTCTGATGATCTTCATAACGATGCTATGAAATATTATTATCATTCCCATTTTTAAAATATAGAAATTTAATCAGAAAGAATAACTTGCCCAAGGTCATGCAACTAGTCAGAAGCAGAATGTATTCTTGAACTCAGGTGATCTGGTTCTACATCTGAGCTGTTATCCACCGTACTACCTCTCTCTAAATTACTTGAAGGGTATTGCCTGGATCAATATATTTGAAAACTATAAAGATGTAGTGTGAGATGAAAAAAAAATCATTACTTTTGTTTGATGGTATCTATAGCTATGATGTTTAATGTGTAATCCCTGGCCATAGATAACTATCGAGAAAGTGAAAAATGACTTGCCTTAATTTAGATGTGCTATAATTGCAAAATACACATCGAATTTTGAAGGTGGATAACGGCAGAACATAAAATATCTCCTTAGTATTTTGTATACTGATCACATGATGACATTGTAGTATTTTGGATATATATATGTCAGGTAAAATATGTTATTGATTTTAATTTATCTATTTTTGTTCATATTTTAATAGTTCTACTCTAAAATGTAAACCTACATATGTGACTGTCTTAGTCAGTTTGGGCTGTTGTAACAAATTAACGTAAATAAGGTGGCTTATAAACAATGGAAATTTGTTTTTCAGTTTTGGAGGCTGCAAATCTGAGATCAGGGTGCCAGTATCACCGGGATCTGGTGAAAGCCCTTTTAAAAGTTGCAGACTGCTGACTTCTTGTCATATCCTCATCTTGCAAAAGAGAGAGTGAGCTAGCTCTCTAGCCTCCTATAAGGTCACTAAGACCTTTCAGGTGGGCCCCACTTTCATGACTTAAATTACCCCACCTCCAAATGTCATCATGTTGAGGATTAGATTTCAACACATGAAATTTGGGACATACAAACATTTAGTCCGTAACAGTGGTTTACATAGCATTTTATTGAACAGAGCTGGTCTATATGTTACAGAGGTAAATCCTTTTTACTTCTTATGCCATCTATTTTAAAGGCATATAAGTTTATCATGATGAATATTATGATAATAGTGGTGAAGATTGTCTCCTTGACCAAACTTCAGTTAGGCTTCTCTAAGCTCTCTTCCCACTAGACTTTGAACTTGCCTCTGGTCAGTCTTTGGTGATCCCAGTATAAGCAAGAATCCTGCTAAGTCATCTCCCTACCCTTAATATCTAATCACTCTTGATGTATGATAAAGTTCCTCACCCCACCTTGATGTCTAAGTCTTTGGTCTGCCTCTGGCAACAATCCTGTTAGGCCAGTTTAGCAAGAATCCACAACCTTTGATGTCTCCTCTTAGTAATTTCTATCCATTAATATCCCCACTCTGCTTCTTGATTATAAATCCCCAGATATCTTTGCTATATTTAGAATTGAGCTCAGCGTTTTTTCCCCATTGCGATATTACTGAATAAAATCTGTCCTGATTGCCTTTAATTAGTGTCTGGTTCTGTCTCTCTGTTGCCATAGCTATCATAGGGTAGCATAGTTTTAGGAGGGGGGATCATCAGCAATATTTCTAAACAAATTGAGCATATTTGTTAAGCCATCTATTAATCTTCAGGTTGATTTGATGTGAATGCAATAGATCAACTATTTGGTGAAATTCAGTAATATCGGAGGTATTTTGAATATATATCCATTAAATTCCATATGATTAAGTACCAGCTTAAAAAAGGGATTTATGTCCTATAAGAAAAGGTAACTTTTATAATGTGGGGTGGAAAATATAGGTATGCAGTAGCTTTTTACAACTACTATAAAATATTACCACAAATTTGGCACCTTGAGACCACATACATTTATTATTGTACAGTTTTGTAGTTCAGAAGTCTGAAATGGGTGTTAGCTAAAATCAGAGTGTTGGCAGGGCTATGTTCTTTTTAGGGACTCTAGGAGAGAAATGGTTACTTTGTCCTTTTTAGCATCTAGAGGCCACCTACATTCCTTAACTCGTGGAAAGCCAGTAATGTCAGGCCAAGTGCTTTACATCATACCATCTCTCTGGTTCTGTTTTCTGATTCACTTGTCTACTCTTAAGGATATATATATATACACCTTGTGGTAAGATGATAAGCAACCTTAATTCCATCCACCATCTTAGTTCTCTTTTGCCATGTACTCTAATATATTTACAGGTTCCAGTAATTAGGACTAAGACATCGTTGGGTAGTCATTATTCTGACATTCATGATATTACTTTTATAAATTTACATCAAGAGGCATTCATAGGCAAGTAGTGTAAAACATTTATTTTCTATCATTCCAAAATCATTGTATTTTTTGAAATAAACATGCTAGATGTCCTACCGTAGCTCTGAAGAGTGAGTACGTACGGGGTGTAGTGGCATCAGAGAATGAGACACGTCTGTCAATGGGGATCAAAATTGGCTGGACCAAGGAACATATTTTGAGGGCCTTGATGTGTAAGACTAAATTAGCTCATGAAGTGAAACTTTTATGCTGCTTATTGTATATGTCAGGCTTCTTTATAAATTATTTTCTGTTTTCTGTACTTAATTATTTTCAGAAATATGTTCTTCATCTGAATCTTTAGCATGATGCCCTTTCACATTCTCCCCTATAAAACATCTCCAAATTGGTAAGTTCATCATTTTTAAGACCTACTACCTGTTTTTAACCTGTTAGAATATTGCCATCATTTTTCTGTTTTTTAAGTTAATCTATCTCATGGATATTTCTATACAGATCTCCCAATGTCCAACACATTTAAAGAGTGATGTACCCTTGATCCAATTCCTGTTCACTTTTCAGTGACGTAGTCTTATTTTTAGATCAATTCACATTGGAAGTAGTTATTACTTCACAAGAAACAAATTTGGAAATACAACTATAAAAACATTTGATGTTTTCAGAAAGCTACACTCTTTAAAACTGTTTGGGGGTACATAATTCTGGTTTTCATAAAAAGACATTTTTACTAAATAACAACAATAGTCTAATAGTAATAATAAGAAGACACACTTCTGCCTGTAAGATACAGTTTCTCAGACCAAAAGGGAAAACATAGACTCATTATTGCCTGGTGACAAAGAGCATGCAATTACTCAGACTGAGACTAGAACATGTGATTATTACTTCTAATGTAGCACATCCTATTCAATTAATTTGGAAAGAAGTAGAGAATAGCAAGGGTTGGGAGGTGTTGAAAGATGGTCAAAGTCTTTGGCGATGAATACATTGAAAATAAAAATTTCTGCAAGAATAAAGCCTACAATACAGGCAGTGTGCTTGAAAGTTCAGAATCTTGCTGATGATGAGGTTTTCTATAGGACTACTGGTAATAATATCACTTTGAAAGAATGTTCACTGAACTAAGAGGTAGAGAACCAATTTAGTACTCTAAGGAGTGCAGCTTAAAGTTTGGTTTGTTCAGAAACACTCAACAGAGCATGAACAGGAACAGAGGAGGTGGACAGCGGGGGTGAGTGCTGTCAAGTGAGCTTAGAATGTTAAAGAAGAATGTGGAGGCGGAAGCTGAGGGCAGTTTTCTGCTGATACACAGAGCTTTCTTTTCACCTCTCCCAGGGTTAGCAAAGTGCCAATTTCAGTGGTCCACTTGCATGAAATCCTCAGAGTGAGACTTTGTTCTGCTGATTTTTCCTCCCACTTATCTTTCCGAGAACACTTGTAAGCGTTTTACTCCTTGATAAGTGCCCCATGTGTCTGAACTACACTTTCCCTGTTTATTACTATTTTAATGATGTTGTAGCGCTATTTCTCTCAGGGCCAGTTTGTGCTAAAGAGCCCCTTCTATTGCAGATTCCCTCTTTCTCAATCTCCTGCCATTCAAATCAAACTCCTGCAGGGACAAAGCTGTACTGACACATTCCCTTTAAAGACTTCTGGTTAAAAGAAGGGACTGATGCATAAATATCTAAAATTAAACCATCTATTATCATCTGGTGTTGGAAATTTTAAAGTGAAAGTTAGCTAGATATGAAAATTTAAAACACTATCCCAAATATAAATTAAAAGTATGAGGACAAATCAAAGAGATATCAACCCTTCACTTCTTGGTGGGTTCTTATGACCAACATATTGAATACCAAGCATTAAATGAAGCATAAATGGGGATATAGACCAACTGCAAAGTCCTACATCCTATTTTACTATACCTCTGGACTCATCATCTACTGGAGGAATATGTTGCTGATCATATTAAAGATGTGTGTTCTACTTAGAAATCCTTGGTTGCAAGGACTATCCTGGGTATTCCATCCTATTTTACATTTTCCTTTATCTAAACATTCTTTCCACATGACTTCATGTAATCTCTTGGCTACAAATATCATCTGTAGGCTGATAACTCAAAAATTGTATCACCATCCCTGGCACCTCCCCATAAATCAATATTTACATATCCAATTATCCATCTGATGTAAAGAGGTGGAAGGCGAATAAATATCTCAAAATTAAAATAGGCAATGGAGAACTGCTGATTACATTGTCTAAATTTACTTCCTAAGTTTTATTCATTACAGTAAATGGACAACCATTCACCCAGTTGTGCCATTCAGCAGTCTAAATTATAGCCTTTGTTCCTCTCCATGATTCACTCCCATATCCAATTTACTAGCAACTCTAAATCCAAATGATATTCCAAGTTTAATCACATCTCTTCTTCTATAGCATAGAAGAAAATTGCACTGGACTAGTTAAACAGACAGGAAAGAATTTATTCAAAAACTATTGCAATAGGAGTCAAAGCTATTGAAATAGGAGAGAGATTGCATTCAACTCTGATGAAGAGCAGGAGGATTTTTAAATGCTGGGATGACCTATTGAAAAAGTCCTGGAGGACATTAGTGGGGAGGTTGGTCAATGTGATTAGGCCACCAGTGTTTGCTCATTGTAGTTTATCAAAGAAGTTAGGTTCCTACCTTCTCAAAGAGATTTAAGAGATAAAAGCTTTATCTTTTTTGATGATTCCACTTGAAAGGGATGGCTTTCAACTCCTTGAGAAAGATGTTCCTGAGTTGAGGACAATTTCCATGTCAAAGAGACCAAGAAGAAATTTACAATTGCCAGATTTTTTGTTTGTTTGTGTTTTGTTTTTGTTTATGTTAGTCTCAGGAGTATACAATAGCAAGTTGTCAAAAATAAATGTTTTAAGAAAAGGGAGGTCAGGGTTTAGTCAGGAAAAAACATGTCTAAGGTTTAGTCAAACTGAGGGGTTGTTAAAAGGTTTACTCACCCTTTGCCTGGACTATTGAAATGTTTTTCTAAATAGTCTTCTTCTTTAACTTTCCTTGTATTTTACTACAGGTGAATAAAAATAGATTTTTTTTTCTATTTATAATTTATTTCTATTGGAATTTATGTCTAAGACTATAATAGAATGTTTATAGTGAATATTCACTATTTTTCACTCTATAGTTGCCAGTGAGTTTATAGAAAGATAAATAAAATTATGTCAATTTCATGATTAAAGTCTTACTAATATGTCTCATAACATTTAGAGTAAAATACAAATTCCTTATGCTTACTTGTCAAGCCCTAGATGATCTATTTTTCTTTCTGTGTTTTTGGTCACCTATTATACACACTTCCGTCTTTAACTTAAACATGCCAAAGTATCTTCATAGTTAGGCTTTTAAATTAGATATTCCCTTGTCTCTAGGTATCTGACGATTAATTTTATTTATCAACTTAACTGGGCTAAGGAATGCTCAGGTAGCTTATTTTTCAGCGTGTCTGTTTCTGGAAATGATTAGCCTTCGATTTAGCAGACTTAGTAAAGAGATATAGCCTCATCAACGTGGGTGAGCATCCTGTAACCCATCAGGGGTTTAAGTGGAAAAAAATGGCAAAGGTAGGGTGAATTCTCTCTCTCTTCTTGAGCTCAGAAACCCATCTTTTCCTCTTGGACATTGGAGCTCCTGATTCTCAGGTCTTTGGCCTCAGACTGGAAATTATAGCATTGGCCCCCCCTGACCTTCATCCTCGCAGTAGATGAAGCAAAGAGCTTTAGGAGTCATTTACAGCTAAAAGTCCCCACTTGATAGCCAGCAAGGAGACACAGGGACCTCAGACCTACAGCTGCAGAGGCTGGGTTCTACTGACAACTTGAATGACTTTGGATGTAATTCTTTCCCACCATCTCCAGATAAGAGCTGAGCTGGACAATATTTTGATTTTTGGCCTTGTGAGAAGCTTCTGCTTCTCTTACCTCCAACATAGGCAGGACTATGTTTCTCTCTCCTTAATTGCATTGCTTTAGTGTACTGCTTCAGTGAAAACTGATATATTGTCCTAGAATTCATTGATGTCTAGCTCAAATAAATAGATATTTGTGACTTGGATCCATTAATATGTGACTATATAGATCTAAGTCAGTGATACTGGCCCTTGACTCAAGAAAATAATGGAAATTTTTGATAAATAAAATTTAAAAGATTAAAGGGGGTTAATTTATCAATACATTAATTTATTTTGAAGTTTTGTGAAACCTGAATTAAAAACATTTCTTTCTAAAATTTTGTGTTTTTGTTTCTTCCTACAGTCCCTTGACTCCTTTATTACTATTCATATCATTCTAGTATGAATAATAAGCTTCTTACATGCAAGAACATTTTCAGTTTTGTTTATTCCACATTCTAATATTTAGAACAAGGTTGGCACATATTTTTTACTCAATACCTATTTTTGAAAAAAATTAATATAGTAATGCGTAAATGAATCCCCATATGTTTTTCTCATCTGTCTTAAATAAGAAGCAGTTTTTATGTATATCAGTATAAATAGACTCCCCATTTTTTAATATACAGGTATAAGGATGGTTGGCAGAGTAAAATGTGTAATAAAGCATGGATCAGATAAATTAGGTAATTGCTTAAAAGGTAATTCTATCCAAAGCAATTCAGTATCAGTTTTCTTTTCTTCCTCACATCAATCTAATAAGCTTGATAAGTATAAAATCTTCATTTCTCTTAGGGTTGCATGGACACAGCCTTTTCTGACTCTTTATATAATCATCACCAAGTAATTCCATCTGGATGCTTTGTGACTCTCCTTTGCCCACAAATGAGTTTGCACAAAGTGACACAAGCCATATTGTGTGGCGTCTTTTATTCCTGCCAGTCACCGACATGTAGATAAGAACAATGAATATGTTTTGAACAAGAATTACGGTGTTATCTGGAAGGCCACATGAAAACCTGCCCAACCACAAATGACTAAATAATTGTATTAGACGTATTTTTCTATGACTTCCCCTCCCTCTCCATACTAATGAAATTCATTACTGGCAGAGCTTTTACTTACAAGTTCATATGATGTTTTTCTTCTCAGTTATTTTGCTCCTCAATAAAGTAGAGTTTATCTATGAAGTAGCATGAATAATTAAATGAATAGCTTCAGGCTGGGGATCATCGAACTGGGCCCTTTCCCTACTTCAGATATGTTGAAGCCAATTTTAGTACTTTATAAGGCAACAGAGAATAAGGGAAGCAACTACTGTTGAGAAATTGTCACAGCCACAAAAACCCCAAAATTCCCACTCAGCTTTACAAAACCTAATACTTTATGTACGAGCCCAATTTTCTTCCATAGAAAAGAATACTTTGCAATTATTTCACAAATGCAAATTCTCAATTCTACTACATATATATATATATATATATATATATATATATATATATATATCTGTATATGTATATGTATGTACACACACTTATGCATACACATATATAGGCACACACATACATAATACTAAAGACAAATTAACCATCTTACAAGTAATTATTTTAAATGTCTCCCCATGGATAAAAATGTGTAAATATTTGCTAAAGTTGAAAAATTAATAAATAAACCAAAGCAACAGATGACAAGGATGTAAGTATAAGCACTTGGAGTTAGACTGAAAAGTTTTACATCAATTATCTTTGTGAAAGTATAGCGTGAAAAAATGCAACTCGTTTTTTTTGTTTGTTTAAATGTGTGTTAATTAAATATTGCTTATCATAATCAAAAAAATCAAGCAAATTGAGCAGTGCCAAATATTAAAGACACACATTAGAAAATTCACAAGGTGACTTTAAAATCATAATATCAGCTTTTATATATTATTCTAAGAATGAAATATTGTTGAACACAAGATAAAGATTTGCATTAGTACTATATTTCATGCAGACATGTAGAAATTAAAAGATAGAAAAGTAAATGCAATATGTAATCAAAAGAATATTAAAGAATTATGTTGTAATAGTGGGTCTAGGTTCCCTATTGTTCTCTACGCCCTCAAATTCAAAAGATTGTCCTCTGAATATTCAATATGTTTTTGTAACTGCACAGACTTTGTTAAATTGTGTCTCACAAATACTGATAAATCTTTTATAAATATACATTAATTACATTGTAACTGTGTATTAAATACCATTCCTTAGATACCTCACACACTTATTTTCAGTATCTCTTTTCATTTTTCTTACATATTATTTTTTTAACCTCAAGTTCTGGTGTAACACAATATGCTGAACAAGACTACATTCCACCTCTAACTTTACAAGGTGAAGTTTCCGTTTTGTTGATTTCTCTTATAGAACTCTAAGCATGTGTATGTCTCTTATAATCTTTGTTTTCATTTTTGTTTCTTTCTTTTTCTTACTATTTTATATTTGTTCTTTTCATGTTGTGATGCTATGCTCTTCTGTATTCTCTCAGTCTCTTGATTTCCCTTTAATTTCCTTGCAAAGGAGTTGCTTCTTCAAGTCATATAATGAGATAACTTTAAGTTCAAATTCTGCCACTGAATGAATAAAAGGATTCAAGCAAAAGAATGCTGTGAGTCCGTATCCTAGAATTAGAAAGAGCCGTCCATATTCTCTTCTGCAACATCTTGGACCCCCTGATGCTCAGAGAGTAAGAATTTAGGAAGACAATAAAGGAGTTAATTGCAATAGTCAAGATGGGAAGTGATTAAAACATTTAATGGAACCATTTCTATGATTGTATTCATTGTCACAGCACTGCTAAGTCTTATGAGGATCACAGAAGCACATAATGAATGAACAATAAAAATGTATGGGCCAATATTTTATTTTTAATTGCTTCCTACTTTAATATCCTAAAATACAACCACATGATGATTGTTAATATCTAGCATACATACTATACAGATAGTAAACTTTTTCCACTTGTCTTCAGAAACGCCCCTCTAGTAACTGCTGATTTTTACCATTTGTACCTCCCTATTGACCAAGTTATAAGATCATGGTTAACCAGTAAATAAAGAAATGAATTCTATTAGGAAATAGAACGTACAAGGAAGAGAAACAAAGAGGGTTTGTCTGATGTGTTTTCTGCATCAGAGATTTCTTACTACTTTGCAGTACATAAGTGTGCTCCCCTCACCCCCTCCTTATCCGAGTTTATCCTTAATGTGATCTGATGAGAGCTGATGGGATTTTTCCTGCATTAGGGTCCAGACACTCTAGAGGTGAGGGACATGGAAAAATATATATTTTTTTTCTCTTCTTATAAAGAGGAAAAGGCACTTGTATATCTCTGCTCCTAAAAGGGTTTCCTCCTTCCTCCAGCCCTCTTCAGAAGACTTTTCTGACCTAAATTTGTTTTCAAGTTCTGCAGTTTCATTCCTTTAGCATGTAAATTCCTGGGGAGGTAGTACTCTAGTTTCCTGGGTAACTTGGGGCTTAACCTTCTACCAAGTCCAGGCTGTAACCATTTGACTCTCTGGGGATATAAAAAAAGTTTTATCAGCCTTTTGGATCAGAGCAACTAACTAGAAAAAAATGGCTGCATATACGTTTTAGTGATATGTGAAAATGTTTATAAGAGGATTGAAAGTAAACACTGTCTACCTTTATAGCATATATGTTTCAGTGAATTAGGAGTATACAGCTTTTTAGAGGAAGATTGAGAAAAACAAGAAAGTTTTATTTCTCCACAGATGTTCTATCTAATTCAGTGCGAAAACTATGGTCAATCTCCTGTTACAGCCACTATAGCCAATTTTCAGGGGCGTAAAACACAATGCTTGACTTCAAAGAGTTTATAATTTCATGGTGTCATTGAAGCCAAAAGATTAAAATACTACTACTACTACTACTGCTGCTACTACTACTGCTAATAATAATAATAAGACTGAATAGTCATACTTTTGCAAGAATACATTTAAAGAATAGTATTTTGAGTATTATTAGGCAAACATAATATCAATTTGTAATAACTCTAAAATATTTCACAAGAATGATATTTAAGATGGACCTTAAAGATTTTGTAAAATGCCAAAAGGCAAAATTTCCAAAGAGTGTACATTCCAGATACAGGAAATTTCAGAGATAAATAAATTAAAAAAAATATTACAATATGAGACTATATTTCCTGGGGTTGAACCTCATTTTCAGTCCAATTGACCACTTATTTTTTATTTATTCACTTAACAAATATATGTCTTTATTACCTAACATCTAATAGGTATCATTCTAAGCCGTCACAAAAATGGAAAAGAATACCATTAAGTTTAATTAAGTTAATTCATTACAATACATATTTTATGGATAAACATTATGAAGTAAAATAAAGTAGGGTATATGAACATAGAGGCTGGGGTGATATATTCCTGATGATTAGGAGGGCTTCTCTGCTAAAGTGACATTGATAATTTGAGGAAAACCTTGAATGAAATGATTGAGAAAGGCATGCAAGTGTAGTGGGGGGAAAACAAACAAAACCTATCTTCATTGGCTGGGGCCCTATAAATTAGATCAACAAAAGACACATTAACAAGAGACAAATAACAAGTTTATGATTGTGTGTATCATGGATATACTTGGGAGCACTGAGAGATGCAGAACTCCAAAGGGGTGGTTAGAATTTGAGGTCTATATACCTAACTTAGTAGGGGAAAGGGAGTGGCAAAAAGGGCATTTCTGGGAAAGCAAAAGACATTTTGGAAAGATAAATGGGCTCTTAGGAGATCCGATGGGAGATATGACAATTTTGTGACAATGTCTGTTTGGATGTGGTTTTGGTATCTCTCTGAAAAGACAAGATTTGAGTTGTTCTTGGGGAGGGGATTTATAAAACTTGAGTTCTTTTAGGAGACTCTGCTTTTAGGCAGACAAGGGATTTTAGGAACCGACACACTTTCAACACAAAGTTGTTCTTACGCCAAAATGGCATATGGCATGGCATATCCTGATCCCCTTCACACGTAACTGGGAAAATAAATTGATATTGTATATGTGGATGCACTAAAGACTCCACATACACTAGTAAGTTTTTTTCCTAGTAATAGTGAGAAAAGTCTGCTTTTGAACAAACATAATATTCATACTGATGAGTCTATAGTCTATACTTAAAGTAGATAGTGATAGTCTCTTGAAGTTTATTTTATTTTTTTTTATTTTTTTAATAGGATGGATAAGAATGGAGGCATTATCAATTAGGAGATAATTGAAAGAGCATCTAAGATGACACTAGAGTGATGACTGTGCAAATGTAAAGTGGGTAGATGTGAAATTTATCCCAGAAGATAAACATTTCCATTTTGATAATGGGGAGGAAGTAAGTCATATCACTGATATATTTTTTAATGCTAACATAATGAGAAAAATATGACTTGCATTCTCAGATATTTTAAAAAAAACAGAATAAGAATTGACTTTGAAAGAAAAGTTGTGTTTTGGGAACTCTTGATTTTGGGAGTCAGCTTGGTAAAACATCAAAGTAAACCTAGAAGAAGAGATTGAAGGAGAAGAGGTCAGTATTGCATGTGTATATTTGTAGTCATTTGTTGCAAATTGACCTTAGCTGAGATGCAGCTCACAAATGGTAGATTTGTTTCAATAGTTATTGGAATCTTCTGACAGTTAGAGGCTGTGCGTGCTATTGGACTCCTCCCCTGAACCTGAAGACATGGTGGTATGCTGCAAATTGTGTAGCACAGATACAAATAGTTATAGGAAACAGGCATACACACACCTATACAAGCTTTCTGTGATTTCCATACAATGTCAATGATCTGTCCCTTTATAAGCTTTGGCAACCTGGAAGAAAAGGTTAATTTATGACAAATGCAACATGCTCTAATAGGAAGATTCCGCTAACTTTCTGGTCAGGGTCAATAACAAATATCCTTCAGTACAGCATTGTAACTTAGAACAGATTTAGATTTAAAAAGAAATGGCTGTTAGGCTTACTATTAGAGTATTAGGCTTACTAAACTGTCTTACTATCTTTATGCAATGATGAGAGTGTATGTACAATATTTCAGACCACCCTATTACATAGATATCCTATGGTGTTGGTCATATTTAATATCATTTGAAGTACTTGGTACTTCAGTTGTAGACTGGGCACTCTTAAAATGTAGATTCAAGTAATTGTTAGGTCGGTGCAAAAGTAATTGAGGGTTAAAAGGTTAAAAATAACATACACATGCAGTCCTTACAGTGTATATGAAGTATTTTAAATAAATCCCAGACAATGTACTGTTTATTTTATAATACTCTGAGAATAATTCCAACCCTCTCCAAACCAGTCTTGGACCCATGGATTATGTTCTGTCATCTCCCTCCTTCCATTTGTGTTGCAAACCCTCTCTCTCAGCAACATTCCTCAATTACATCAAGTTCGATGTCCCTCAGTCCTATCAGGATATTCCAGTAGAAAGGATCTTCCATTAATATCAGAGCTAATATCCTGGAGTTTGATCTAAAACAGATTTAAGCTCAGGATTAGACTAAACGTAATCCCAATTCTTTGAGTATTTGAAGGAAAAGTCAATCCTTTTCCTTAAAACATTCACTGTACCAATAGTGTTAACACAGCAGAAAATGAAATATGCTAGACCGTTCAGTAATATTCATTTTAAATCTATTGTATTTCAGGTACTGGCAAACAAATATGCAAATTACCTTGCCCTCAGGCTTCACAGTCTTTTTAAACTCAAAGGCACACATTTTCTATTAGATTGAAAAAGATATGAATTCAATCAAAAGCCAAATAAACCAAAATAGTCTCCTGTTTATTAGAAAATATCCCTTGGTATTTTATATGTGTTGTTTAGATTTGTGTATTTTTTCTCATTGTCTTTTTTTTTTCAAATTATTATTATTATGAACATGAAAACAAAAATCACAGCGTTTTTTGTTTGTTTATTTGTTTTTTGAACACAAGAAAACTAATATCATTTAATTTTTATCACCCAAGAGGAATCTTGGTGTACGGGATCAGAATATGCCATCCTAAAATATGCCACTTTGGTATAAGAATTATTTTTTGAACTGAAGACAACAGGAAAATAAAATTAAATTTAAAAAATCAAAAAACAAAAAACAAAAGAGTGAACACCAAACAAAGCTCTCTGACTTCCAACACCATTTCCCTAAATGCAGACTTATACTCTTAAATACAAGAAAGAGCCCAAGGCAACCCTGAGAGGAATAGACGTAACAAACCTTACTAAAATAACCCTTGTTTTCCATTAGTTTCCCTAACCCATACATTTACCTTCTCATTGCTTGCTGCCCCTAAAAGCCTAACCCCCTTTTTCTTCATCTTGTCCCTTTTTTACAAGTTTATTATTCTTTGTTAAAATGCTATATAAGCCCAGGTTCTAACCACCCTTTTGAGATACTCATCATTTTCTCTCTCATATGTGCACTGCAAATGTTCATAAATGCTGTTTATTTCCTTTTGTTAATTTCTCTTTTTTGTCCATTTGATTTCCAGAGTCCCAGCTGGAGAACCTAGGAGAATAGAGGAAAATGTTTTGTGGGTTTTTTTCGTGTTTTTTTTTTTCTCCTCTCTCCCCCTATCATGCCGGAATTATGAGTTGTATAGCAGAGAAAGAAACTTATACTCAGACACAAACTCAAATGTGTCAAATGCACTAGCCAACAATAACCTAGGCAATGCATTAACAATGCAAAATCGTTCTCCTAAATTAATGCCATAACTTTCCCCAGAGAAAGAGTCTCTTGATATTACCCATCAAGAAGTTGATTTTCCTCTTATAAACATGGGCCTTTTTTTCTAAAATGACATTTAGCTATGTTGTTTTCCCTTGACCAAAATATTTTTGATTTTGTGAATAATCCTGCTACAAGTGAACCAAAATCCCTCTTATTTACATATGAGTACAATCAAAACAATTAGCTAGGCTGCCTAATTTTTCTAGCCAAGATGAGACAGTTGCACTTGAGCACATAGAAATATGCACTTTCACACATACCAGACACACACTAGAGTAAAGGGCATACATAGCAAGTCTCCAAATTTCTTTCATAATGAAGTATCCACATTCTAGGATAGAACACAAATGATAGAATTATCCAAGTAAACTTAGTGACATTAGGGTCATAACTTACCCTAGTGAGGAGAAAACAATATACTTTTTCTCCTAATTTGGACATATAAGAACATGGGAACTTCATGAATGGTCTAATTTTGAATTTGGATTTTCAAGTGTTATTTGACTTAATAATTTTATTTAAATTGATAAAACAAGCAAAGATAAACAATAAAATGATTTCAAGACCGGTTTCTCTCAGTGTAAGGGGTTGATGTCAGTCATGCATTTCTCATCAGCCGTTTTCAGGAAAGAGAGAGAGGGAGAGGGAAAGGGAGAGAGAGAGAGAGGAGAGAGAGAGAGAGAGAGAGAGAGAGAGAGAGAGAGAGAGAGAGAGAGAGAGATTAGTGTGTCTTAGTTGCCTTCCTGTATACAACCCAGGCATCTTCTCTGGAAATTAATAGTTTATTCCCCTGAGCTAAGACTAAACACCCCCTCTTTTGACCAATGTTATACCTATGCATACTATGATTACCATATTGATAACAATTATTTGTTTAAATCTGTCTCTGTCCCTAAAGGAGTCTTTCTACTCCTTTAGGGCTAGGCCTATGCATCTTGTTCCCCAGCACCCAGGACATTGTCTGGCATATTATAAACACTGAAATATCTGTTGAAAATGATTGAATACAAATGCAAGTGAATGAGGAAACATATAGAAGCACATAAGCTGTATAGGATGACTTGAAATACCTTTGCACTTCTTAAGAAACATTATTGCATTTCTAAAAAATATTAGAAAAGTGCTAGAATAAAATACACTTCCTGTGATTGTTGCAATACATTTATTTATCTCACTTCTTTTTAACATATTTGATATTTATTCATATAAATAAAGTCAATTGATATACAATGGTATTGCTTTGATTAACTCATAGTATGTGCATAATTTGGACCTGATATTACTTAGAAAGACTCAGTGTAATAAATTTTTACCATTTGTTACTTTTTTGGAGATAAATAAAAAAGAATATCAAGTCAAAAAATGTTTTTTTCTGAAAAAACTAGCAAGGACATATCTTCAGACCATAGATGATATGAAAGGAAAAAGAATGTACTATGCATGAAATGATTTGAGTCTTAGTTCTGGTTTATTTCATCAGCAAAAAGAAAATGCCTACTGATATTCCATTATGAACAGTTCTTCTGTGAGGACTTCACATGAAAGACTGTGAGGTGAGACCCTGAGGCTGATTGTCTCCAAACCATGCAAGGACACCTGGAGTGTCACACATAATTTAACTGGCAAAGTTTTAAGTTTTTCTGCTAATACTGTAGTATATCATTTTCATGATTCCTCTTACCAGGGGAAAGAATGTAGTAGCAGGTTGAGGGTAAAAACTGAGATGGGGAAAATGTACGAAGACTGACCTAGCAAATACTTCTTTCTACAACACTGTTCAAATGAAAAAAAAAAAAAAAAAAAAAATAGTGGGGATGTGTTCACTATCTTTAGTTAACCCTTGTCCAGCCACTTTCTCTCTTCCCTCTAATTCTAATTATCTGTAACCATTTTGGCAACTAGACTACAGCATATTGAACTATTAACAGTTTCCTTTAAAGTTGAAGTCTAGAAATAAAGATAACATATCTAGAAGATATGCAATCAGAGTTACTTTTTCCATGCCTCCGTTTTTGACCACTTAAATTAGATAAAGCTCTTTTAACTTTGTTTTATTTACACAAATTAGAAATAAATAAATAAACGGTAAAGAGAAGAATGTTGGTGCTGGTGAGTTCTTGTGGAAGGGGCCCTGACCCCGATCCCAGTTCCTGGGTAGGAACATAGAATTCCTATACAGGTGTTTTTTTTTGTTGTTGTTGTTTTGTTTTGTTTTTTTAAATCCTTTCCAAAGTTCCAGTACTGCAGAAACTCTTCAGAATTTCCTGAAACTTTCAGCGCAGCAAAAGGAATATTGTGTGGGATGCGGGGCTATGTAGGCAGAGGAGCTCTTCTCTATATGAGTTAGTAACAGTAAGATAGTTTTTCTTCTAAAGATTGCAAAATTCTTATCTTTGACTCTTTCCTGATTCTCTCATCCAAGTTTCACAAGCCCCTAGTGAATCCTCCTGTCTCAAATCAGGTCTAACCTTATCTTTCCCCTCGCCATTATCATGATCCATGCAATTATGAACAATTGCCTCTTGCTATTGACTTAATTTGTCCAACCAAGATTCCAACGTTGAAATCTTAACCCCCAATATAATGGCTTTAGGAGGTGGGGTTCTTTGGGAGTGATTAGGTCATGAAGTTGGAGATTAGGTCCCTTATAAAAGAGACTCAAAAGAGTTTTCTCACCCCTTCTACGATATAAAAATGCAATGTCTGTGAATCAGGAAGTAGGGCTCTCACCAGACACAGAATATACTAATGTCGTGACTTCCAGTCTCCAGAACTGAGAAATACATATTTGCTGTTTAAATCACCTAGGCTATGATGTTCTATAACACTATCTCAAATGGACTAGGGCACCTCTTTTATTCCAAAGGCTGCTAATAATGTCTTGTATATCCATGTGTTTCCCCATTACCATTAATACAGCTCATTAGTGTCCATTATTTATATTTCTGAAGTACTGATCAGACATGGTATTACCCATAGAAAAACTTTTTTGTATGCTGAATGAAATCCATGTTGTTTGGTATTTTAAGAGATCTCTTTTATAATCTGGTCCGTATCTAATGCTCCAGTCCTATCTTCCAATGATATGTTTTTCTATCAACCTAGAGTCTGACAAGGTTTAACATAACCTCTAGGAAGCCACCTTCATTCTCTTTCTTTGGCCAAGCAGTCTCTCTTTTGCTTTTGTTGAGATCCATTTATCCTTCGAGATCTAGATTAAATTCCACTTCTTTCACAAAGCATTTTCCTTAAACACCATCTAGGAACAAATTTCCTTTTTTCTTTGAACGCCTAAGTATATTATTGCACCAACTCTATTAGCCACTATCATTGTCATCATCATCATCCCCATCATCACCATCATCATTTACCCATCGTCTTCCCTATTATAAAAAGTTTTCTCAGCAGAGGCTACATTTACTCACTTTTAGTAGTTCACTTCCAAGTTCTTAACCTAGTATTTTGCATAAAGAAAACACTCAATATATTTGTGTCAATTAAAGAAAAATCAATTGATTTTTAAATTTTCATAACAGTTTAAGACTTGCAGAGTTCCAAAATTGATGGAGAAATCTTCTCTATATGTACATTTAAATAAACAAGCATATCTTTGCCATGCCTGTCTCCTCTTGAGGTGTATCCATAGCCTCCAGACGTTGCAACGGAAAAAGCAGAAGCAGCAGGGGGCTTTCTACATTGTATGATCTTTGGCAACAGGCAGAGTCCAGCAGAGCTTAGAGTGGTGCCACTGTGCTGCTGAAACACAGTACCCATCAAAGTATCTTCCTCTTTTCTTCCATTTGGCTTTTGTCAGAACTGGCAAATCACCACACAGTAAGAACATGCTAAAAGAAGAAGGAAAGTAATGAGAAATAATTAGAGATGGCCCTTTGCCAACCCATGTCTGCATCTGAGGAGAGGAGAAGCTGCAGGACAATATTGGAAAAGTAACTCATGCCCAAAATCTAAATGAATGTTGTTGAGGAGGGTCAATAAGATAATATAACAAAAATATAAATGTTCTCTAAATTACCATTTACTAATGACTGGAGAAGATTTTCTAGAAGACATAATACAGTGGGATGGTAGCTGAAGAATTGACATATGGAACTGAGAACCATGAACTCACTCCTTCTTTCCCTCTTGACAATTCCCTCATTAATGCACAGCCAGGAAATCTGGAAAAATGTATGCTTTCACCGAGTTGGAGAGAGATGACAGTACGTCAGCTGTTGAGCTTTTGTTCCTTTGTTCAGTCATACTAAACTGATAGAAGAGAAATGAGGTGCAGCTTCTTTTTGCCCAAGCCTGGTGGTCTAAAGGATTTCTTGGACATCTGCTTACCTATTGTTGGTTTTGAAAGATTTCTTCTCATGTTTGAAAGCAGAAACACATTAGATTATCACATCAGGTATCAAGGATATTAGATGATTAGTCAGTTGCTTCTGTGGGCAAAATAACTGGAAATTAATGAGATATCAGGAAAAACACACCAAATACTTAGTTTACAGCAGGAGTTTTATGTTTAACAAGTAAGATTTCTTAAACCTCAGGTTACCCTTTCACCCACATCAAGCAATCGTGTTTTGGGACTTGAGTAGAAAACTCAGTTCTGTTTTAGAATTGTATGAGTTGCAGTGAGTAAGCTGAAAGAGTGAAATACTAAATTAAAAACAATTGAAGCCTCAAAACATGGAGAGACATGGTGTGACGCACATACTGCTCTTCCACACTTTTTACTCTCTTGATCTGATAGTAGGAAAGAGTCATTTTAAGCGACATCTTCAAACATCTTTGCTCAACAAGATATTTGTAATCTATTATAGTCTACCTAAGAAGTCATAGAAGTGAAATAATTGTAATGTTTTATACAAATATAAATATATGTATAAATGTTTTATATAAATATATGTATATACATATATATATATAGCTTTTTTATGTTCACCAGTATAAATACTAAGCAAACAGAAAAGTAGCCCATGTATTGCTCTACTTATTCTTGTTCTGGGTCCCTGAGTGGGTAACCTTCATTAGAGCAGAGATATATTCAAATGGTGATTTCTTTCCACAGTGTCACTACCTGGGTCATCAGCACAATAAAAAACAATTTGTAATTAGCCTCTCAAATGGTCTGAGAAATGAAGGCACCAGGTAAATGAGATCAACTCCTAATGGACTTTCTCCCCCTCCAGTGAATTGTCTTTCCTATCAATTCCCAAATATTTAAAGAGATAAATTGAACTCATAACTTACCTCCAGTGTATCAGTTGTGTCATTTATTGAATAGGAGGTCATCTGTAGCAAACAATTTGAGCTCTAAACACACACACACACACACACACACACACGCACATACACACACACTACTATCATCAATACCAATCAACCTTGGCATCTGGATAGGAAAGTAGAAGAATACATGTAGAAGAGTTTTAAAATTATTTTTTTAACTTAAGTTTTAATAGCATTGAGCAATGAAGCATGAATGATCCCTGATGAGATTATAATGAGGGAGATAAAAAAATTAAAAGATAAAAACAGCAGGTGAAAAGATGGACAAACTACCCAAGTACATTTTTGACCTTTTCTCTTCTATTTCCTTTTCCCTCATTTAACTCCCCTACCATAACACACACATTTGTCTTTGAATTTCATTCTTATTGAATATGGCCATTTCCAAGGTTGATTAACTAAATCAGGGCTACCCTGGAAAACAGTGCCCATTTCCTTCTGATTATTTCACCAAATATTAATGAAATCTTCAGTCCAAAGATTGCTTTACTATATAGAGAAAACAATCAGGGATTCGTCAGGGTACCCAGAGGCCAGAATGAATCATGACACTAATCAAGATTTTAATTCCATAATAGAATTGGGTATTAAAAGAAATTCCTCAGAAATTTCTGGAGATCCATTGCATCCTCTTACTGGAAGTAAACAAATATATGAGGGTACAGTGGCTTGCCATTGTGCACATTATGCTCTGAGTGAACTCTTTTGAATTTTATTTTAAACCAATGTATCATTTAATTATTTTGGTTTTTTTTTGCCTGTAGTTCTTTTTATTATTGTTATTATTATTACTATTATTATTACTATGTTTATGTGTGACAGGCATTGTGTGATCTTTTACATTTATTATATCATTTTTAATACAAAATATACATGCCATAGCTATTATTAAAATTGCCATTTGACAAAAAATATTGAGTCTGAAAGAAGTTACGTGTCTTAATGAAAGTTGCCCAGCTGATAATAAGTTTTTTTTTCTTTTCTTTTTTTTAATTGTGGTAAAACGTCCATAACATAAAACTTACCATCTTAACCATTTTTAAGTATACAGTTTAGTTGTGGTAAGTATATTCACATTTTTGTGAAACAGATCTCCAGAAAGATCTGTTTTCATTTTGTAAAACTGAAACTCTATATGCATTTTGAAATGCCTTCAGCTCAAAATAATTTTTATGTCATAGTTGTATCTTCTGGTCCTCTTCAATACAATGGGATATTATTTAGCCTTAAAAAGGAAGGAAATCCTATCATGTGATTCAACATGGATGAATCTTGAGGATTTTTTTAACTCCCTTATCTGTCTAAAAACAGAATCTCCTAAAAGAACTCAATTGTCATAAATCTTTTCCCCAGGAGCTTTTCTAGCTAAGAAGATTGACTCATCACCAGAGAGAAGTCAGCATCAAACCTAAACAGACATTGCCACAAAACTATCAAATCTCCCATCTGTTCTCCTAAGGGCCCATTCATATTTCCTGAAAGTCATTTGTTTTTCCATAAGTGTCTTTCTCCACTTCCTTTTTCACTGCTAAGATGGTATATAAGCCTCAAATTCTAACCATAATCATGAGTTACATTTTTCTGTGAACTGCATATGTACATAAAAAAAAAAAAAATCTGTATTTTGTCTTACTAATCCGTCTTTTGTTGGCTTAATTTACACAAGCCCCCAAGCACAGAACATAGAGGGTAAATGAGAAGTTTTTCCTCTCCACAGGATGTATACACATTTTTTAAATAGAATCATCTACGTTTCCATCTTTTTACAATTGTGAATAGTGGTGCTGTGAACATGGGTATGCAAATATTTGAGACCCTGCTTTCAATTCTTTTGAATATTTACTCAAAAGTGGGATTTCTGGTTCACATAATAGTTCTATTTTTATTTTTATTTTTAGAAATCTTCATACTGCTTTCCATAGCAGTTGAGCAGTTTTCAATCCCATCAACAGTGAACAAGGGTTCCAGTTTCTCCACATCCCCACAAACACGTTTTTGAGTTCTTTGTTTGTTTTGTTTGTTTTTTATATGTGGTAACCATTCTAAGGGGTATGAAGTGATATCTTATTGTGGTTTTGATTTCCATTTCTCCAATGATTGAGCATTTCTTCATATGCTGGTTGTTGATATGTTTTTAACCCTAAATTGAACTCAGGCAGTCTGACTTGGGAGCTCATATTTTTTAATACTAAATTGTACTCTACATCATTTCATTTTTTCTCTATTTTTCTAGATCATTTGCTTAATTATAAAAATTTTAAACATGTACTTCCTAATTTTATATCCTATTTTTTCAGGCTGACTCTCTTGATGTTTGATTATCATATTATTAATTATTGAGAATTATAATTTTGATTATATAATTTAAGAGTTAAGTCAATAATTTAAAACTTTGAGCTCTTACAGTTTCCAAGGACCTAGGCTTTATTCTATACCCCTTTCTTAAGCTTTCCAGGAATGTTCACTTATGGAATAACTTCATTTTTTTAATACAAGCTTTTATGCTTACATGTTTGGAGTTTTTATTTTCTCATTTCTCTTTATGACTACTTACTGTGAGGGCCACAATTATAAAGAATCGATACCACTAAAAGAGGTTATACAAAGAATGGGTTTACAATTAGCTCAGGTTCTTTATTTCCTTTAAAGAAGGAACTCCTTAAAGCTGAATACTCAGGGCCATAGCCTATACCTCTCTACACCTGATCATTTTAGCACTTATGAATTGAGTATTAGGCTGATCAAGAACTGTGTTACATGTTTATGTCAATTGCAGTTGAGTTTATTTATTATAAATACACAGTTTAGATAAATCTTATGTAAACAAGTAGAACATGAACTGGTAAAGGGAAAAAAAACACTATGGTTTTAATTAAAACCTAAGTTGAATGTTTTGGAAATTGTTTAATGAAAGTCATTCACTAAAAACAAAAATAAAATTTAAATAAAAAAAAAAAAGTCAAAATTGAAAAAAAAATGCTTTTAATATTTGGAAAATATAAAAGTATCTAATTTTAATATTAACTTGTTTTTCCTGTGTTTTTAAGTTCTCATTCCACTTCATGGGAATCTAAATCCAAATTTTATGTTCTGTTTTATGGGTATAGTTTATGAAGGACATCCTAGGACATGGATTTGTTACTCAGTATCAAAGGAAAACACTGGGATGGACCTATATCAAAAGACTATCACATGAATGTTTATTTATGTGTTAATTCAAAGAAAATGAAGCAGATATAAATCACATTTTTTGCATCTCATGCTTACTTGACTTTTTAGTTAATCAACTAAACACTTTTATTGCTTGCTTTGGGTAAAAGTGGCTTTTATTATACACACTCAAGAATGGATCATCCTCTTTGTCTTTTTATATCTGTCTCTATTTTTGTCTGTTTCTTTCTATGTTTCTGTTTCTTTCTTTCTGTCTAGATATACCAGATAGATATAGACAATATATGTATATGTGTGTTGATGTATCCCATAAATATGAAATATACTCAGTCCTCCCATGCTTTCAGAATTCGTTTGAGTATTTTGCTTAGGAGAAAAATTGCAAAAAATTGCAAAAGTGACTACTGTTTCTTACCAAAATTAATGTATAAACTGCACATTTTCTATTAATGCAAAATCAAAGACTCAAGCTGGCACTAGCAATAATGTACTGAAAATTATATACTGTAGATGAGTCAATTCTATTATTATGTTAATTAGTTATAAAATGTCTGGAACAACTTGGAGCTTGATAGAAACTATGACACTAGGGAAAATCAATTGACTTGATTTTATAGTGAACATTAATGACTATTTTTCAAAAATGGAATTTTTTCCTTCTGATAATACATGCCTCAGTTTCTTCATCCATGAAGTGGCATGATAATAGGGCTACTTTGAAAATTAAATAAATTAATTTATGTAAAGGACTTAGAACAGCCATTGGTGCATAGTAAGCACTATATGTTCTAGATTTATTAATATTAATATTAGTATTATTAATTATTTTAATACAAGAACAGAGTAAGCAAGATCTGCCTTAGCAGACATTCACATCAAACTGTCAGCAGAGGAAAAATTTTGATTAAAAAATGTGCCCACCTGTGCATCCAAATATATTAAATTCAAGATCCATTCTCATGGGCATGTTCATAAAACAAAAAATGATGTATATAAATGTAAATTTTTATAGAGAACCAAAGTATGTTAAAGGAAGAGAGTCCCAGTTTGTATTTGTGGTTTGTCTTCTTTAAAGCTTATACAGATCTCATTTTTATTCCTCTTACTATGCAAGTTTGGATAAAATACAAGATTTTATAATATTCCTCTTGGGATTCTAAAAGAAAAATAACAATTTGCATTTTGAAGTGTTTTTTGTAACACTTCAAAAGATTGAATGGTGTGTTAATCAAAATACTAGGAAGAGCTAAATTTCTACAACCCCTTGTCTGTGTTTATGGTGGGAACATCAGAATTGCAATGCTTTGCTTCCAATCAGATCCTTGTACTTTGGTTCTGCGTTGGATCTGAATTAATGTTTAGAACATATTCTACCAGGTTAGCACTGTTGATGTTAGATCTACATAATTTCCCTCCATAAACTCCTGGAGCTGTAATCATCACTCGACCCTGGGAGTTGTAGACTTCACTTTCTTGTATTTCTGTCACAGCTCTGGGATTCCATGGTTCAATTGCACATAGCCCTTCCTCACTATCGTTGTTCACTGTTGATGAGCCTGTGCCTAATTACCTGCTGAAATTCAGGCAAAAACAAAAGGAATAACAATTACTTAAAAAAAACAAAAAACAAAAAAAAAAAAACTATTTTATAAAGAAATGTTAGAGAAATGTTTTTTGAATGCTTGATGGATGTAGAAAACAATATTATCAGTATGAAATGTTTATTAAAAATCTGGGGGGAGGAAGTAGATTGCCAAACTTCTTAAACTTGATTTTTAAATGGTTTCTGAGATTCTAAAACCAAAAGCATTACAAGAAAACTGCAGACCAGTACCCCTCATGACTATAAATGGGAAAATTCTTAACACAATTTTGGCAAATCAAATCCACCAACATCTAAAAAGGCGAGGACATGCACAAGCGGTATTTATCCTAGGATTGTCAGGTTGGTTTGATCTTTAAAAATCAACCAATGTAATTAGACTTATGACAAGTGAAGAGTTTACAGGAGCAGGCTTGTGAGCTGGAAGGGTGGAACAGGCAAAGAGTTAACAGGAGTGAGCTTGAGAGCTAGCAGGAATGAGCTTGACTCTGAACCCCCTGGCTAGCACTGCGCCGTAAACTGACAGGCACCTTACATCCATCATAGATGGGAACAGAACAGTTACCAGTCACAATGGAAACCCTCTACAAACTAACAAACATCCATCATAGATGGAACAAAACAGTTTCCAATCACAAGAGTAACCCCCTGCAAGCTGACATCCATCACATATGGGAACAGGACAGTTCCCAGGAGAAGACAATTGTAATGACAGGCCCCCTGCAAGCAAACAAGCACCCTACATCCTGCGCAGAAAAACATAAAACCCCAGCACTCCTGCTCATCAGCACAACTGTCCCTATTGGACTCTACCCTGACAGAACTCCCTTTGCCAGTATTTCTCTTCCAAATAGACCTATCTCTCTCTGCCTAACTTTCAATAATTCTTTTCTTGTTCTCCCACTTTGTAGAGTCTCATGAATTCTTTCACATTCTGGGAATGACCAGGGCTTAATTCTATGCCAATGCATTTTGGTGCAGAAACCCACGAGTTGGACTGTACCTCGTGCTCTCCTGGAGTTTGGCTCTACCTCCTCCTCTCCAGGACTTCGACCTCCCCCTGTCTGGGAGTTCAACTCTACCTCATTTCCCCCACCAGGGATATCCCCCCCGTGGTGCTCAGAAGCCTCTCCAGGATCCTCTTGAGAGTTGGAAATTGATGTTTCCAGGCTGGCTGCTCTCTGGTGGAATCAAAAGTTTGAACTCTCTGTTGGTTGTGCAATCCCAGCCAGACCTGGTGTAAGGCTCATTTCTATTTCTCCAGGGACAGGTGAGTTACCGGGGCTCCACTCTTAGTAGACATGGGATGGACATGTAAATGTCTTGAGGTCATCCATCCTCCCCGCCAAAAAAATAAACAAATGGTTTCCGAGAATATTTTCATTCCAGGATGCTTATAATAATTATATTTACTTATTTGTCTGAACCTGTTATTTTGCAATGCTTGCTTTTCCACCCAAACTATGTGAAGTGATGGGGGGACAGAGTGCCAGAGAGCAGTTTCCAGAGTCTCGTCTCACGTAGAAAGGTGTTGGCTTGGTTATTAGGTGGCCATCAGCTGTTACTGGTTAGCCATTAGCAGGGGATTGTTTGGTTGGTTGTTGTTTGTTGATTGGCAGAGAAGCACGGATTGCAGCTAGCAAGTGGGGTTGGTTAGTTCGCAGAGAAGTGGACAGTAGATTGTGGATCGTATGGCTCCTGCTTCCTGTGTCTCCAACCCAGCCGCCAGCGAGAATATAGTGGTATGACACCCTTACCTATTGCTCCATTGCTGTTCCTTTTTAGCTTCACCATATCCTGTGTTCTTGTGCGGGGAGCGGGTGCTGAGACCCCGAATGACACATGGCGCAGCGAGCAGGGAATGGTGCTGGCCAGAATTTTCAAAGGGGTAATGGAGCAGTTTATATGTATGAAAGCTCAGTTTCGCAAGCAGGGTATAATGCTGGCCAGAACTCTCCAAAGGGCGGTGGAGCAGTTTGTGCGTATGAACACTCAGTCTCAGGAAGCCTATGAAGAGCAGTGCCGGGAACAGGAAACGCCATTTGCCTGGGAGAAATGTGACCCCTTGGTGAATTGACGGTCCTCTCATGCCTCCAGAAGGCATGCTGCCCTATTGGCCAAAACAAGCGTCATCTTCCTTCTGTTGGTCTGCTACAGCCGTGGGCTCCTAGAGTTGTGGGCATTTTACACCGAGGTCTCTGCCCAGTTGGACACCTGGCACGTCGAGCAGGATTCTGGCCAGCTAGGAATTGTGTCTGAGTCTGGACAAGAGGATATGTGGCCCCCACACAGTGTGCAGTACCTGGTAGCCACTGTTCTCAGGAGTTGAACCCTGGATGAAGGTTGGGAGGACATAGATGGCTCTTGGGCCAGCATGGAGAGGGCCCTGCAGGTTCTGGCTGAGCAGCTGACAGAGGAAGCGAAGGGTACAGCTGGCCATGTGTGCTGGATGTTCTTCGCTGCATTGCATCTGAGCACTGGAAGACTTGCTTAATAAAATACCCCAGGTGTAGGACCAGCAGCCCCTGGGAGAGATGCTGGAAGCTCGGGTCCGCCTGCTAGAGAGTGAGCCCCACAGTGGAGACTCTGAGGCAGAGGTGGCCCACGCCAGTGGAGACAATGTAGCTTCCAACCCCCAAGCCCGTCCTATCATGAAGCAAAAGGCAAAGCATGAGCAATCTTTGGGTCCTGGGGGTGTTGCTGTTGGTTACCCAGCTGTGACTGAGTTCACAACCTACATGCCTTACACTCCCACTCATTTGCAGGAGCTGGGGAGGCGGTACCGACAGCGCCCTGGAAAGCCAATTTTGGCTTGGCTACTACATTTATGGGATGAGGGGACAGACAGCATTCTCTGCTCCCCAGGCAAAATGTAAAAGCTAGCGTCCATGGCAGTGCATCGGTCCCTGCGACAAAGGTTACAGAATTGCCATAGGTTGGCCCAAGACCAGGGCAACCACACTCTAATGGAGTGGCTCACTGCTGAGGTACATACAGTATGGGGAGAGGCTGGTGAGCTGCCAGACACTGTGAGTAAATGGCAATCATATACAGAACTTACTCAAATTATCCGTGAAATGGGTATGAGACGTACTATGTTCAACCCTAATATGTGGGGGCCGGATAACAAGCGTTTTACAACAAGCATGAGAGATCTGGTTTTGGATACTGCCCCTGCAAGTGCTTTTGGATCCTTGGTTGCCATTCTTATGCCCTATGTGTGGCAGCAGATCCATGAAGTTATCATCGCCATGGCCACCCTGGGGGATGTTGAAAGCCGGCGGCAAGGGAAGTTAAGACACGAGGTCCGAGAAGTCAAGTCCTGGAAGCCCAAGTCAAAAGTAAGGGGGCGAGCTCGCGGGCCTCAGAGAGTAACACTCATGCAGATGTGGCATGATCTCATGGTAGCAGGGGTTGATTGGGAAAAAAATAGACTGACAGCCCAATGCACTCTTGTTGGAATTTTGGAAACAGTGCTTTCAGAACAGCAACTCCGGCAAAGCCTAAAGGAGAAGTCTGTGAAAGTGTGAACTGTTTTCCTCCAGGACATCATGCGGCCACTTGAGGAGGACTCCTTTCAGCTTGATTGGGGGGAGGGCAAGGTACCCGGTCAGAGGGGACAAGCAGGGACCAGAGGCCCCATGGGGAACTGTCCATACATTGGTCTAATGTGCAGTGTGTTTTCACCCTAGTTGACGCCAGCACAGATTGCAGTCTTATTTATGAGAACCCTGGCTGTGCCCAGGAAGTCTGACTGTGCCCAGAAAGACTGGCTGTGCCCAGGGAAGTCTGGCTGTGCCCAGGGAAGTCTGGCTGTGCCCAGAAAGACTGGTGGTGCCCTGAGAGCCCTGACTGTGCCCACAGGTCTGGCTGTGCCCAGAAAGACTGTACTCTGAGAAACCCTGGCTGTGCCCAGAAAGTAGGTGGACTTTGAAGGACACCCCCTGGGACATTGCTTGAACTGGACTGAAATGTTTTCTCGTGAGCTGGGTTCCTGTCACAGGGCCCCTCGTGGGAGACACTTGTTGCGTAGATTGTGAGGCAAGACCCTGTAGGGGTGGACTGTGGGGACGGAGTCTCAGAGAGCAGTTTCCAGGCTCTTGGCCTCATGTGGAAAGGTGCTGGTTCAGGTAGTAGATGGCCATCAGCTGAGACCAGTTAGCCATTAGCCACTGATATAACTGCTGTGACTGAGCTATCAAGGGTGGATTGCAGTTAGCAAAGGGTTGGTTGGTTGGCAGAGAAGGGGATGGCAGATTGTGGATCATGTGGCTCCTGCTTCCTGTGTCTCCAACCCAGCCACCAGTGAGACTATAGTGGTATGACTCCCCTATCTGTGGCTCCGTGGGTGTTCCTTTTTGGCCTCACCATGTCCTGCATTTTTATGTGGGGAGTGGGACCAGAGACCCCACATGACAAGTGATTATTTTTATTCAAGACTTATTTAACAAAACGTTAGTTACAGATATCTTTCCCGTTATTTTGGATAATGAACACGTAAATAAAAAAACTTGAAGCACTAGTTCCCTATCCCCTAGAAGGGTTGGGTTTCAGAGGAAGAGAACTGTAATTTGAAGGAGTCTTGTGCTCCTCTCACTTTATATACCTATTTCCAGATTAAATTATACCTGCACTATAATGTTTTGTTTCAAGTACTTGTCCACCAGTCCTGCACCACTGCCCTATTGTTCAATCACAAGAATATAGTAGGTGGTGAAAAGATACAGTAAATCCTGTTATTCAAATCATACTGACCATGTGTCTATTCGTCCTTTGGTTACTATAGTGGACAGAATGATTGTCAGGCAGGGTGTCATGCGGGGTCTCTGGTCCCGCTCCCCACATAAGAACGCAGGATATGATGGTGAGGCCAAAAAGCAACACCCACGTAGTCATAGATAGGGGAGTCATACCACTATATTCTCGTTGGCGGCTGGGTTGGAGATACAGGAATCAGGAGCCCCATGAACCGAAACCCGCCGTCCCCTTCTCTGCAATCCGTAATCCACACTCTGCACTTGCTAGTTTAGCCACGGCAGTTATATCAGTGGCTAATGGCTAACCGGTAACATCTGATGGCCATCTAGTCACAGCTAATGATCCTCTACTACTTGAGCCAGCACCTTTCCACATGAGGCCAAGAGCCTAGAAACTGTTCTCTGTGACTCTGTCCTCACACTCCACCCCTACAGGGTCTTGCCTCATAATCTACATGACAAGCGTCTTCCGTGAGGGTTCCTGAGCCATATTAGCCCATAGGCATCTATGGGTGGAAAGAAATAGTAGTCTTAGGAACCAACAATGGCAAATCCCTTCCATCTGGGAGGATACATGCCAGCTTTTTGTCATGGAAAAGGAGGGTTGCTGCCACTGGCATCTTTCCCGGTTTGTGGTACCAGACCTTTATGGCAGTACTTGGGGTCCCTTGCGTAGTTTCAACATGTAACAGAACAGGAGATCCCATAATAGGCCATAGTGAGAGCACATATGTTCTCCCAAAATCGTCCGGGCAGCAGGACCTCCATAAACCACAGTCACTTGTGGTGGCCACTAGGCCACCACCCCTGGTGTCACTTGCAAATCATGAGTCAAACCAGCCCTCCATGGGGCTATCAGGCCCAACCACCAACAGTGGGGGCTTTTGACCTGCCAGGGCCAAGTCCATTGCTGCCGTTCCCCTGCTTTCAAGCATGTGAGTGCTGGCAGCAAAATGTTCCCATTTCTGCCGTAGCCTGGCTTTAACAGAGTCTCACTGGTGGTAACCTGTAACTGAATGGGACCGGCCGTTTGATGTAGCAGAGCTTCTACTGGTGCGGGCCCTCACTTCCGTGGTCTGTCATTCAGGATTCTCAGGACGTCCCATAGACTTGAGGCCCAGTTGCGCATCGTGGGAGGGTGTTTGACACCCCCCAGAGGCCTTGCTTCAAAAGGCCGTTGTAGCGTTTGATCATGCCAGCTGCTTGTGGATTGTACGGGGTATGAAACAACCATTGTACGTCCATCCTGGCAGCCCAGCACTGCACTTCTTGCCCCATAAAATAGGTACCCCTGTCAATTTCAATGACTTAGGGGCGCCTATAGAGGGCGTAGAGCTGTGTAAGAGCGACTACTGTATTCCACTGATCCGCAGCCGGACATGGCCAAGCAAACATCAACCCTGTAGCAGTGTCCACTGCTGTAAATGCATATATCGCATTGCGGGCCTTAGGCATGAGTCCAATGTAATCCACTCGCCAGTGAGTGAGGGGCACCCTCCCTCGCGTAATCTGCTATGTCTCCCAGGGTATCCTCCGCAGTTGGGGGCTGTCCTGGGCACAGACGGCACAATCATAGCAGGCATCTGCTATCTCCTGCCATTTCAAAGGCAGACCCCAGCATCTGCTCACCTGCCACATGGTTCAGCTTCCAGCGTGCTGCAATTTCCTACACAGCCAATGGGCCACATCAGTGGCAGGGGGCCGTTCTAATCATTGGACCCGTGCTAGAGCATCTGCTTCATCATTACATGGGGACACTCAGTGGGAGTAACCTGTGATATGCATTAGGCTCATCTCCTTTCTCTGCCCTAGATCCCAGAGGTCCTGCCACATGGCTTGACCCCACAGTGCACTGTGTCCTACCAACCACTTTTGGCGTTTCCATGTAGGGAGCCACGATGTTAGGTCCCAGAACATTGCCCAGCTGTCAGTGCAAATAACTAGGGGCCCAGGCTCGTGGCTGATTATCATCCACATATCCCGTAGCTCAGCCCACTGGCTACTTTAGTCTGTCCCAGTATCAAACCAAATGGTGTCTGTTTTGGGCTGCACACCAACAGCTATCCAAATGGCTGCAACTCCTCTGCTAGAACCATCGGTAAACCAGGCATCCTCAGGTACTGGGACTGTCCTTCTTTGTAGGGTGAGCGCTCCAAATCCTCCACTCTAGGCAGAGCGCTTGGCTCAGCCTGGGCTATAAGCTCCACAGTCTCCAGGACCTGTTGTAGCTTTGTGCTCAAAGGGCTTGAACTAAGGGTGCTACGTTGCTCCAAGTAGGCACCCCATTAGATGAGGGTGGTGGTCTGTGCCACCCCCGTTTTGGGTCCCTGGGTCCATGTATGGTCCCACCCCTGGATGGGATAGGTTATTTGAACCAACACCCGTGCCGTTCCTGTGATGGCTTCTGTGGCCACTAGGGCTGCATACACAGCAACCAGCTGTTTCTCTATTAGAGAGTAGCGGACATCCGCTCTTTTCCACAATTGGGACCAATATCCCACTGACAACCGGAGATGCTCCTGCTGTTGCCAGAGGCCTCAACCATACCCCTCTTGGGTTATGTGAACATCAAGTTCAAACGGGCGACCAGGGTCTACTACTTGCAGAGCCTGTGCCTGCTGCACTGCCCGTTTTGTGGCAACAAAGCCTTGTTCTATAGTCTCTGTCCAATCCCATGAGGGCCCCCTTTTTATCATGGTATACAAGGGCTTTGCCATTTGTGCTAAATGGGGTACAAATGCCCGCCAATATCCCAGCAGACCCAAATACATCTGCAGTTGGGAGACCTTGGTCAGCTGGGGGAAGGCATGTATTTTGTCAATAATCGCCTCAGGTATGACCTTTGTCTTACCCGACCACACAACACCCAAAAACTTGACTGATAAGCCAGCGCCTTGGACTTTTTCCTCATTCACCTCCTAGCCATGTGACCTCAGGTGGTGGAGAAGAGAGGGAGCTGCTTGTTCTAAATCTGAAAGAGAATCAGATGTTAGTAAAATATCACAGACATAATGAAACAAGGCCACAGAGGACGGGTTATCCCACTGTGCCTAATCCTGGGCTATGAGCCCCTGGCAAATAGTGGGGCTGTGCAAGTATCCTTGAGGAAGGACTTGAAAAGTCCACTGCTGCCCGTCCAAGTAAAAGGTAACTGCTCTTGACACTTGGGTGCAATGTCAATGGAGAAAAAAGCATTTGTCAAGTTCCACTACATAGTGATACGTTCCTAGGCGGTCAGATGATCCATCAAATCGTGAATTGAAGGCACTGCAGCGTGCAAGGGTGGCGTCACCTTATTCAACTCCCTATCATCCACAGTCATTCGCCAGGTCCCATCTGGCTTCTTGACAGGCCGTACCGGGGAATTAAAGGGACTGTGTGTTGGCCTTACAATAGGTGCCTTCTCCAATTTCAATATTGTATGACCAATCTCCTCCTGCCCTCCTGGCAGATGGTACTGTCATACTGTAACAACACACCTGTAACCACACGCCAGGGCTGCGACAACACTTGGGGAGGGTGGAGAGCATGCCCACGTGTCACTGCTTTCACCACCCGGATCTGGAGACGGAACTCTCCAACCGACGTCTGTAAACTGAGGCCATGTAGCATGTCCACTCCTAGAATATATTCCGGAAGGGGGGAGACGTACTCCTTGTAGGTATGAGGGGGAAGCCTTCCTATACCTAGTGGTAGGAAACAGCTTTTATAGTCACAGTCTTTCCCCCGTAGCCATCAATGCAGATTGCTGGTCCGGGGAACAGTTCTGGGTTTCCATAAACAAGACTGCAGTCTGCACCAGTGTCAAATAGGGCCAAAACCCTCTGCACATTAGAAGGGGACCAATGTATGGGCAATTCCACGTGGGGCCTCCAGTCCCTGCTCGTCCCCTCTGATCGGGTACCTTGGTCCCACCCCTAATCAAGCTGAAATAAGTCGGCCTCAAGCAGCCGCATGAAGTTCTGAAGGGACACGGGTTGCACTTTCCCAGACTTCTCCTTCAGGCTTCGCTGGAATTGCTGTTCCAGACGCAACTGTTTCCAAAGTTCCGACAAGAGTGCATTGGGCTGTCAGTCTGTTTTTTCCTGGTCAGCCCCTGCTACCACGAGATCACGCCACATCTGCATGCGTGTTACTCTCTGAGGCCCACGAACTCGCCCCCATATTTTGATTTGGGCTTCCATGTCTCGACTTCTCGAACCTCCTGTCTTAACTTCCTTTGCCTCTGACTTTTGATATCTCCTAGGGTGACCATGGTAATGGTAACTTCATGGATCTGCTGCCCACATAGGGCATAAGAATGGCAACCAAGGATCCAAAAGCACTTGCAGGGGCAGTATTCAAAACCAGATCTCTCATGCTGTTTGTAAAAAATTCGTCATCCGGCCCCTGCATATTAGGATTGAACATAGCATATCGCATACCCATTTCACTAATGATTTGAGTAAGTTCTGTAAATGATTGCCATTTACTCACAGTGTCTGGCAGCTCGCCAGGCTCTCCCCATACTGTGTGTACTGCAGCAGTGAGCCACTCTATTAGAGTGTGTTTGCCCTTGTCTTGGGCCAACCTATGGCAATTCTGTAACCTTTGTCGCAGGGACCGATGCACTGCCATGGACACTAGCTTTTCCATTTCGCCTGGGGAGCAGAGAATGCTGTCTGGCCCCTCATCCCATAAATGTAGTAGGCAGGCCAAAATTGGCTCTCCAGGGCGCTGTCGGCACCACTTCCCCAGCTCCTGCAACTCAGTGGGAGTGTAAGGGATGTAGGTTGTGAACTCAGTCACAGCTGGGTTACCAGCAATGCCCCCGGGGTCCAAAGGTTGCTCATGCTTTACCTTTTGCTTCATGATGAACTGGGCATGGGGGTTGGAAGCTACATTGTCTCCACTCGCGATGTCTGCCTCTGCCTCAGAGTCTCCACTTTGGAGCTCATCCTCTAACAGGTGAACCTGAGCTTCCAACACCACCCGCCGGGACACCTGGTTTCGCACCTGGGCTATCCCAGCAAGCGCTTCCTCTGAGTTATGATGCACCTCAGTGAGAACCTCCTCCAATAGGTGGTCCCGAGCTTCCAGCGCCTTCCCCTGGGGCTGCTGGTCTGGCACCTGAGCTATTTCATTAAGCCTGTCCTCCATGTTACGACGTAAGGAGGTGAGGAACATCCAGCCCACACGGCCGGCTGTACCCTTCGCCTCCTGCGGCAACCCCTCAGCTAGAACCTGCAGGGCCCTCTCCATACTAGCAGAGAGCCATCTGTGTCCTTCCACCCCTCGTTGGAGGTACAACTTCTGAGAACAGTGGCTACCAGGTACCACACACTGTGTGGGGGCCACATGTCTCCTGCCCAGGATCAGACTTCATTTCTACCTGGCCAGAATCATGCTCACCGTGCCAGATGTCCGAGTGGGTAGAGGCCTCGGTGTAAAATATCCACTACTCTAGGAGACCTCAGCAACAGCGGACCACCGAGAAGAAGATGATGCTTGCTTTGGCCAACAGGGTGGCATGCCATCTGGAGGTTTCAGAGGACCGCCAATACACTGAGGGGTCATGTTTCTCCCAGGCAGATCACGTTTGCTGTTCCTGGTGCCGCTCCTCATGGGCTTCCCAAGACTGAGCAATCACATGCACAAGCTACTCCACCATCCTTCAGAAAGCTCTGGCTGACACCATACCCTGCTCATGAAACTGAGCTTTCATATGTATAAACTGCTCTATTACTCCTTTGAAAATTCTGGCCGGCATCATACCCTGCTCACTGCACCATTTGTCATGCAGAGTGTCATGCGGGGTCTCTGGTCCTGTGCCCCACATAAGAACACAGGACATGGCGAGGCCCAAAAGGAACACCCACGGAGCCATAGATAGGGGAGTCATACCACTATAGTCTCGCTGGCGGCTGGGTTGGAGACACAGGAAGCAAGAGTCCCATGATCCGAAACCTGCCGTCCCCTTCTCTGCAATCCGTAATCCACACTTTACGCTTGCTAGCGTAGCCACGGCAGTTATATCAGTGGCTAACGGCTAACCGGTAACAGCTGATGTCCAACTAGTCACAGCTAATGACCATCTACTACCCAAGCCAGCACTTTTCTACGTCAGGCCGAGAGCCTGGAAACTGTCCCCACAATTATGTCTTCCTAAAAGGTATGTCCACGTCCTCGTCTTTGAAACATATGAATATTGCCTTATGTGGCAAAAGATGTAATTATGTTATGATTCTTGAAAAATAAAAGGAATGTATCATCTAATATTCTGGTAATTCTTACATGCCATCATATGTATCCTTACAAGACAGACACAGAAGACATATACGGGAGAGAAGGTGATGGGAAGAAACAAGCCAAGAATAGAATGATGCAGCCACCAGAAGCTGGGAGAGGCAAAGAACAGATTCTCCCCTAAAGTCTCTGGGGGGAATGTGGCACTGACAACATCTTGATTTGGGCCAATCTGATGATACTGATTTGGACATCCAACCTCCAGAAGAGTGCGAAACATAAACTTCTCTTGTTTTAAGGTAGCAGCTTTGTGATATTTGTTATGACAGCTACAGCAAACTAATACACTTTTAATAATTTAGGAAAAATCAACCAGAAAGAACCTAAAGAAGCTATAACAATGTACAAGGAGACAGCAGTGATGGCCCACATCTCTGAAGCGTTCTCACCATTGGAGGAGCAGCCTTGCCTTTCCTTCCCATCCTCAAAGTGCTACTTGTTTTCACAGTCCTTCTGCCTTTAATAACTCACCTCAATATCTTCATGTTTAGTTTTAGTATCCTTCTGATCCCTCCATGTTTTCTGGAGCATCTGGTTAAGCACCTGCTTGTTCTCCATTAAAAGTAATGATGAACATCCAGGCACAAATTTTACAAAGATTTTTCTAACATTGGATCAAAGGATTTTACAGGGTCAGCATTCTTGACGCTTCATATACCCAGCAGGGTAGATTTCGACCTGCATGAAATCTATTTCTTCACCTGGGTTTAAATTCAAGTCCTGCTAATTACTCAGTATGTGACCTCCAACAACTTAATTAACCTCCAGACTTGTGGGTTTCTTATCCATAAATCCAACTTCTTATCCATAAATCGACTTCACCAGTTTGTTATGAGAGTTATAGATTATGTAAGTAAAATGTCAGGCACATATTTAGCACTTAGACAATGGAAAGATTTATTCTTATTCTCCGCATTTTGTCCAGCCTTGTTCTGCCCTCACTCATGGACAAACAACACAGCCTAGTATGCCTGTCAATTTTCCTTAGGTGAAGGCTTGGCCAGGAAGATGTCTTACTACCTACTGGACAGACTGTAAGCTCATCAGTATGAATTTATATGCTCCTCTCTAGGAACCACACGGGAAGTTCAAGCTTTCTGAGAAAGTTGTCAGAATCATTTTTAAAACCCCTTTATTATTTTTTACTACAGACAATGTTAAGTAATACACACATATGACTTGTACTGGTTTCATAGCTTCTGCTGGTTGACACCCTGTCCTTAAATTGCTTCAAAATTCTAAATGAAACAGAAGAATTAAGCCCTAGCCGCATCTCTACCCTGGTTTCAGTAGGGGACAACAAAACAAACAAACAAACAACCCCAAAATAGAAACGTCCACAAGCAGATCTCATGGACAAAATCTTGGCACTGTTTATTTTATTTTCTCATTTGGGAATTGGGAGGCTGACTTCTGCAATTGTCTAGGAGGTGTTACAAAATAACAAAAAAGAATTATCAGATAATAAGATTAAAGGCTAGTTTATGTCCTTGTTGAAACTTAAATTATCTCTCAAAGATGAAGCTGCTCCAGTGCTGTGCTCACCCAAGGGAGTTTATCAAGTTCTCTTTTTTCTTTTTTTCTCCCTCTGTGTAGAGCGACCCTGGAAGCTGTTAGAATGAGTTTTGTATGAGCAACTGCATATTGAATGAGCAAGAATAACTCCAGTTTGGACATGTGCAAAGAACTTAGCAGGCAATGCCCAGGGAGCCGCCTGGTTGCCCTAGTGATTGGGTATAACCAGCTACACCATAAAGGTCTGTTACTGAAGATATGATGACGTCAGGGTCGCCGGCTGGCTGCCCCGATAGGGTGACGTCAGGAAGGCACTCAGACTGCATAAGAAGTGAGGACTTATGCAGCTCAGAGAGCCACTCTCAACTGAGAGGTGACCATGCTGCCACTCTGCTCCGAGAACTCTCCATTCTGCTCTGTTCCGCTGGGACCGAACCTCTGCCAGGCCAACCTCCTGCACTAGCCACCCTTCCTTGCTCCACCAGGACTTTGAATGACTTTGAGACTGGTTCGTTACTCTAGTCTCCAATTACTGTATTACTCTGTGTGCTTTACTGTTTGGTATATTGATGATTGATGCTTTACTGTTTGGTGTGCTGATGGTTGATGTTTGAGTAAAGAGCATATTGAAAGGCATTTAAGATCTTGTGTGCTCTGTTCTTCGCTCGTGCCATGGCTACCATGGAGGCCTCAGTCAGTGCCGGGTAGATCCTGGGGGTCTGAGAGTCTCTCAGGGGTTAGTCCCCCTGACTTTCAGGAAGAGACTGCAGCATGAACTGTGAGCGAAGCAGTCGCTCGTGACACCATCTATGAATGTGGAATTTCTACATGGCAAATGGCCGAGAGCTCTGGTCCCTGAGGCAAGATTTCCAATGTCCTTAATGGCCTGGACTTCTTACAATCTTACACCAATTCTTACTACCCCAGAGAAACATCTTTTGAAGGACAGGAAATATGAGCCTTCTGTTGCCTTTCCCTGAAATTATTTCCTTGCAATCTGGCTCACCCACACAGTTTCCATTACGAATTGAATATGAGCCACAGGCTGCATTTCTGACTAAACATTTTCTGGAGTTTCACACTCACATTTGAGGTTGTTTGCTGGCATCTTTTTCACCTAAATGTCATACAAACACTTTAAGCAAACAGGTCCAAATGGAACTCACACATAGAAAGAAAACTAACAATTCAAAGGGGAATAAGAAAAATGTTCCAGATAGAGGACAGGAAGTAACAACTAAAATTATTTTCAAAGAGGTGGATTTCTGCTGACTAGTTTAGTTGATGTTGTCTTGATGTGAATAACAATTTTGAAATAAACTTTAATGACTAGACTTTGAGTAAATTGACAGAAGGTTATTTGATTCTTAACCAAGAAAGGAATACTGACTGAGGTGCTAAGATTCAGAGGTAGGGAAACTTAAGGGATGTTGGGGAACAGGGATAGCCAAATTTGGGCAGGGAAAGAAAAAGAGTTCTTAGAGGATGTATTCAAACAAGAATAAAGCCCCTCATGAGCTTAACATTCAAAATTCTCCATAGTTTTGCACATAATTCTTTGCTTGCACAAAAATATTTGGCATAGTCTGTCTTATTTATTTTCCAACTATATTTGCCTGCTTAAATCTGAATAAATTCTGTTTCACAATATCTTTCTCACAGTATTTTCTTAAATGATATCCTTTTTTTTCCAATTTATGTTCAGTCACTTTAATTTTTAGATCTCCTATCTTTCACCACACATTTTGTTTGATGTTAAATAACCCGAAGTTCAAAATGGCTGGCTTATTGCTAAACACTTTAGCATTGAATCTGATGGCATCCTCACCCTCCATCCCCTTGGGTCTTCAGGTGTCAGCGGCCCTGTAATCCATATTTAAAGGGCTCTGATCAGCCACTCAGCCACCTCTGTTTGACCCATCTACCCATTCTGCAAATGTATAGAATTAGAGGAACCTAAATGTGTTTTCAAATGCACTGAGCTGCTGCTTCTCAGAAAAGGACAAATATCGTAGTAGTTCAGTGGCTGAGCATACAGTCTCCTTGGAGAAGCAAGTTGAGCCTCTGGCTATCCAAACACTCAGCAATCTCACCACTTGACATGATCCCATTAATCAAGCTTCAGTTAGGTTCCCTGGTACTTCAGGGCTGAATTCAGCTGTGTACTTGAAACTTGATGGCTCTTGCTCAGTTAGTGCACAAATACGATGACCACTCTGCTTTTGCATCCAGCCAAGAAGCAGGGTATACAGAATTAAGGTTCATAAAGTTAAGTGAAACAGACAGTCTCTATAGGTCATAACATATCATCCTGTTCTAACACTGAATTTGAACTAAATATAGACAACTATGTTAATGTTTTCATAAGATTTTCAAGGGACAAACAAAAGCAATAAACAGTATCCTTACTTAAATAAATCTCAAATCAGCCATACAAAACCATATGGATATATCTATAAGCATAGATTTCACACTGATAGTGTTAAAAGTTGTATGATTATTGTATTATGCTAGTACGAATATGCTTTAGTCCTATATTAAGGAAATTAGTGACTTTAGGAATATTTTGGAGGTTTTTTTTTAGTTCCACATTATTAAAAAATAAACACAAAAATTGTAGGGGTAAGTTGACATCAAATGAAAAATTATGTTTCTGTCAACAGACATTAATTTTCAGGAATATTGTGACTTTTATCTTTATTATTCAATTCATGTTTCTAGATTGTTTTCCTCTTTTGATAATGAGTTTCTTTGATATATATACATATATATGTATATATGTATATATGTAGATATATATATATATATATCTACATATATATATCAAAGAAACTCATTGTCAGATATATATAGATAGATCTATATCTAGATAGATCTATATATAGATAGATCTATATCTATATCTATATCTATGTCCACATACCAGGGTCGCCAAAAAAATGTATACAAGTGGACCCTTCAGTCAACGTTGCTCAAGCAGTAGTTCACCATAATCAGAAGTGTCTGGACACTGATGGTAACCACTTTGAGCACCTCTTGTAATTGCAGAAGTCAAGTGTGACTTGTATTCATCTTTTGTTATATGTTTTGTGTATATATTGAGTATTACAATTTTAATACAGTTTTCCTTTCTCAAAATGTGTATACATTGCTTTGGAACCCTCTGTATGTATACGTTACAATATTTTAGGTCATATTCTTCTATAGGCATAACATTGCAAATTCTCATTATGAAAGAATTCCATTTTAAGTCTTATTTTCTGTCACTGAAGTATTCGACAGAGTCAAAGTTTGTCTTTGAAAACTGAAGTTCCATTGAAATAGCAAGAGCAGTATGCCAGGGCAAGGGAAAAATAGTGACTTTTTTTTGGTCTTGTATTTAAGAATTTATCATTTAATTCCAATACAGAAAATAAAAATTACTTTTTTTTTTTTTTCCAGGAAATCTAACCCCTATTTTATGTAATCAAGTATGAAAAAGTTTTGGGGGATGACTCCTAAATTTCATGTGTGGGCTAATTAAAAATACTGTTAATATTGATCATAGTATATTATAGAACAACCTAAGGCTACTGTTTAAGTGAAGGAATTACATAGATGTCTAAACTAAAATCACATGGTAAATGAATAAGAACTTTAAATTGAACATTAATTTAATGACTGAATGACTAAGTTTTGCCCAGTCAAGCACATTTGTAAAAACCAATGCTATTGAGAAGTGAAGATAGCTAAAAACTACAAAGTTCCTTTTTACTCTGGTGATTGATTGAGTAGTGTAAATGCGACCTAATTTACTGCATTACTATTTTCATTATTAAATATTGATGTGTCCCTTTCTATATTCCATATTCTATATGATTTTAAAAGCTGATTTCTAATTGATTTCAAATATCTACGATGAAGCTTATAATTTTTTCTGTGTTCAAGAAGGAAAATATAAATCATTCAATAAGACAACATCATTTTTAGAAAACTTAATGCAATATTTTTTCTATTATTTGTGAGTAAGATATGAAGGAACATTTTCTTCATGGAAGTGTTGACATCGTAAAAATCATTTTTTGTTGTTTGCTTTGATTTGTTTTTTGGTTAGCTTTTAAGCTTCCACCCAAATAAATTAATGGTCTATCTCAATTCATTTGGCAAGAATTAAGTTAGCATGTCAGTTAAGATACAGAAGAAAAGAGGCTTTATAGCAACAGAATTCAAGGTGGTAAATATTTTTATAGTATCAATATCCAAATGTCAATATCTGAATAAGCAGCCTAAGACTTTGTTTCTTCTCTTACATGATGATTGTCTTGTGTAGCTTTTTGTTACTTTAACTTTTTTGTTTCTTTTTCTGAATAATACAGTTTGTTTTGTGCTTACCTTTTGCTTCATCTGTCTAGGATGGCTAGAAAGGAAATATACCACATGTATCCCTATTGTTCCTTTTGCAAATGTCCTTTGTTCATGATGTGTGATTTCTAGTTTTGCAGGCTGTGAAGGTGGATGAATGTGGATTATGCTTATTATGGTTCTGCACTTCATGTTGCTTACCTAACTTGCAAATGTATTGTGAGGATTAATGCCTATTTAAAGTACCTTACTATTGCACTTTCCATTAGAGAGAACAGTTCATACACATTACAAAAATCACCCAGTGGAAATAAAATTATACATACACTTACAATCCTCTGAACTTGCAGTAGGGTAAATTTTAATGAGACAAACACTTTCCTTAGCTATGTGACAGTATTCGCAGTGATCAAAAAGAAGCTGTTGAAATGCCATGAGGGGAAGAATTTAAGAGAAAATGTAGGAAGCCTTTCGTAATTGTAGTATTAGTCAAATAGCATTTAAAGAACACTAAGTTATCTGCAGTTGGAGTGTATAGTCAGTCAACCTTATAAAAACAAATATATAGTTTTAAAAAGCCCATGTAGCTAATTTCCCCAGATAATGCTACCTTTCCACTTTGAACAGAAAATTTAATAGATCATAAAACTGCACTTATAATCAGATACTGTGCCTTTTGGGCCCAGAATTGCCACATAGTGACCATTAAAAATAAACAAATCTCATATGTAAGAAAGTGAAAATCTGAGCAAACCCAGCACTCTCTCTCTATATATATGTATGTATAGATCTAGATATCTATATCTATATCTATATCTATATCTATATCTCTGTATCTATATCCAGTGCTTGCTATTAGTGTACCCAATAAAATACATTTTATCAATCCATTACTGTCTATCCTAGGAATATTATTTTATTAATACTAATTTCTAAAATATGGTCATTTTTATGGAATGTTGAAATGTCGAAGTTCAGTGCTCCCACAGTTTTCTACTTAGTTCTTGGCTGATATGACCATTCTCACGGATCCCCTGGACCACATAGGAACTAGCAACTCATGTAAAATTGTGGTAAGGCAGGGACTCTCCAGGCACTTCTCCAAGGCTGTCTGCATCTGTTCTGATTGACTAGAGACCCAGTCCTGGAACAAGTTGATTAATCTATGATTGAATTTGATTAGCCTTGGATGTATACCCAAGTCAAGTCACCAGGGTATCCTTCTCCCAAGAACTCTGGACTTGGACAAAAGACAAAAGGATGCTGCATGTCAGTCTATTTCCAGTGAACAGTGAGATGTAGAATTTATCAGCTTCTCACAGTCATGCCATCTTCCTTGTGGAGTAAATCAGATGCAGTAGGAAAGAAAGACACCAAAAGATGACATAAAGAAGAGATGATGAAAAGAAGGAGAGAGCCTACTTACAATCGCTCCTGAACCCTGGCCTGCCCCGTTCACAGCTTTGTTGTTTAACCTATTTTCAAGTCTATGAACCACAAATTTCATTCTTAGCCTGAACAAATTCTAGCTCTTTTGTTCCTTACACAACTGACAACTCTCAAAGGCCTTTGCCACCATTTTGAGTCATTTGTGTATGTGTGAGTGTAACTTGACAGTAGGACACTTCTCTCTTGTAAACTACTATATTACCAGCATCAATACTGATGTCAGCTCACACTAGATATTCAACAAATGTTTGTTGAGTGACTTAATAAATATGTCCTATTTTCTGTTTTTATTTTCCTTGGTCAAGCATAGCTTTAGTTACCTAGAATGAGCATAATAATCACTGACATCATTGATTTGATTTAATAGTCTTTAAAGGATCTCTGAATGCAATCAATACTTTTAGAGCAGGCAGCTGCCTTGACATAGGAAAAGCTTTGTGATTTTTGACAATCAGCTATGTATTCTATTATACTGTCTCAAATCATGCTACTTAATTAATATTGATTATCACAACAATAAAAGTGGAAGAGGACTTTCGATGTATGTAGTTCAACTCATTAATTTTACTCATTAATGAGAAAACAGAACCAGGGAAGTTCAGTGATTTCTTCAAGGTCTCATTATTATTATTTACTATTTAAGCCAAGAAGAGATTGAGAATGCATTTTAAATCCCCTGATGTTATCCATTATACTAAGTTAAAACTTTATTTAAATGTCAGGCTATCAAATACATATCAACTTAATACTTATGCATCCCTTACTTAATGCTTTCTTCATGTCATTATTAGACTTAATTACACGACACTGATAAATTTGTGAGTTCTGTGAGAGCCACTTTTATCTTCTGCTATTTTTCACAAGAGGATATTACAATATCTGACATGTACATTATCACATTAATGATGTGATGCTAGATGCATATAATTTTAACAGCAAATCACATAATTCCTACATTACTGTTGGGATGAAAGCTTCAGCTTCTGCACTACTCAAAAAGAATACTATACCTGAGCTGATATTTTATCGTTATCATGCTCAATCTCCTCTGATACATACAGAGATTCCTCCTCCCAAAATAGTTCATTTCATAACAGTTGTCAGCATAGAGACTTAACAGCATCTCATTAGAGTCTGGAATTACTGTTGTTAAATGTCTTAGCTGAAATTCCTTAGAAAAAAAGCCGGAGGCACAGATTATGCACTCAACCTTTGCCATGTGATGCAATACCAAGACAGCAAGAAAGAAGGTAAATTGGTGTTTTATGAATAATGTTTCCAACAGTTTATGAATATCAGTTTCCAAAGTAAGCACAGCTAGTTGCTTGGTCTGGCAGGACGTCTTCTAGAAGGACCATGCAGACTATTGTCCCTTGGAAGAACCTCTCAGGATAAAGAAGGGAGCAGGATTAATCTGCTGCTTCCTTCTCATCACTTGTTATCCATCACAAAGGGTTCATCCCACAGGGTATTATTAGCTCCACTCTCCTAGGATGTACACTTCAAAAATAGCTGTGGGGGAATCCTGATCCCACATCCCACAATCGGAGTCTGAGCCCAAAAGTGGTGGAATAAACTCTGGCCTCCATAGGTTGGGTTGCATTGGACGCAATGCTGTGTTGTAGGCACAAGGACGCCTTGGCTCCAAGATGGCTAAGAACACTGGTTATCAGAGACAGGGCATATGTGGTAAGCAGGATAAATGTGGTGGCTGGATTTTCTAATGAAAAAGTGATTAAGGACGAAAGAGCAGGTTGGGCCAAGGGAATTTGGGGAAAAGCATCATTTGGGTGTGGTACACTCAACGGCTTGAGTAATTCATTGGTTAGAGTAATATATATATAGTAACTCCCATGTATATATATACACTCTTTGGGTGCTCAGTGTCTGGTCTTTCATATCCTTGATCTACACATATACAGATATACATGTTGTTTGGTGCACTATACAGGGTAGTCGTTCAGAGTATGAATTCTGAAACCAGAATGCCTGAATCTTAATCTTGCCTCTCCTCATTTTAGGCTATGTGAACTTGCACAAGTGATTTCATTACTCTGGTATTTAATTTCTCAATCTATAAAATGGGAATGATAATAATGAAATTATAATACACCCCTCATGATATTTTGGAAATTAAATATACATAAAGTGCAAAGTTACTTAGAATAATCCTGGCACATAATATACTTTATGTACCCAGTAGGAAGATATTTTTGTGTATACTAAGGAACAAACACATAAACATATACATAGGTATTTGTGTTGTGTGTGTACAAACACAGACTCATTTTAATAAAATGTCCAAACCTTGGAAGTTTGGAACTCTAAATTTGAAGTTACACTTCTCTCATTCCGTAGCTCTTGACTACTTCAATTTTGAGGAGCCTGCAAGGGAAGAGTCCAAAGTAGCTTCTTTCTTCTTTCCCCACCAAGGACTTCTCCTCTTTGCCCTTTCTTGAGACTGCCTCTGGACCGACCAAGACACAGTGGTGAGGTGACATAAGCAGTGCTCAGAGGAGGCAGTCCTGGCTGTTAGTAAGAGCAGCCATGGGAGACAGAGACAGCCAACTTCATTGGGGCGGGGTGGGGGAAGGGAGCACTTCTATGCTGTCTTCAGAGAAAACCACTTTCTTGCTCTGAATCTCTCCCATGCAGTGACAGCAATAGGTACCTCCTGCTGTGTCACTTAGGAGGATCATCATTCAATTCCTGAGGACTTAGCTATATGCTTTTTCTTCTATATTTCCAAGTCTTTTTGCCTTTTCAGGTGACTTTTGTGTCACATTGGTTAAATAATCCAGGTTCACTACATCAATGAGTACCATGTCATTTTAATCCCCAATTATTATGAATGGAGTTACTTTTGAATCAATGTCTTATATTCTACTGTATTAGAATAGTCAACCTGGTGTGTTATTCTTTGGGGTGATAAGGTATGAATCATATACTAAACACTGTGTTCTTCTGTTTTCTATGAACATACCAAAACTTTGTGTTGTCCCACCAGGCTTGCTAGAAGGAGGACATTTCCGTTCTTACTATATAGGGCCTCAGTAAGACCTGAAGCTCACCAAGGACTCACTCTGTATTTCTAGTCTCTCATAATTTCTTAAGAGTTTTATTGGATTGGATTTGGGGGAGGGTGTAGTTAGCTATGAGTCTCACAAGTGGTTATCCTGTTGGGCATTTGCAACTGTTGCTTAGATGGCCTATTCCTTTTTTGGAAATTTGGTATAGCTTGTCATTTATACTCTTCCTATTTTGTGCGTCCCTGAACTTCAGCCTGAAAATGTTCCATTTTAATATCCTGTTACATGTTCTTGTATTTATATACACAGAAGCGCTCACATATATGTATATAAAACAGAAATAATAAAGTATCGGTAATCTGAAAAATATAGTTGTGAAAATATATAGAAAATTGGATTATTTTCAATATGCATTTCATTATAAGAAATGATCATATATAGATTGGAAGAAAAAAAAGTAAGTATAAAATGAACTATTAAGATACAACTAGTATACCCTCAAATCACTCCAAAAATACCCAAAAGAAACCAGATAGCTGTCAAATACAGGGTGTTTGTATTCCTTGAGAACACTTGTGAGAAGGAGTAAAAAAGATACTCTCATTAAAATTTCAAAAACACTAATTTCTACTATAATCTATTATTCTGTTTTTTTTTTCTTTTTCTTCCCCACCTTCTCTTCTATCTGTCTACCTATCCATTACCTATCCATCATCTCTTGTAATGCCTCGCTAGAAGCCATTCAGAAAAATAGATAGGACCCACCTGCAAGGATAAATACTCATTTTACAGTACTATTTAAAGTCTTCTAGAGCTTTATACATATTACCTCATTAATTTTCACAGTATCCTGTGAGGAATGTAGGTAGAAATTATTTCACATTTTATGGATGGGTAAAGAAAGGTATTGTAAATTTACCAAAGGGACTTACATAGGAATAAAGTACAAGAGGCCAAATGAGATATACTTTTGCAAAATATAGATTAATAGGTTGTCTTTTATTCTAAAAGTTGATTTTATGTGTTGCGGTCTCTTCAGAAGTTCTTGAAAGGTTGATTAAATAAAAGCTATTTTTTCAAGACTTTTGGAATATGCTAATAAATGGGGAGCCTCATCAAATATAATGTATTAATAAAAATAGCAATTGATAATGCAGATTGAACAATTATGCTGTGACACAGGCTTCCTGCATTATCTACTTTTATACTTATAACAAGCCTACAGTTCTAATTCTCTGCTGCAGAGTGATGAGTTATCCTAAAATGTTTCACCTTAAAACAACAAACACTTACTATTTCATGTGATGAGTTCAGAAAACCAGGAGGGGCTTGTAGATGGTTCTACTTCAGGGTGTCTTCAGAGGTTGAAGTACACCTGTTGACTGGGGCTGTAGTTTCATCTGAAGACTCAACTGGAGGAGGATCATTTCTAAACTAACTCACTTTATCGGCCTAATTCAGTTTCTGGATGATTGCAGAACTGAGCCTCAGGTGCTTCCTTGCTGACATGAAGGAGATCGGGGCCCCACAATTTTCAGCCTGTCACACATGGGATATAGTTATAGCCTAAGAATGGGACTGGATGGAGGAAGCAAGTACTCAGACTTTTGTCAGATACCAGTAATTTAGCCTTTTCAACTTTGAATTTGAAAGGATTAAAAATGCTTGCATCAAAGAATGGAACTGGACTGCTATCTGTCATCATGTACCAAAATTAATTCAAAATGGATCAAAGACTTAAGCATAAGACCTGAAACAATAAACTGGATAGAAGGAAACATAGGTACTAAACTTGTGGACCTTGGGTTCAAAGAGCATTTTATGAATTTGACTCCAAAGGCAAAGGAAGTAAAAGCTAAAATAAATGAATGGGACTATATCAAACTTAAAAGCTTCTGCACAGCAAAAGAAACCATCAACAAAATAAAGAGGCAACGAACTGAATGGGAGAGGATTTTTGCAAACCGTGCCTCCAATAAGGGGCTAACATCTAAAATATACAAGGAACTCAAGCAACTGAACAACAAAAAGATAAACAACCCAATTGAAAAATGGGCAGAGGACCTGAAGATACATTTCTCCAAAAGGACATACAAATGGCAAATAGACATATGAAAAAATGCTCAACATCACTAATCATCAGAGGAATGCAAATAAAAACCACAATGAGATATCACCTCACCCCAGTTATAATGGCTATCATCAGCAAGGTAAATAGTAACAAGTGTTGGAGAGGCAGTGAAGATAAAGGAACCCTCATATACTGTTGGTGGGAATGCAGATTGGTCCAGCCACTATGGAAAGCAGTGTGGAGGTTCCTCAAAAAATTAAAAATAGAATTACCATATGACCCAACAATCCCTCTCCTGGGTATCTACCCCAAAAATCTGAAAAGATTTATCCATAAAGACACATGCACTCCAATGTTCATTGCAGCTTTATTTACGGTGGCCAAGACATGGAAACAACCAAAATATCCTTCGATAGATGAATGGATAAAGAAGTTGTGGTATATATACACAATGGAATACTATTCGGCAGTAAGAAAAGATGAAATAGGATCATTTGTGACAACATAGATGGATCTTGAGATTATAATGCTAAGCGAAATAAGTCAGACAGAAAAAGCAGAGAACCATATGATTTCACTGATATGTGGTATATAAACCAAAAACAACAAAAGAACAAGACAAGCAAATGAGAAACAAAAACTCATAGACACAGGCAATAGTTTAGTGGTTTAGGGGGGAGGGGGCTGGTAGATGAGGGTAAAGGGGATCAAATACATGGTGATGGAAGGAGAACTGACTGGGTGGTGAACACACAATGGGATTTATAGCTGATGTGGTGCAGAATTTTACACCTGAAATCTATGTAACTTTACTAATAATTGTCACCTCAATAAACTTTAATAAAAAAAAATGCTTGCATCTAACATCTCCTCATGGAAGATCTATTCTTTGATTGGGAGCTGAGTAGATAGGGGGCTTCATCTTCTTGGTCACACCAGAGTAAAGCTTACTTTATATTAAGTGGTGGGTGGGGTGGAAGGAGAAGAGAAGATATCATGGGAAGAACTCCAGAGACAATAACTGTTCTTACCAAATTTTAGTAGACTTTCTTGAATAAATGTTTGTTCCCTCTATATCCTTAGTACAGTTTATAGAGACCTTAAATGGATGTTTCTTTATATTTTTTCATCAGTTATACTAGTATCACTGGGATTGGGTCCATGACACCCTTCACACTCCCATCCCAGAAGTGAATCCACAACCATACTTCTTCCCTCATTGCAGACAGTTCCTTTTATATGAAAGGAGATGCTGTAACCTAGCATTTCCCCAGAGGAGGCAATGTGAATGGGAACAGAAAATGTGTTTATCACCCATACCTTGCCTCTCTTTCTCTTGGGAGGAGCTTATTTACATGAAGTACATATTTTTTTTCTGCACCCACACATCATGTGTTTTAAAACAGTCATCTCTGTCCAACTGAATTAGCTGCATAATTTCAAGAGCCACAGGTTTTAAATCATTGAATTACAATTTTGGAGAAGTAGCCAAAGTAAAATTTTATGATAGAAAATAATATGGAAGCTTCTGAATCTGCTAGAGTGCGTGGACCTAAATTTCGGATGTACTTTAAGGATGCTACAAAACAGAAGCCATAGCCCGGCTTATCTGTTTTGTTTGTCTGCTTGTTTATTTGGAACTCATGGTTAGTTTACAGATAAACTGTGTAGCCTCTTGATCTTAACTAGCAATAGAGGGCAATATGGGCTAATGAGAAACACAGACTCTAAAGCCATCTTGAGCTGTTTAAATTCAAACTTAACCTTGAACTGTGTAGTTGCAAATGAGTTCTGCAAGCACTACAGAACAGGAATGAGGTTCTAGGTTCAAATATTTGATAGCAAAAATTGATTGGCAGTGCAAAGCGGAAATAATTATTCCCAGATTATGAATTGAATATACAGAACGGAAAATAAGGAATTGAAATATCATCTGATGCCCCAGGCTAAGACCACTCTACAATTCTAAATCTGTAACATGGCAGGAGTGTCACAAAATGCACTATCTGAGAAAAGATTAGCAAGAGATATTTTCCCTCTTCTAGCTATGGTAATCCATCATGCCAAATCATATTTTTCCTGTGGGGTTTCTTTCATTTAAATCAAAGCTCAGTGGCCATGGATTCTGGATAACTGGCCTAAACTTTGTGGCTTCCAGGTGAGAGAAAATACAAAAATACTTTCTCTTTCTTTCCTCCTTTTCTCAGATAAAATTACACTTTTCCTTCCCGAAGTTGTGGATCTATTCATACAGTGTTCTAAAGAAATGTTTATGAAATAAAAGAGAATTATAACTTTAAATGAATGGAAACTATTAATATGTTTTTCCTAACTTGGTTATGGTTTGTGTATTGATACTCAGTTTTAAAAGAAATTTAAATAACTGTTCCAAAAATTGAGAATATTATTCTTGACATAAGTCTTTAACATGTACAAGTTAAAGCAAGATTATAATGAACAAGAGTATGTTTTCTATCATTAGGTCTGTTATTCATGGTATTCTGCCTACCCTGACCTCTGTCTGCATTTTGACCTCAGGTGAATCATGGCACCAGGGCCTTGCTTCTCCCACGGGCAAGACACCTCTTTCCCCAGATTCTGTTTTATTGACGGTGTTTTCACACAGATGCCACCACCCCAGAGAGGCCTTCCATTATTTAATAACTTATCTAAATTGGTCCCTTTAAGCATATACTATTCTATTACCCTGTTTTGTTTTCTTCACAGTCCTTAATGCCATCTTAATTTTCTTTCATATTTTTCTACCATCTTACTTCATTAGAATGCAAGTTCCACAATGCCAGGATTTTTTTTTTTTTTTGTCATTTTCACAGGTGTATTCTCAGCTTCTAGCACAGTTGAAGCTATTTGATACAGTGGAAAATATTTGATACAGTAAGTATTTACATAAGTATTTTGATAGCACTAAATATTTATAACTGAATTAATTCACAAATAGATGAATGGTCAAATGAAGTCAACAAAGTATCTCTGCATGTATTGGAAAGTTGTCTCTACTATTAATATTATTTTTCACAAATTAAGAAATTAATACTTGGAAACTGTGAATATACTGCCAGACAGTACACTGGGCTCTGAGAACAAGAATAAGAAAGAACAAGATAAATCTAAAGCCAAGTACTTAAGTTGTAATGGAAAGTACAGACAAATAATCAGACTCTTATAGTCCAGGGAGATGTATTCTATGAGAGAATTGTAAACAAATGCTTTGGGAAACCTTAGGAGGAGCCTTGCTAAAACCAGTTCAGAAATGTACAGGTGGTGTCTCAGAGGACAGTATGTGAGAACTGAATCAAGAAAACCAACAGGCCAACAGAGGACATCTGAGTGAATGTTGTTCTAAAGAAAGCATAATGAGCAAGGACTGGAAGGTAAGATGGTGTGAGGAACTCCGAATAATGTAAGTAGCTTAACATGGTCCAGAATGCAAGAGGCCAGAAAGAGGGAGGAATTACACAGTTAAGAAGTATAAAGGTACTTGTATAGTACACCAAGGAATTTAGCCTTTGCTTATTATTTACTTACAGGCCTTAAAGTTGTTAATTTGTAAATGTATTATAAAGTATTTATTTGTTCTTGAATATTTTATTTGTATTTTTATTATTTATTTTTCTATTAATGATCAACTGCATTATTAAATCAATCAATCACTCAATCAAACAGGTATTTATGGGAGGATTTATTTTTATACCTGCAATATGATTGTATGGCTTATTGAAGTAACACAACTAAAAAACGTATCCCCCAATGATGTGTACGTGTGTGTTTATGAATATTTATGAACATACAAGTATTAATATATATTCTTATATATTATACACATATTATGAATATATATAAATACATATGATTATTATATATGCATTTATCTCTGAAAAGAGAAAAAAATAAAAATTTAGGATTAAATGAAGAGAATTAGAAAATAAATATTGTCAAATACTAGTCCTGAATTTGTCACAATTGTATTTTAACTATTTCAGAAAAATATCGAGAAGGATTCATTAGAAAAACAAGTAAAATAACATGCATTATTTATTGTGTGGCATCAAAAATATCATATTATACTAAACTAAATAGTGAAAAAAAATAACATTTAAAGTTACAGACTAATGAATATGCAACTTCACTGCTTTTGATGTAAGAAGAAAAAAGTGAATGATAGGGTATTCTATAATAATGTAACACATAGGGCTACTAATGAATATTGGACTAAAGACACAATTTCCTTATGAAATAATCATAATTACAGTTAATATTGGCATCACACAAGAGAACAAAAGACAAATTTGAAAAATGAATCATATACATTAAAATGTATCAACATTGAGTTTTTATAGTGTAATATTATATTTATTATTAACATGGCCAAGAGTTTGTATATTCCATAGATTAAACAGAAAAGAGAGAGAATGAGAATAGCAGAACCTGAAGATAGCCATAAAATTAATAATAATAAAATAATCAAATATGATAAAATTTATAATTATAATAAAAAAATGAAGTTTTATATCTTAATTTTTAGTGGCGGCTGTAATGTGTAAGAAATTGGTCAATGTCAAATTAAGAAAGAAAATTACTACTTCAGATATTTTTTCTCTGATATATCAATTTCATAATAAAAGTGTTATATTTTCTAATGCTCTATAGCAATACTTCTTAACCAGCCTTTTTAAAGAATTGTTGGGGGGTTTTGAAAAATACACAGCCTAAGCCACATCTTAACCTAAAGAATCAGATTATCCTGAGTGATTACTTGCATTTTTAACATTCAGAAATAATATCCACTATGTTTCTGTTGGTTAGGGCTCAGTTAAGAACCACTGTTCTTTGGGTTACTTTTCTTATTTCCAAGAGAAAATATGTAGGGAAGAAATTGCTTCTGTAATTTAATACACACACACACACACACACACACACACACACACACACACAAATGATTTGTTGTTGATAATATTGACAGTGTTGATATGAAGACATTTGCATTACCCTTTGTATGCTTATATGATTCCTTGAAATGTAGCTAACTTGCCATTTACATAACCATTCAAATAATTACTATAATCATTCTAAATTAAGAAAATTTAGGTTGAATAATTTAGATACTTGCATCCCATAAATTTTGAAATTTGTGTTTTCATTTTCATTTGTTTCAAAATACATTTTGATTTCCTCAATTTGTTTAATTTAATCAAACTCTCTTACATGCAGGTCAGCATATATTGAGCATAGTTGTGCCATCACCCATTTCCACCAATTATAGAACGCATTCTTGGCAGTCTTTGCTGAACTCCAAAAGTTTTCTTGACACAGTACACTATGCAACCCTTAGGAATATATTGGTATTAACACCTGAGATGAAAGCTATATTCCATCCTAGTTCTGTAATTTTCATCTTCACCAACAGAGTGAATTGTGGTGATTATACGTTAGGCTCTGAACTAAGCTGTCAGAGAAATGTACAATAAAATAATAGCCACCATAGCTCTTTTCCAGACTCTCTTATTACCATCATCATTTTACAGGTAGTAAAACCAAAGCTTAGAGGTGTAAAATAAACAGCTCAAGGTCATTCAGGTAATAATTGGCAGAGATGTGATTCAAACCAAAGACTTTTCATAAAGTCAATGATAGCACTCATACAGTACTAACATTATGACAATAATAGAGATTACAGAATATGGGATCAGCATGTTTAACGATGATAGAGAAAAAAATCTCCAAGGAATACTCAATGTTACGTAAACTGTAATTTTACTAAAATGAATGTCCTCCTTGAATAGCAAGAAATAGAGTATCTCAAACACCTGAGATAATTTGACAGCTTGTCAGTTACTATTACAAGATGTCACAGTCCTCACTATGGAATTTATAACAGTGGTCTTTCATTGGTTCTGTAGAGCAGAATCATAGAGCTTTGGCCATCTCATTGCCACATGTGTTGCCTATGAACTGATGGATTGATTTTAATTCGACTTTGGCAGCTTTTGTTACCCTCTGAGCTATTAGTTGTGCTCTGTTCCAGACCTTTTCCTTGAACTCTGCCTTTGCACACTACCGTTCTTCTAAAGATTTTTCCCCGGGGCCCTAGGTGGGCTGTCAGTCATAACTTTGTTGGCCATGACCGATATGGTGTGTCAAACCCATTAGTAATTTTCCCAGTTCTATTTTTTAAGAAAAGGTACCTCAGTTGTCCAAAAGAATAATTTATAATTACCTAATTCCAAAATAAGGAACTCAACGCAAATATTACATTCAGTGTTTGACATCATAACTATATTATATTAGAGTGTATTTTATATAGGAAAAACTAGATTTTTGCCCATGTGACTCCACGTTTTACATCACTACCTAAGTATTGTTACATGTACATGCATTCAGAAATGGATAGGTATTTTAGAAATATTACCCATACTCAAACCAACTGTCAATGGATTAACAAACCAACTGTCAATGAGAGATATTCTCAATTTCATGATGTCTGATCTCATAATACATTTATCATATTATCCTCAACATTATTTCTATTAATAGTAACATTACATATATATACACTAAACTTGATCAGGTGTAATAATAAAGTTCTTGTTTTCTTTTTCTTTTTTCTATTTCTTCTGCTAGGTCTCTTTCTCATTCTCTCACTGGCCTTATCATATCAAGAAACTCTATTCACTTCATAATCCAGTCAAAAATGATTGCTCTACATAGCTATACCAAGAAAAAATGGTTGTATATATTTTTCAATAGAGAATGTATATATTATGGCATTTTGGGCTAGTGTTCTGTCACAGAATATTATTATGTACATTGGGAATATCTGAGATTAAAATAATTTGAATGTTTTTATTTCTTATTATTTATTTTTGAACATTTCAAGGTGGTATACTATTTGATAACATTTTATTACATAAACAATGTCTAAACAATTATTGGACACAAAATTATAAAGTGACTGTTGAATTAATCTTAGATTATGATTGGAATAAATTATCAAGGTAATTGTTTCAGTGTAGCAGTTGTTTCACTCTTAATATATAAAGGAAATTTAAAATATTACATATTACTGTACATTAGTTTTTCCATTATTTTCCAGCAATTCAGGAAAAAATTACTCTCTATATTACTTTATTCAAGGTATATAACTCCAGTCAAATTCTAAGAAATACAATGTGACTGACAAGTACATCTCTCTAATAAATTAATAATTAGTATTAGCTATTATGCAGATGCATTGATTTTTTCCTGTAATTCAATATTAACGTAGTACATAGTTAACCATTCATAAAATAGGAGAGATTGAAATAATATTAGAAACATTATGATCTACACTTCCTCATATGACAGATTTATTTTTATACATATTATATTTTATTTGGTTCACCATTCTATTTAAAGTTAGCATTGAAACAGGAAATATTTTCAGTATTTTATGTGAAAGAAAGAGATCATAACAATCTCTTTATCAGGGGTGTATATCCACACTAGGAATTATGAAGTTTCATATACCTATTGCTAGTGAAATGGACTTGACTTTCTAGCAAGCTTTGACACTTCACACAATGAAACAGTAGGTTCATCCTTAGAAAATAATATAACACTAAAAAGGGAGAGAGATTATTGGAAACAGTTCAGTATAGAAAATAGATTTTCCGTCATAAAGATTTTGACAGTAAATGTTGAAACAGTAGAAATCATAAATAATACTGGTTTTTATGTTACACATTCCGAGAATTTTTATAGACCTCAACTGGGTTATAATGAGATAACCAATAAAACTCTCCCTAAGATACTATATATGTTGTAACTTTTATTTTGTGTGAATAGTAAAACAACTCTGTCTTTTTCTTTCTCTCTCCACATACACAGACACACAGACACACACACACACACACACACACGGACATTTTTGCAGTACAGGAATATATTTTATCTATTTTCTTTCCACATTTTGCCAACTCAAAAAAAAATTAATATAACACTTCATCTTTAAGGTAGAGAATACTACAGTGAGAGTTCTAGCCAACTTCATTACCGTTAACTGTAGAAAATCACAAACATTGCAAAGCATTTCATATTATGTGATGTTATAAAGCTGTATGTATTCAAATGCTTAAGCTATAGGATTAAAGACTAAAATGATAATAGAAAACTAGGAATCTATTTTAATAAATTATAATTGCTTTTCAACTATGGGAAACACCTATGCTTGATCAAAAATTACTTTCCCTTTTAAGTTCTGGAATTATTTTGAGACAATTGTATTTCCTATTTCTTGAATTAAATGAAAAAATATTGAGATATATTAAGTCCATTGAACATTAGACTGTACTGGTACATATTTCATTTTATTCATTTGTATAAGCGCGGAAGCATATTTCGTCACAGTGGATGAAACATGGACTATACAAATGTCTATTTTATTTAAACGATTCTATATAAATGTGCCATTCTTGAAATTAAATAGAAAGCTTTTGAATTAGAATCACTTAGATAAAAATCAATATTTTTACATTTTTAATAACAAAGATTTTTAAACATTCAAGAAATATTCATTAATCAGCTACATTTTTAAAGTCATCTTTCTAGGCTTTGGCTATATAGTAGTGACCAAAACAATATGCTTTCCCTGACAGAGGCTCTATTGTAAGGACTGGCAGGTACCAAGAAAACCATTTAAAAAATTAAAATATAAATAACAAAATGTGATAAGGCAAGTGGCAATGCATGAACGATGTCAAGTAAATAGAAGATAACACAGTGTACAAGGATTGCTATTAACATTTTATATAACTTAGTTTCAAAAAGGCCTCTTGGATAATGTGACATTTAAATAGAGAAAAGTAAGTGAAGGAGCCAACCACATGACTTTCTAGGAAAAAGGTGTTTTTAGCCATGGAAATCATTCATGTAAATGCTTTGAGTGAGATCAAAGCATGCCTGGAGCCTTGGATCCATACTCAGGGGAACAGTGTGGTTGGGAGAACACAGATTTTATTCTGAATGAGATGAGAAGTCATGCAGGATTTGGAATAGTAGGGTGACACCACTGACACAGTTTTTAAAGGATCATCATGATTTCTGCACATATGGAAGCAAGAGACATGTTAGAAAATTATATGACCGTGTGTGTGTGTGTGTGTGTGTGTGTGTGTGTGTGTGTGTACAGGTTGTTGGAAAGATTATACATAATGCAGGAAAGCATCAAGTGATATCTTTGGTTATTAATCGTATTAATTACATAATGGCTTTGAATAGACAAGCCATTTACTAGTTCTGTATTGAGGGGAAGGTTTTTCTATTTCTTTTTTTTTTTTTTTTTTTTTGAGTCTAGGTTAGGGATAATGGTGGCTCTAACTGGACTAAGAGCAATGGAGATGGTGAGAACATTTGATTTTGTCTCTATTTTAATTATAATGCTGAAGGGATTTACTAATGAATTGAATAAGCTGTGTGAGAGAAAGAAAACAGAAATAAGTTTAAGATCCAAATAACCTAAACATGATCTCACCTCCTCCAAGCAAGTTGATGTGAACATTGAGAATTACTTATCCTGACATGTTGAGATTTACTGACACTTGGGCTGTTGTATTTTTCAGTCAATTATTAGCAGAGAGAAAATTCATTAGTCACTATTGATAGACTAATGGAAGCATATGACAATTTTTTTTTTTTCCATTTTAGCATTTGTGTTAAAAATTTTAATACCAGTCAACCTGATTTCAGAAAACACAAAAGGTCTCTGGAAACATTTCTTTATTATTTAAATGGTAACTTTTCTTGAGCTTAGGAAATATTTAATCAACATGAACCCTGAGAACTTTAAAATCTTGAACAGGATTTTTTTTCCTTTAAATTAATCTAATTAGGAAAAAAAAACAAAAAACGCTTATTTCAAGTAAAATAGTTTGGTAATATAAAGGACAACAATAAACTGAACATCAGACTTATTTACAAATAATTGCATAGGTTATATATGTATTTAACTATTTCATGCATTGTGTTCACGAATACTGTATTTACAGTGTGTCTACTATGTGAAAAGCTCTATGATTAGCAGTGCCTTTCCAGTGGAGAGGGAAAAGATAAATAATGCCAGCCCTGGGAATGTAGAGATTATATAGATAAGAAAAGATTTTAATAGAATATATTTTAATGTAATAAAATAACATACTATTTTTATAAATATCAATCAAAAATATAATTATAATATTAGCTAAATGCTAAGAATGGTACATACTCTATTGAAAACAGGGCCTTTTTTTTACCCCATTGCCATTTCCTCAGCACTTAGAAGAGTACCTGATACTATAAATTTCTCAATAATTATTTGTATAATTAAGTAATGATGACATAAGAGCATAAAGCAGCAACATTTTTATGTAGTCTTGGTAGGCTTTCTTGAGTCATTGGATAGGATCGAATTAAAAAATTCGGTCCTATATGCTCAGAGCCTTGCCTTTATAGAACACACCTCCCTACTTAAGCAATCAAGTAATAATGCAATAATAATGAACACATTTTGTTTTGGGAGATTTATAGAAAATAATAAAATTGAAGGGGAGGAGGAGGAGCAAGGTATGATCTGTGACCTTAAAATTTTATAATCTAGCTGAGGAAGTCCCAAATAGCAGGGGTAGCTTGACACATGGTATTCTGTTTTCCTGTAGCAAATCTCCACTCATAGCATTCATTTCCTGTGACTTTATTGTTGACAACTTCCGCTTTTATATGACTGAGCACTCCCTGGAGTCATTAGGTAGAACTTCTCATTAAAAATTTGGTATTAAATGACCCTTGGAAAATGTGTGAAAGGTCTTAATAGAGGGAAGTGAAAAATGAATTTCAGGGAAAACATAAGTAGCAAGAAGTACATATGTGAAGATATACCCAGAAAAGTGTGGGCAATTTAGGCTGAGGGAAGTCAAATAGCTCCTGGAACATATGAGAAATAAGAATAGAAAGGATCATTCAGGCTAGACTTCAGAGAAATGCCAATGTCTCACAAAGGAAGTCTAGCCTTGAATCATAAGCAGGGATCACAACATGAAAGGTTATAGAAAATGAGAGATGTGCTCAAGGTTGTATTTCTGAAAGTGAGTCTGGTTTTGGATGTCCTGATTGATTATGAAGGCTGACCCTCAAATGCTACATAGCAAGAGCCCATTGCTCATATCGAGGAGCCAGTTCATAAACATCTCAGTGAGCATAAGGAGGGAAATAGAAGAGAAATTATGATGGCTCAATGAAAAGAAAAAAGAAAGTTTTAAAGATAACACCAAGGTTTAAGAGTGTTGGCGGAAGTACTCAATAAATATGTAAATAAAAAAATACCAAATAAATGTAAATAAAAATAAGAAAATGAGGACTTCTTTGTGTGTTTGTGTCATCTCTCCATAAATAAAGTGAGGCTGAAAATATAATTACCTTCAAGAACATTTAAGAGGAAATGTTTCCAAATAGTTGAATCAATTAATTATAGATCTGCCCCATGATCGGATTAAAATGGGAAAATAATCAAGTGGTGTGATATGGTAATTAACTTAGTTTGAGAGCAGGTGGCATTGGCCAACAGCCAAAATAGTCAAAGAAATGAATAGGCACATAAATCCAGGTACGGAAGGTTATGTCAAGGAGTGCCTCCCCGACCCCCAATTAGCTACTGGATATAATAGAGTAACATGGAAGAAGGTGACAAAGTACAAGGAGTTAAAGGTGTGCAACTTTGTGTGAGGGAAAAAAGTAGAAGCTAGATGACACAAAATTAAAATTTGATTTTTATGCTTTCCATGAAGTCTGTTTGATTGTTTCATAGTTACATCAAAAACACAAAATGATAAAATAGACACTACTTGATATCTTTGACTGACTGCTTGTGTTAAACGTCTCAAAGGAAATGTCATATGGTTCCATAAGAAGGTGTTGCTGCTGTACCATTGTCAATCTTCATGTCTCAGAAATATAGACGTTTTTCACTTTCTTGTGAAGTTCAATTAGTTGTCCATTTATATAGGAACAGAGGTTAAGATCTTCTACTATCAAAAAGGAATGTGAACCTTATCAAATTTTAATCTAATTTCTAAAATAGGTAATTTATATCTAGAAGGGCCTACGCAAGCCTTTGTCAGAGATGACTATGTGTTGTATCTTTCCTAGAAAAAAATATAATACTAAAATTTTGAAATATAACGATGAGATTCTGATGGACATGTGATAGAGGAAAAATAATATAAGGTAAATTTGATGAAGCAGGCTGGGGCCAGATCATGGAAAGTCTTGGAGAACAAAGTATTTGGGGTATTATTCTGAAGGTATTGTAAATAATTTCTAGATTTCTAAAGAAATTGAGGAATAAAGCTATTTGCATTTCAAATTTATTCTTATTGGTAAAAACTGTGTTGGTCTAAAAAAAATATTGTCCTCTAAACCAAGTAAATTTTTCTATGTGTTTCTTTTAAGGGAATTAACCATTTTCCAAAATGTTTTCACGTAATTCTTACTCTTGTTTCAGATTCATAATGTATTCATTCAAGGATATTCACTTGCACATCCTAGTTACTCAATAAATGGCTGAAAGACTTGAAGAATAATTAAATGAATGAGTGATGACCAATACCATTTTCTTGAATTTTATTGGATCAAAGTTGCAGATTATAGCTATTGATAATTTAATAGCCTCAAAGTCTTGTGAAAATTAAACATTATTATTATTTCAAATGTGCTTTCAAAACATGTGTTCCATTTGAATACTAAAACAACCTTTCTGAGAAGGAAAAGTACATTTCATTGCCCCCATTTTATAGGTGAGGTAATTAGCCCTCCTTGGAAAAGTTCTCTGACAGAGGCTGAAATCTGGACAGGTCTAACTACATAGAGCATTTCTTCACTTCCAATTTTGCTGTTATCCACTGAACCGTGATTATCACATGCTATGAAAACATTGAGCTGGACAATACTCTTAAATTTTCCTTATTCTGAAAGGCATTTATTTAGTCTGCAAATCCCAAATAGAAAGGGAAACTTGAATAAAAGCCAGGAAGACTTGAATTGCCTGACAGTTCTGGGTTTGACAGTGATTTGGTTGGCTTTCAGCAGACATTTTCTTTAAGTGTTACTTCTCTGAACAAGACAATATATGATAATACTGTTTCGCTGACCTTAACCTGCTTCCTGCCATGGGCTCAAATTAGTCGGGATTTTTGTCAAAACAGTGCAAATCTCTACTGTATCAGAGCTGAAAGGCAATATCCTTTAAAAAATGATAACTTGAGGAAAGTTTGTTAAGAAAAGTCCTATGTTTTCAATTTCACTACTTAAATAGAAGAACGGAAGTGTTTGGGAAATCTTTTCTTTTAATATGACTAAAGATATCAATTTAACATTTAAATTTTGATCAGTAAATGGTTACACCAGTCTAAATCCTGTTCAACATGTCATTTATATGCCAAAATTCAGCTTAAGTACCATGTGGCAATATCTCAGTACTGGTGATCTAAAATTTTCCTTGCAATCACTGGCTTTTATTGGATTTAAAAGATGGCCTGTTGTTCTTCATTTGCAGTCATTATGCAGTCTATGTTGGTGAAGAAGGCATAAAATTCTGTTTTGCACTTTGAAGATTATTACTATGATATACCTCTCTTTGTCTCTGTCTCTCTGTCTCTCTCTTTCAGTGTGTCCCTCTCATCACAAATTCATTATCCCTGTTAACTGTGATAATTGTGAATAACACATCTATAAGTACAATTTATTTGTTACATAAAGAAATACATTTTCAAACAAATATATAATTTTAGAAGAAGTTTATAGACCTCTTTTCTAATTTTCTAATTTAAAATTAAAGCATTTTTCAAAATTAGACGTCATATGAACAGAGTGTACAAATTCTAAAAAGCAGCACCCATCTATTTAGAATGAAATTATTATTACTTTTTATTTAGGATGTTTGCTATGAGTTTTCTGTCTATTGAAATATCATGTTTACTTAGCCTGATGATCTAATTGTCCTTAAAATGAGAAGTGAAAACATTTAAATCCGATGCATATGTGCACATTTTTAAACAACTACTTCAATTTTGAATTGCCTTGTGTCCATATCTTTGTATGTGGCACATCCTGTTTTCATTGCCACAGGACATTGTCCCTAGCTACTTATTGCAGCAAATTGATGTCATACAAGCACTACATTTAGTATGGAGATCCTGACAATGTTAATGTTAATAATCAGGCCCTAATATTAGTCACTCACCACCTCCATATCTTAAAGACCGTTATTGTTTATTAGGACATATTTTGGCTCAGTATTGAAATATGTGGGACCGCTCTATTCTATGGACTTTTTAGAGGGCAGAACAGTGGATAAAATTCTCAAAAAGGCTTTCATTCATTTTGCTAGTGTTTAAAATTTCTATAAAGTAAAACAATCTTTAAGATTTTAAACGTGTTGAAAATAGCAGAGTTCTATGTATAGTCATCAAAATTTACTTTGATTTTACATATAATTTGTAAGGGAAAAATCAGAATTAAGCTAATTTGTGTCTTCCTCAACTCACAACTCAGTTAAAAAAATGCAATTAATTTTCCTTGTTGTTGTTTGTTAATTTAAGTGATTATATGCCTGCCTTTCATTGAGGTTAGGTTCAAATGAGGCTAAAGTTCACAAGGAAACTCCTTTAGAAAAACCCTACTTGATTTTATTCTTAAACTTTGTGGTCGGTATTTCCCAGACTTATAAAACCAGTATTATTCTCTGGTTATCTTAGGTAAATATATGAACCACCCATAACATTTAATAAAAGAAACATAGAAGTTTAATGCAATTTCTAGATTCCTTATTGTTCTATCATTAATTTCTTAATTTTTTCTTAATCCCATTATGCCTTTTTAAAACTAAATACATTCATTCACTTTGAAGGGCGACATACAGATACAGATACCACATATATGTTATAAATCAAATTTTAAATTTTTGTATTTGCTTATTGCCCAAATACATAGGATACTTAAATAGGTAAATAGAAAAACAATATGCTTGTACAAGGCATGTCCTTAAAGGATGTCATTCTACTTTGTGATTTTATCAAACCATCAATTGAATACATAAAATGTTAGGCTTTTACAAAAATAATTGTCATGTAGAGGTTTTATGTGATATGTAATGTTGCATTGTATTTATATTGTATTTTATTTATACAATATGTCTAACTATCTTAACACATAGTCTATTAACTATGTTCTGAAAATGCGTTGTCCAGTTAAGTCCCTTTACCAGGCCTAGTAAGGGATTACTAAATAAAAAAACTTCCAGTATTGTTTGGAAGTAGCAAAAACCCTCCTTTTGCTACCTTTGTGCCTCTGCTACCATGTTCTTTGACTCTCATCTATTAAGATGTATTACTATAAACATAGCCATTCATGCTTTCTCATTTAAAATACAATAGGTGTAATATTTATTTTGAATAGACTTACTAGAATATTCTCATCTAATGTTCCTCATGGACAAAAGTACCAGGATGCTTTGCTATGGTGTAAAAGTTGACAAGGGTGGTAGAATGTTTCACAAAGAGAAAGAGGACACAGAAGGCAACAGGATGGGGAGAAGGAAAGAGATTTACACACACCCCACTTTGCAGACCACAGGCCTCTTCAGTAAAATGTAATATTTTGGTGTCAGCGGCCCTTGACAATAATCCCCACCTAACCTTTCAGCCATATGTCCTTTCCACTTTATTTTTGCACCCCACATGTATTTAATTCCAACTGAATGCCATTATTGAAAGTCCCATGCCTTTTAATTCATCCTTGACATTTCCAAAGGCCCTCTCTTCAGTCTGTTATATTCTTTCCCTCTCCAGCTAGTGAATTGCCATCATTTTTTAAAGATCCAATTCAAATACTGACTCTGTGACACCTTTCTGTATTCCTCAAAGCAAAATTACTTGCTCCTCCCTCTTACCTCTCTCAAACTAACGTATGAAATATAATAAAGCACTTACTCCCACTGAATTGTAGCTACTGTCTTGCTGTCTTATCAACCAAAACAACAGCAATTTGGGGAGTGTGAAATTTAAATGGAATAACAACCCCAGGACAAAAACCTGGGGTGTTGTACAATCTTACTTTTAGTCAATCAAGAACAAAGTGTATTTGCAAAAATAAACAGCAACAAAAATCAAATTTGATAAGACTTTCTTCTAATATTAATTTCTACTTTATGATATTTTCTTTTACAACATTTTGATGGAAAGAGGATTACATATACATTGTATTCCTTATGATGCCCCCTTTTGTTGTGGTAGCAGCATGCTATGTGGGTAACTAAAGTGTTTATGATTTCAGAAAAAAATTCAAAAAAGGAGTCTGAAATTTAGCTTCACAGCAACAATTTGGATTGGAATGCTGTATTACATGTATTATAAGTTTCTACTGAGTTGCAAGGAGAAAAATGAAAAGGTGTGGAGACCAAATATTGATATTCTCTTGATATATTAAGAAATATGTTAATTTTGTTTCCTATTCTTTTTTAAATGGTTTTTAGAGGTCACCCTGTTCACTAGTTGAAAAAAGTCTGCAGTGTTGTTGTGTAAGGGCTGTTGATTGCTGGCAGCAAAAAATTCCTACTGTGTTGGCACTCGAGACAGCATCTCCACATTTTCTTCCAGGATCATCACCTTTATTCTAAATATCTCCCTCATAGTGTGAACAGAAGTCATATGTTTTAGATTTTCTGCCTTGGCACCCAAGAAATCAGTGTGATTGAGTAAACATATTAAGCTTCCCCTGCATTTCCAGCCTGAACAGATGTTAAGTACAAGCTGATCCACCTACATTCAACCCGAGAGACTACATCCACAGACCGTTTCATTTCCCTTTTTCAATTTATATAGAAGCATAGATTCTTGCTGGCATGTATAAATGTGCCATTTAAGGCAATCAAAAATGGCTTCACATCTCACTTGCTTTCCACAATTGTTGCTGTAACGATGGACTACTGAGGAGAAAAACTTAATTTCCTTGGCAGATCTTCCCACGTTGAAGCAACATGTTCTCGAGAGCCAATATTCAGTAATTACAGCACAATTCCTCACAATTTCACAATTCGCCTAACAGTATGCATTTTCACAATGTAAAGCTGATTTTCTTTAACCAAATAAAACATGAAAAGAGAGCTGGAAGCAATGGGCAATCTAGATCATTAGATGATTGATGTAAAATTAGGGAACATTTACATTGGAATAGATTGCAAACATCAGGGAGTTTGGAAAACTTGTAAGCTCTATATTTTGAGGAAATATTTTGTTGATGCTCTTGTAGCACTTGGTAACAACCAAGCAATTTAGAAAAAGGCTCAAAATAATTGACCTAGTAGTTACTTTAAATTGTTATTTGCAATTATTTCACATCACACAGACTTTTCTTCAAAGTTCTCAACTTGTTCACCAGAATAGAACTTTCAGTTTTAATTCCATTCCTCTGTTCAGACTATTTCTCTCACCTACTAGACAAATAATTGAAATTAAGTAATCACAAACCTAAAATTTTGTATTTGTTGTGTTTAATATTTTAATGTTGCAAGAATTGTCTAATTAAATAAGTTATAGTATTGAAAGATCGTCCTGGTGAATAAGTAAAAATATACAGAAGTGATATGCCAAGTCTATACTACTGTGAGTTAGAATATTTTCTTTATTCAAATATGATTTTATTTTAATAGTAATGAACACTAGTATTTATTGAGAACTAGGATATGCGTAAATTGTGCTAAACTCTTTAGTTATCACAACAATGAATAATATAAATTCAGTAACCTACATCTTATCTGAAGTTCAAGTTGTCATACCAGGCAATTTACATTTTATGTTCTTTATAGCAGGGGCATGTTAAAGAAAGAGGCAGGGAGAGAGAGAGGGAGAGAGACATAAAAATGAAATGGATAATAATGTAATCTGGTATATTGGGTAATAAAGTTTCACAAAGCTCCTGTTGTCATGGCAGAAGAGGCAAGGGACTGGTCGACAAGAAAAGCTTTTCTAGTTAAGTGGCACTGAAACATTGAATTTAGTAATTGAAAAAAAATATGTATTTTTAAGTGATATGAATTTCTTAGGACTCAAAAAGGAAAATGTAAGCCAAGGGACAGAAAACACATGTAGGCATTCACAAGGTTATGAAACAAAATTATATACAGAAATACCTCATTTTATTTTGTTTTGCTTTATTGCTCTTCATTTTTCACAAATTGAAGTTTTGTGGCAACCTCATGTCAGGCAAGTCTATAAGCATCACTTTATTGCAATATTTGCTTTATTATGGTTGTCTGGAACCTAATCCACAATAACTCTAAGGTATGCCTGTATTCATTTGAAGGTGAATTGCCTATCATCACAACAGCATTTGCTCACTTTGTGTCTCTGTGTCACATTTTGGTGATTCTTGCAATATTTCAATTATTATTATTATTATTATTATTATCATTATTATTATTACTATTACTACTGCTATAGTATTTGTCATGGTGATCTGTGATCAGTGATCTTCGGTGTTACCTTGCATTGTTTTGGGGCACTACGCACTGCGTCCCTAGAAGATGGAGAACTTAATTGACATCACGTGTGTTTACTGCTCCACTGACCATACGTTCCCCTATTTCCCTCCATCTCCTTGGTACTCCCTATTCCCTGAGATATAACAATATTAACATTAAACCAATTAATAAACCTGCAATGGCCTCTGAGTGTTCAAGTGAAAGGAAGATTTGCACATCTATTCTTGGTGAAGATGCTATGAGACTGTTGAAATGACAACAAAGGATTTAGAACATTACATGAACTAGTTGATAAAGCAACAGCAGGGTTTTAGAGGATTAACTCCAATTTTGAAAGTTCTACTGTGGGTAAAATGCTATCAAACAGCATCACATGTTACACAGAAATATTCGTGAAAGGAAGAGTCAATTGATGAGGCAAATTTCATGGTTGTCTTATTTTAAGAAATTGTTACATCCATTCAACCTTCAGCAACCACCACCCTGATCAGTCAACAGCCATCAACATAGATGCAAAACCCTCCACCAGCAAAAAGATTATGACTCACTGAAGTGAGATGATGGTCGGCATTTTTTAGCAATAAAATATTTTTAATTAAGGTATGAACAATTTTTAGACATAATGCTGTTGCACAGTTAGTAATAGACTACAGTGTAGTGTAAACATAATTATTATATTTACTGGGAAACCAAAAAATTTGTGTGACTCACTTTATTGAAATATTTGCTTTATTGTGGTGGTCTGGAACCTAACCCACAAAAACTCTAAGGTATGCCTGTATTCCACTTCAAAGTGCATTGCCTATCATCACAACACTTGAAGAAATTAACTCAATAATAACAACAAGAATTGAGATAATACTTGTAATGCTAACGATAATAAGAAGAAATATAGAGCTTTGGATTAAAGGTCAGGAGACCAGAAAGTACGGGTTCTTTCACCAAATAACTAACCAATACGATGCTTCTCTTAATTATCAATTCATAGGTAGCATTCTAAATTTCATATTATTTTCATTGTTTTAAAAGATTGAAGTAATGCTATTTACAGGTGCTAGACTATTGTAATAAAATACTGGCTCTAGTCTATGACTGAAGGGATGGGCATTGCAGATTAAAGAGTATGGCAGATCGAAGGGAAAAGCTTGTAGACAAGTAAAGAAGAAAAAGGAAAAAAAAGAAAAGAAAGTAAAAGGAATACTCCTGTGGTGTGAAGGCACAGTGAATAAGTGAATAATTTTATCTACAAGATAGATATCAGAGGGTTACTAATACTTGGCAAATGTATTCAGCACATTCCTATTTGTCCTACCTTCTTTCAATAGGCAGGGCCATAAAACAAGCTGTAGCCAAAAAATAAATAAATAAATAAATAAATAAATAAATAAATAAAAATAAAAAAAACAACAAAAAAAACAACAAGCTGTAGCCAATGTTTTATGAGCAGATAGATGTGTGTCCATTTGAGCCAATCTAAAATCCTCCAGCCTGTACTTCCTCTGCCAGGGCAACCGTGTGGCTTTCTTTTAAGATGGAAGAGTCATAAAACAAAAGCAACCATAAACACTGAAGTATTTCATGGCAGCCAAATATCCTAGAGAATAAGGACCCTAGGTAATTTTGTAAAAGCAAGAGACAAATGTTTTAATCCACTGCAATATAGAGTCAAGTGTTACAACTGCAAAGTCTATCTTCTACTGATTAATACACATAGTAGGAGAAATTGGCAAATGAAATAGATCTTGTAAATTGCTATAAAGCAGAACATTATCTGTAACATTCCATCCTGTATATTGGTGAGAATTTGTTCTATTTGCCAATGTTTAGAGCCACAGTCGTGTATTTACATGGATTCAATTGGATTAACCTGTACATATTCATTTTCTGTAGATGTATTTAATTTAAATAACAAACCTACCAATGCCATTAAATAAATGGACAAAATGAGCAATGGACCATTTTATGCTTCCTATTGCAAAATGAACATATTATTTCAATAATGAAAAAAGCTAAGAGCATAGCACGATCTTAACACTGAAGTGGTTCTTTCCTACCATTTAAAGGACAGGTTCTGAAAAAGACAAGTTCTGTAAATAAAACACTACTGCCATGGCAACATGTACTCAGCTTTTAACTGTCCATCATCCAGAAAGGATTTTAAAACATTTTTACATTTTCATAGTTTGTAATAACGGTACTGATCTCTGAAAGCTAGCGTTTTCTGGAAGCTAGTAATTGGCAAAGCCTCAGGCTCTCAACTTTTTGACCAATCTACTTGGAGAGCTTTACACAGGTTTCTCATTACCTATAAAAATTTAATTTACTTTCTGAGCACAGAAATTTAAGGACAAAATATTTTCAACCATGCATTATTTGACTAATGAGTATTTTTAAAAAACAAATATTTTCAGTGTTAGATCTCTCTGAGTCAAACATTTTCATATGTGTGTATGTTATGTGTTTGTGTGGATGTGTGCACACACATATATGATTACTTATGTTTGTGTATGTAAGGCACTTATTTTTTAATTAAATTTTCTGGTAAGTCAGAAAGCCAACGGTAAGGTATAAATAACATAAATGAAATTTTATTAGTTATGTATTGACATAACAATAATGCCACAAACTTTTCAGCTTAAAAAAGCAAATTGATTATTTCACAATTTCTGTGGCTCAGGAATCTGGACAAGCTGTAGTTGAGCTGTCTGTTTCAGGGCCTTAAAAATCTGCAATCAAGGTGTTGGTCAAGACTGTGATCTCATTTGAGGCTTAACTGGGGAAGTACCCTTGGTCAGGCTCACGTGGTTCTTGGCAGTATGCAGTAATTATCTAAAAGACTACTAGACTCAAGACTTCTGTTCCTTGTTGTGTAACCTTTTACATACAAGGACGGCAGTTTACAACACAGATATTTGTGATATCAAAGCCACTAACAGAAAGCGTCTCCTAGCAAGATGGGTTCCAGTTGCAAGTAACGTAATCATGCACACATAATCACATAGTCCCATTTCGTCACTGAAGGGCACACTTAAGAGAGATCACAAAAGTGTTATCATCAGATGGTGGGGACTCTGAGAGCCACACTGGAGTGTTACATCAGAGAGATTTTCACCGAAGTCCAAATGATTAGAAGTTATACAAAGACAATTTTGTGTAATTCAAAATTTTTCTTTTATTTATTTAGGAACATAAAATATAATTAACTGGTTATATGGCATTTAAAATTTTGGCAAAATTGTGGCATCAGTAATTACTACTTGCTCCCTTTCTCATAAAAAGCGATTATAAAAATTTCAGTATATATCAAAAATAGCTTTCCGAATTTTTATTTTTTACATTAGGCTGTTGGCAGTGTTGCATAGGAAAAAGGAATGTAGACACAGTGACCAAAAATGAACCTAGGTTGAGGCCTGGCATAATCATTTGAAAGCTAACAACACATTTTATAAATATTTAATATGCTTGATTATCAGTTTTTGAAAATAATACCTGTTTGATATGCTTATTATTGGTATAAAATATAAGGTTTGAAAAGTACCTAGTATATATAGTAGTATCTGCTTAAATGACTGATACAATTATCAAAACCATACTTCATTCTTTATACATGAAATAATATTAAAATCTATATAGTAATATATTCCATTTGAAATGCCAGATCATACCTTTATGACTTTAATCATTCCATTATTTTAAAAATACCCATTGCATTTCTATGTGCTTGACATTATTCTAAGAAGAATAAAGCAGTGAACAAAACAGCCAAAAATCAATGCCCTCACAGAGCTTATAGTCTCCAATGGGGTATAGTAAGTAAAGAAAACTACACAAAATATCAGAGGTACCGAGTGCTGGGGAGAAAAATAAAGCAAAGAAGAATATGCACAATTACTTTCATTTATTGATCATTTGCCAGCACTAGGCTCAAGGAAAATATTATGAAGCATTTCCCCTGAAGCTACACAACCCGTTCTAAGACTGCCATGAGAAGGGATAGTTTTAGTGCACAGTGGGTATTAGGGAATGATAGAAGAAGGACACCTAAACTATTTTCACAAGTAGCTACTCATGGTGTCCAGGAAATGGAAAATAGTTTTCTGCTTAGAGAAACCCAGAACTTGATTCATTGGATTCACATATAAATGTACATATATAAGTGGAAATTTTGCTCCCAAACTATATACTAATATTATTTTAATTATCTTGGCTTCAAAAATGATGTATAGAAAAGCAGACTGGCATTTCTTCTGCTTGTTTTGAGATTACTTAATATATCCCACAGCATTGATGAGGTTTAATATTCCTTTGCTTTACATATACATGGTTTAATGTATTTGGCATTATTTTTGGTTTTCCTGTATTGTAAAATTAAAAAAGATGTTGATCAGGATATGGTAACCGATAGTGTCTGTTTACATCCCACTATGATGTGATGTTCATTAGGATTTTTTTTTTTTAACCAAATTCTCCCTTAAAAAGAAAGATCAAAGAAATTCAGTGTTAATATGGTGATCAGTTGGTGTCTGCTATGTCAACAAGAGTCAGTGACTCTTGGTGAAAGAAAAAAATGGGGCAGCCTTTCTGAAGACCAATTTGAAAATATGTATTACAATTCAAGTACACTTTTTTTGGTTTACTAATACCATTTCCAAATTTATGTAAGGAAATAAATTAGAATAAAATAATTATCATAGAATTATTTATAATGGAAACAAAATTGAAAATAAATTATCCTGAATGAGTATTGGTTTTATAAACTATGGTACATTCTTTTTTAATTAAAGTTTATTGGGGGGACAATTGTTGGTAAAGTTACATAGGTTTCAGGTGTACAATTTTATGGTACATTCTTTAATAGCTACTTAGCATCTAAAAACATATTAAAAGTGTCAATGTCCATTAAAACAGTAATATGGAACTGTGTTCATTGGTGTTAATTTGAAAATTTGGATAAGTGATAGAATGAATAGTGCTGTATATTTTTAAACTGCATTTAAAGTGTATTAAATAAGCAGATAAGAATGAAGTATATACGACCACATGTTAACAATACTTTCTGGTAATTATAGATGCTTTTCAAATATTTTAATTTGCTGTTTCTGATTTTTTTCTAAGTGGAATATAAATATCTAACAATTCAATACAATAAAAATCACAGCTGTCTTATGTAAACTAAATTACAAGAGGCAATATCTATTAAATATGGTTGTTCATGTATTAGATACAATAAACAAAGTGTATTGTACAGTTCTGCTACAAATTAAGTGCTAAATATATAACAAAATGTGTGTACAATAACTGGAAATAGTTCATTATTTAATTAATAATCGTTTGAACTTTTTATACTATCTGAAAGGTATGCTCAGTTTATTAGAAGTCAATTTCTGTTAGGGAAAAATGCAAAGCAATAATATCATCAGAATTATATTTCTGCATGCTATGCTCACAAGGACCACAGCTCATGGAAAAGGTGGAAAGATTCTGCCACAGATATCAAATTACATACAGCACATCTCATTTATTTTACTTTTTCATACCCAGTAAGAAAGAACGTACAGAAAATATTAAGTAAAACATTATGCTCGTGAAAACGAGAATGTCATATTTTGATATCATTTTACTTCTGGGTCAAATCCTTCATTCTCTGGAATAAAGGTGGATTCTGCTTCACAATGTGGAGTCTGCTTTCCTTGGAAACCACACCTGGGCTCAATTATTTAAGGTACTACTAAATCCACAGGTTGGAAGTCTAGCTACTCTGGATTACAGTGTACTGGCAGCTCTGTAAATCATATCATGGTTCTGAAAATGGAGGGCGTGTCATTTAAAAAATTTTTCCTATCTCCTTGTTGGAGGGTGTTCTATGATTACCCCTTATATAACTGCTACTACATTAGTTATTCTGTGCTTCATTGCACTAAGGATAAAAATCAGATGCTTCTCAGGGTCCACTGCCATTAAGTTGGGAATGAATGAGTATTTAACCAAATTGGAGCTCAGAAGGAGAACGTACCCTTATAAACTCACTGTGTCTATCACAGGGATCACTGTGGTCTACATGCTGTGGACCTAACAAATGGGCTTCACATGTGTAGACAGTCATTTATGTAGACCCTGGAATAACATACTACAACCTCCTCATGCTTGACCTCAGTCTGTCATTTGATATGTGCTATGGGCTGACTTGTGTCTTCCCAAAAGCCATATGTTGAAATCCTAACCAGTAATGTAATTGTATCTGAAGATAGGATCTTTGGAGATGGTTCAAGTTAAATGAAGTTGCAAAAGTGGGGCCCTGACTAACAGGATTCGTGTGCTTGCAAGAAGGGACACCAGAACACTCTTTTTCCAGGTGCACACAAACAGTGCAGAGGAAGATGGAGCCTGCCTACCAGCCAAAAGAAGAGGCCTCAGAGTGAAACCTACCTTGCCAGCACCTTGACTTTGGACATGCCAGCCTCCAGGACTGTGAAAAATAAATTGATTTTGTTTAGGTCACCCTGTCTATGGTGTTTGGTATGGTAGCTTAAGCTGACTGAAATAATGTGCCATGTTTTATAATAGAAATTCCAAATTATATGTTCTTTGCTTAAAATTCAAGGTCTTCTTTTGATAACTGAGTAGTCTCTTTTTATGAGTTTATTTCTTGTATGTGTTATATACTTCCTTGTATTTGCCTTTCTTCACACAAGGCCTGTCACTCAGGGTGACATTATTTCTAATTGGAAGTTCAGGTAAAGCTCTTAGTGCAAGCTATATGTGAGATGTTGTACCACATGGCAACATAAAATTGTGGATTATGCAGACTATTTTTCAATTCTAAGACAAATCCTTTCAGACAATATCATTATATGTTTACCTTTTCACAGGTATTCCAGTACAGTGTGATTTACTCTTCTTATAGACGGATTTAGAAGGTTTAGGGTATTTGGTGCATTTTCTTCAAAATTTTCAAAGCAAATATTTATTATTACAATGCCAAAATTTCTGACATCCTTTATAAGTTTTCTTTAAAAATCTGTTTATATATGGACACATGTATGTATATACACATATTCATATACACCTCCATAACAACAATAACAACAAAAACTGAGTGAGAAAAGTTTTGCCACACATTTTCATTTCAATCATAACAAAATGACTGAGCTCCAAAAAATAAGAACATTTCTTTCTCAAAGTATGAATGAAATGTGATTAGTTTCAAAAAGCACTTTATATGTCAACTTGAAAATAACTGCAAATAAAAAATTGAGTTTTTAAAGTTTCCCTTAATATTAACAAAAAAAGAAAACTAGAAACAAATACACTATTAGAACATATGAGAAATCAGAGCTGTCTTTGTGAAAAACTAGATACTTTTCTGAAGTTTGTAAGTAAGGAAGACTTAGTATTGATATTTTACTTCTATATAGAAATGCTGTATGAGAGCAAGAGAATCCCAGATCTGACAAATATTATTAACCAAATCTATGTAATTAAGCATGTAATAAGTAATATAAATGTATAAACAATTCAAATTATTATGTGTACATTTGTGTCCAGTATATCAATATTATCAATAAAGAACACAGAGAAAATTAGAAGGAAATTCAAAATGGTGCATCTATTTGGGAAGAAAGTTTGGAAATTTCTTACATAACTACATATACTATTACCATATGACCTTGTAATTTTGCTCCTTGGTATTTACCCAAATAAATTGAAAACTCACATCCACACAAACTTTCATATGAATGGTTATAACGGATTTATTTATAATTGCTTGAAAGTAAAAACAACCAAGATGGCCTTCAATAGATGAATGGATAAACAAACTGTGGTCTATCCACTCAATGGAATGCTATTTAGCAATAAAACGAAGTGAGTTATGAAGACACAAAATAAAAACAAAACAAACACATGCATGGGGGAGACTTAAGTGCATATTGCTAAGAGAAATAGGTTAATCTGAAAAAGGCTAAATGCTGTATGAGTCCAACTATATAACATTTGGAAAAAAGACAAAACAATGGAGACAGTAAAAAGAGGAATGGTTGCCAGGGGTTGGGAGAAGGGAGGGGAAGATAAATAGGTGGAGCACAGGGGTTTTTAGAGCGGTGAAACTAGTCTCTATAATACCATAATGGTAAAATGAATGTCATTATACCTTTTACAAAACCAGTAGAATGTACAACACAAAGAATGAGCCCCAATGTGACCTAAGGATTTTAGTTAATCATATGTCAATACTGGCTCAATTTTAGCATATGTGCTTTGCTGAAACAAGATATTAATAATAGGAGGTATTGGGGGTGGGGAGTAAAATGTGTGGGTATATCTGAACTTTCTATACTTTCTGCTCAATTCTTATATAAACCTAAAACTCTCACAAAATAGAATCTATTAATTTAAAACTAAAAAGTAATTATATATTATAAATTCATTCCGTTCTTTAATTCAATCAAGAAACATTTACTGAATCCCTACTTTGTTTTAGACCCTGTAAAAATGTGTAGGGGAAACAAAATTAACTTTCTGGGCAACCATATAAAATTCTTCAATGGAGAAGAAAAGCAAACTACATAATTCTAAAAAAATAATTATTTAATTGAAATTTCATATTTCAAATTAAATCTGTATTTTTATTTTAGATCAAGTTCTACTTTTTTGTCAAAGCTAAGCCTATGTAGCAATTCATTGTTCTTAGTAAAACTTTTGCAAATTATTTCTTGGAATTCTATGTAATTTGGATAGTTGAAAAAAAATATTTAAAGCAAAATTTCCAAAATATATTGAGCAATCTGTGTCCTTTTATGTTCTGCATATATATTGAGTTGTTACTCTAAGGAAAAAAAAATCATAAATATGTAAATTATTTAATTAAATCAGAAATTTTATATCTGTGTATTGGAAACCGACAAAGGTTATGCTTTAATAATATTTAAATGTATGTTTTTTAAAAAAATGGACTTTTGTCAGAATATGTAGTTAAAGTGTTTTAAGTCCTTAATAAGAGAAAGCCACAGATATACCTGATATGATGAAACAAAAGAGCAATTTTAGCTTACTATTCTTATTTTTTTTAAAAAGCAACAAGAAACTAAAATGCCCTAGCAGAATAAGAGTTTTACTCAACCTCAAAAGAAAATGTTATGTTTTATATAAGAGAAAGCTAAAAGCCTGGCTTTATTTAAAGAGAAAAGTAATTCAGCAGTTGTTTGGCTCAAGAAAACTTTGCAACCCACGTTAAGACATTTTCTAGTGAAAACTGAAAAGGCTAATTAAGTCCTACAACCTCTAAAGTAATACACAAGCCATATTTTTTGAACTAAGAGTTTAGTTCGAAGTGCTCTGACTACATAAATAAAAGTATCACTAGAAAGTGATTCTTTGCTACCAAATGTAAACTTTATTTTTTTGATAAACTACATGAAATTACAAACTACAAGAAATTGGTTTCCAAACCATTGAATACTGTCAAATTCCAAGGCTACTAGTGGAATGCGTGTAAGTGTGTGTGTGTGTGTGTGTGTGTGTGTGTGTGTATGTGTGTGTGTTCATGAAGAGTCATTTTGATATTTCTGTAATAATGATCAAATCTCAAGTTAAAAGAGAACTGGAAAAAAAATTACTCAGTATCATTTCCAATAAGTCATAAATCTTCCTCTTAATCTACTTGGATTTGAGAATGCTCTATATCAGTTATACACTTATATATACTAATTAATAAGATGAATTTTCTAAATCTTTTAAAAATCAGAAAAGAACCTATCTTCGAAGCTTTCTGAATTTTCTCACTCAGAGCTTAGCTTATTTTCTGAGGCTATCATGTTGTTTAAACATGGTATAATTTTAAAAAATCACCAAATATCTGTTTTTATGTGCATGTGTAAATCTTGCTTTCTCCAACTAAATTATCTGTCCCTGAATACAGAATATGTATTACCAATTTATTTTTAAAGTTTCTTACAACATTTCTAACAAGAAGCAGACTCTAAGACACATTAAGTGAAAAATAATAATTAAAAAAAAAATTGTACGGAGAGGGCACTGTGACAAGTGTTAGACGATTTGAATTATGTGTACTGTGGAGTTACTATAGCTGTCGAGTGTGTCATAGATTGTACTATCTTTTTGAAATTATATCTCTACAAAATCGATAAAATTTTAAATGATAGGCTTAAGATCAGAAAACTGAAGTATTTCAGAATAATGGAGAAAAAGAAGAAACAGAATATTCCTAATTTTCCTTCCTCTGTGCAATGCATTAAGACTAGGATGAGTTCTAGTCTCATCAGAACTTGACAACAGCAAGCCCAAGGCAAGCTCAGCATGCTCTACCAAGAAATGCTGTGACCTCTAACAAGAGTTACAATTGAATTTGAGTTTTTTCAGTTGATTTTGCACATAGATGAGAGACAGATTTTAAATAAGAAATGTCACTAAAGTATGCTATTGCTTGAGTACTATTACTAAGCACTCCTTATATAGAATGTGACATACATTTAAAATTTTTAAATTTTAAATGTTTAAATTATCATTTTAAACAGTGTCTTATGTAGCTAAAACTAATTATCATTAAGCGGTACTTATTGGAATTGATTCCAAACAATGATAGTTTATGCCAAAGTTATACATTTTGAATTGCTGGTAAAGACAATCACTTATCATGGAAAATAAATTTATTGTGTCTTTGCAAGAGTCAATCACACACACAAGCACACACATCCACATACCCACACCTGTTCACCCTCCCCCCCAAGACACATGATTACTTTTTAATTTTTTAGTGAAAGAATGAAAAGATGAATATATGAAATATTTATATACCGAAAGTTATCTTTTAATGCAGCTCTAACTTTGAAGTACAAAACTTATAACAACCAGCAATATTTTTTATCTGGGTTAATCCATTACCCTCTCTGGAAGTAAACAAAACTGTTAGATGTCTTCCACCATGAGACATACAAGCACATTTAAGTAATAGCACTGTCTACTTGACAAATACAGGGGAATAAAGTTTAGTATTTAGAATGTGCTTTCAATTGTACAAACCTTATTTGAGTTTTGGTAGCAGCATTGTTCATATTTTAACTGCTGAAAATATAGTTATGTTATTCTTATTAAAAAAACAGCTCATTTTATAGATATATATTGTCAGTGAATGACTTTTTAAGAACCCAAAGCAACTATTAATATATGCAATTAAGGGAAATTGAAATATTAAGGAAACAGCATACAATTTGCATATAGCAGTTTCTATTGCTAATCACAGTTGGATTGCTTAAGATGCCAGAGCAAGGTCAATATCTTAGTCATCTTCAAGCTCCACTGACAAAAATCTGTGCTTTCAGCTCTTCTCTGTAGTAACCCTTTCTCAAGGACTTTCAGGATATGTTTCCTAAAGAGTGTGTGTGTGTGTGTGTGTGTGTGTGTGTGTGTGTATTATTATTTTTTTAATTTTATTTTAACTTGGTGAACATACTACTACACACACACACGCACACACACACATATGCACAATATCAATTTCTCAAAGTATCTAGCATGTCATACACACCAAAAAAAAACTGGCAACCTTGAAAGATGGACATGTTAATTTTACAGATCCACTGTCAGGATCAATTTTGGTTTAAAAGAATGAATGAAAAGAGAAAGAATGAGTGTTGTCTACAACTGCAGACCAAAGCACCTGGCCAGTGTAATGCACTGCTGATGGCACTTGTCACACATGAACTTGGAGGAAAGAAGGCAAATCAAGGTTATGCCAGTGCTGCAGTGAGAAACCGTTTACCAGTGAGCTTGATTGAAATAGCTGCACATATGCTGCATGTTAGTTGCAGCTCCCATCTGGCTATTATTAACACTTGTTCAGAATATTTGTCCAAGCATTTACATTTAGCCCACCTTGTCATCGTTCAGTGTCCTCAAAGAATAGAAATATAATTACCCAGCTCAGAGAAGAAAGAAGATGATTTTAAATAACTACGTGACACAAGATGGAGCTATAGAATGCAGAATGGTGCTACAATTCTGTGGTGAGAAAAAAACAGATCAAATCTGTGGGAAAGGGAAGACCCTTAACAAGTAGAATGGATTTGTATGCATTTCTGAACAAGTTTGTTTGGCTGTGGTTTCATTTGAGAGATGCTTTATTAACCTAAATCAATGATATAGGCAAAATATGAATTAGGAAAAAAGAACATGTTAGTACATAGATGACATGTAATCAAATATTGTAAAGGAAGTCATGCAGCTAAAAATATGAATTTTGTGTTTAATGAATTCATACGACAGTGAAGGAAACAAATTATTTTCCTTGAAGTTGGTAACACTTCAAACCATTGTTTGTGTCCTCTTTGATGATGCTAAATGGAAAAGCCTAATTATGTGATTTTTAATTCTGAAGATTTGGAAACAGTTCTAGTTGTTTGAAAAAGGAAATAAGAGAGTAAAGATTTTTCTTCTTTTGGTAAACATCAAATGATTTAATTCAATTACTAATGCTCCTAAATTTCTGTTAATTTTCTTTTACTTTTTACTTATTTAGGCTGAATTTTTTAAAACATAGTTTAATTAGTCATAGTTTAAATACCCTTTTATGCAATTTATTTAGGTGATTACAAAGTCCTTTCTAGAAGTTTTGCCTCGTTAGAGCACTAGCATTATAATTTGACACTGATATTAATATGAACAAAGTACAATGACTTCTTTAAAAAAATATGTGAGGAGAAATTAAATTTAAATAAAATTTTACACTCTTATTTACTTTGCTGTGTATATCTTTATTTACCTGAGGCAATGTAACTTCAGCCCAAATATGTCTGCTGAATGGCAATGACATTTTAAAATAATAACCACATTTTAATTACTCGCAAATATTTTGTTCTCTTTAATTCTCACAAGTATACATTCAACCTCACTTAGCTTTTGCCTGTAAGTGGAACATTTCAGGAATAGCAATAATTTTTTTGAGGAAATGGAAAGTGCGTGAAGTCTCCATTATGGTAAACTTTACCGCTGAATTTTAATATTTTCAAATTTAGATTAATTCAACTTTTGGAAAAAATGTAGAAATGGAGAAACACCAAGATTTAGGATGTCACTGATGATCGTAAACCAAATGTCAGATATTTTGAAAAGCCTCTAGTTTCTTCAGTTTTGGAATAAATATGTCATAGAAAACAGTGATAGGTTTTGTGTACAAATATTAATTAAAAGTTATCTCACTTTTAAATGACTTCTGAAATTATTAATTTTTAAAATAATAATTTAATAAAATGTCTTGATTGATATTAAAGAAATATAAGTGGCTTTGAAACCTATTTAAAATTACATTTTACTTTAGTATCAATTGAATTGAGTAAATGAGTATGTGATTTGGAATTTGATGTTCTTAAATGGGATTATAATTTAAAATATGAGAAAACTGGTATCATTAGAAAAAATGCTGGAGCCTTTATTATTCATGTAGTCCTTATCTTATTCAAATTCATATACTTTAATTGCTAACAGAAAAGAGTGATCATGTGGCAGTCATGGAGATGAAGTGGAAATAGCACAAAATGGCACAAAAAGTAACTCAAATAGAGATCATACTAGGAAATAAAACAATTTCAGTATTAATGTTTCTTCCAATGACAAAAATGTATTCAGGAGAGATTTTAGTAATTTAATAAAAGAAAATATGAGTATATACACATTAATTTTAAAAATATTTCTGTCACATATAATTTGATCTGAATATAAGGTCATCTTGAAATTATAGAAAAATAATAGAATATAATTTTCTGACATTTCTTTTTTTTACTTATTAGTTAAAAGTGAAGTAGTTCATGTTCTCTCAAAGTACTGAATAACCAATAGAATTATTTAAAATACTTAGATTTGTAAAGTACTTTGCAGCAGGTAATTGTGTCTGGTATTTTAATTTCAAACATTTGCAATTTTTAAAAATTTTTCATACAAAACAGTAAATTTTAGATTTGGTCATTCTGTTCTTTATTTACCTGAAGGAATTAATTCTGTTTAAAAATATTACATGATTGACAGTTCTTATTAACAAACGACAAAAGTAGCAATATATTATATGACTCAGTTTGATTTATTTAAAAAAGTTTTATACAGTTTTAATTCAGCTTTGTAAATTTCTGTAATTTTGATGACAATTTGACAGCAAATAAATGCATTATTTTATTCTATCAGAATGGTTATAGTGTGGACCCAGAGGAAAACAGAAGTCTTGTACAGGCATCTTGGGCCCTCAAAGAAGAATAAAATCTGATTGTAAAACACTTTAAGGACTTATAAGGTGTGAAAAATTTTTGAGCAGTCCCCACATGAATCCCCCTGCAAAGATGGCAGAAGAAAAGTGTAACTTCTGTTTGAATCCACTCTTCTTTTGACTCCTCTAGTTTCAGTAGCTCAGCGGCAGTCCCTCAAACCTGAAATGATTGGTTTCCTTTTTGATCAGGTCCACACTAATACTCTGTTTGGGGACTTCAAGCTGGCATTCACCTTCCTCGAATTTCTTTCTTCAAAGAGGGTCATGGTGCACGGAAATGGGCAGTGCCAGCAGTAGTAGATTGGGGGAAGGCAGGCATCAAGCTCTACAAAAGTAATGCCCATTCTCCCAGCATTTCCACAGGGACTGCCTGGGATGGTTCTTTTCTGGGACTTGACAGACCTCTCTTCCTTTTTCTCTGCCACTCTTGGAAAAATTGAGCCAGAAGTTCCCCTGGGAGCTCTGCTGTATTTGTAACCAGTCATTGCGTTTTATCTTTTGCGATTCCTCTACTAGTTGGTGATTTTTTTAATTTATTTAGAGAACAGAATGAATGACTGTTATTGTGTCTATTTTGTCTGTGTGTATATTTTAATGAAAACGAAAGTTAAAGCAAAATACATATATGAGAAGAAATGCTCTGTGATATTACAAAATATATGGGACTTATATTTCAATAATGCAATCAACAAATACTTATTAAACACCTAGTTTGAGATAAAATACTGGAGTTCTTTCTGAGTGCTAGAGGTACAGCAGTGTCCTGTTCTCAGAGAGCTCATCTCATAATTATCTTCAGTACTTCTGTTATTGTCATTTAGTTATACTACTAGACAGAGGAGAGAGAGAGAGAGAGAGAGAGAGAGAGAGAGAGAGAGAGAGAGAGAGAGAGAGTCTGTGTGTCTGGGTGTGTTTTACGTAAGCCTACATGAAGAATTCATCTGTAAAACCAATATGAAAGCACAATAAATGTCAGATTAACCATTATAGAATAGTACAAAATATAAAAGGAACTTTTTCACTTTCACATCCTCCATACCTTTACATGATTTGATATAAATTGCTCTTTTCACTGAACAAAATAGAAAGGAAATGTTTTTGTATAATTAAACAGCTCCTTAAATCCCATCATAGGCAGACTAGATGGAATTCATTGACGAGTATTTAGTATATTTCTTTCAATTTTACTATTACAAAATGTGCTACAATTACACCCTTGTAGGTAAAATTTGAAACTGTCATGTCTTAGGTCAAAGTCATAGAGGCAAAATTGTAGCCTCAAAAAAAAGTCCTTATTTATATTTTTGATTCATATTGTCATTCATTCACTTATTTGTTTATTCAATAAAATAATCATCAAATATTTACCATATGCTAGATACTACTGGAGATAGAACAATAAATAATAGATAATGCCCACATTTTCATGACGTTTTCATTCTATTTAGATAAAAACTAAATATGTAAACAAATAGGCTCTTTATTTGTAAAACAGATAAATGCTATGGAGAAAAATGAAAGGATGGCAGAGTTACTATTTTGTACACTTGGTCAGGAAATATCTCACAGAGAGATGACATTTGAGCTGTCACTTCAAGGAAGGGAGAGAGGGAGCCATAAAAATGGCTATCTGGAAGAACTGTGCTCTGGAGATAAGGTAACATCAAGTGTGAAGGCTCTGAGCCAGGAGAATATGTTATCTTTGAAGAAATTAATGAGGTCAATATAAATGGGATGCCTTAGCATAGGTAAGGGAGGTAGGAGATGAGGTAGTGGGTAATCAGTTTGTGTGTGTCACTGTGAGGGCTTGTACGCTGAGTGGAAAAGAGTAATGTGATCTACCTTATATGTTTAAAAGTTACACTAATTAAATTTCCTATTAACATTTTCCTAGAAGTCCCATATATTTGAACCATTTCTGATGTTGATGTGTTGATCATATCATCTGAGTTTCAACCAGAGAAGTTGAGCCAGAAGAATGTGTGTGTGTGTGTGTGTGTGTGTGTGTGATAGATTTATTAAAAGGAGGAAAGATCATGAGCATGCTGGAACCCTGTGAGCACAGCCGAGGATCCTAAGAGGATAGATTAAAATTCTTTTCTGTTCTTGGTGCCTCTAATCTTGGTGAAGGTTATTCTTCAGAAGCAGGAAAAGAGATTCAGAAAGTAAAGTTATATTTGCAAAGACAACTGTTTTAAATATCATTATTTTAGATACATTAAACGATGTAAAACTGAGAATGGGGAAAGTCCTTCTGATAAGAGAACCAAAAGGGAGGAACTTCAATTAAAGGATGAGTAAATTTGGCAATATTATAACTAGTGATATCTAAAAAGTGCCTTTTTGTTGTTTTCTGATAAAATGTACTACTTCAACATTTTTTCCTCCAATAATGTTTCAAAGTTCACACATACATACACACACACAGACACACACACACACACACACACACACACACACACACACACAATTTTCAAAAATCTAGCAATCCCTAGAAAGAGAAACCTAGCACATAATTATATTGTCCTTCATACATTGATGCCACATCCAAAAAAGTCACATTGCTCTTGTCATCTGTAAAAGTTTAATTAAAATGAATTCAATGGGGGAATTCACTTGAAGCTACTTAACAAGAAACAAATGGAACTCTAAAGATGTTCCGGCTCCCTCCAGCTCTAATTTTCAGTTTTTAAATTAAATATATATTAATTTTAATTAAGTTAAAAATAAAAATGCTCAATGGATTTTGATTCATTAATAGCAAAATGTTAAAAAATACACTAACAGCTACTCAGGATTTATGTTACATCGTGTTGCTTCAATATTAATCTGAATTATAAATTTAAGAGAATGTGGTAAACTATAACTCCAACTTCCCGTTGATTGATTTTTAGATGCCCAAAGATCACTAGATAATCCAAATAATTAGGTGTTCCAATCTACTGGAAGGCCAATTTAGACAACTACATTGTTAGTTAAATCAGGTATATGTGAATTAGACATCATATTGAAATATAAACCAACCATGCAGTTAACAAGCATGTAAACTCGGTGGAGGAGGTACAATTTAACTAAGCATATCTGTTTATTTTTATTACTGTTGCTTTTGTGGAAGTTTAGATCTTGATTTCGGTTATATCAAGAATTTGCACATACTGATACTTTGATCTTTATTAAACTCCTTTGATGTTAATAAGATTGTTACCCCTCTCCATATACACAACACACGAGAATTTAAAGACCTCAAGCAATTATATGTACGTATAAAGAAAAGAAGAGGGAAACAGAAACAGCAAACTGTATTAAAATGATACTACTGATAGTTAAAATGCCCAAATTAAATTTTCGTTGCTTATATTCTCCCTTGATATGCTAGCTATGCTGTTACTGGTAGGAATAGAAAAAAATGACTGAATTGCAGCAAAAAAATTACTTAGTGAAACCTCACCTAAAAAAGCAAGTTCCACTTCATTGAATTTATACTAATTTTCTGTGCAAATACACACGCACACATCAGAACATGGTGCCTAATTATATAAGCAAAAGCAAATCAGACAAAATGGCATGGTGGCAATATAGCCTCAATTTATGGGCTCAAATTTTATAACCAGCCTTTTTATTCTGCTCTTTTATCTGCTAGACATTTTCTGGAAACACTAATTTTAACCAGTGTTTATATAAACCAAACATGTTTTCAAGCTACAACTCACACATAAATAATAAATATCAAAGACTGAAGAAATTGAAATACATTTTATATTGAAACAAAAGTGAATACGTAGTTTAGATTAAAACATCTTTTGGACAGCAGGGTAATTAGATCTCTGTTGAGTGTTTTGTTTGGGATACATGGACACATGTGTATGTGTTTATAACTTAATGGTATAGCATAAACTCAACCTAGCCTAAGCAAAAAATTTGAATAGATAAAATAGAAGAGGGTAATGGGTAAGATAATGTAAGGGGCATTGACAAATGTCTACAGACAAAGATAGATTCTAGAACTACATAATTTCATATTCATTTTAATATGTGTGGAGTTGAGTGAAGCAGCTACTCAAACAGAGCTAGATAGAATGAAAAAAACTAGGAGTCAATTTTTTGGCTATATTTTAGTTATTGCCTTTTTTTGTGAGATCCTGATCAAATTACAGATCTTCATGAGATCTTGTGTTTCTCATTATACAGACTTCTAATAATGTGTGTCTTGCAGTGCAAATTTGAAAAAAGTAAATAGAATAAATTCTATAAAGGTCTTGTAGCATAGTAAACCTTTAATAAATCTGTCTTGCATTTCCATGGTAGAATATTCTTATGCATAAATAATTATCAATAACTTTTATTCATTGGCATATACGATATTGAACGCCACCCTGACTTAAAAGACTGGTCAAGACAGATACAATCATTCAGGTATCATGATGATCACTAAGCATCAGGACTACATTCTTTTCCTTCATGTGTTATCATAATGTATACTATTTCTCAGTGTCAAAATCTTAATCAATAAATTTACTAACTTCTAATAGCAGACAGATATTGAAGGAATTAGTTGTCTCAACTGGTTGTCTCAAATATTTACAAAAATAGTGCATACATAACTTATGTTTAAAATAATTTAAAAATTATGTACCTATAATGATGTTATCCTTCCTTAAAGGTCAAAAGTACCTAAAAATCCTACTTTAATTATGATAAACATTCAATAAATGGCTATATGAATAAATGAAAGCTATACCAAAATAATTTAATGACGGTACATCAAATGAACCTATAAAAGTATTTTAAAATAGTCAATAAAATCGGTCACAACTGATCAGGATTACTATTTTGTTTTAAAAGGAAAAAAAAGTCAATATACAGACAAATCGTTCTCGATACATGTGGTTTAAGGTAATGTTGTAACATATTTTTTTGTTTATTCCACATATACTTGCCTAGTTGAGATATAGTACAAATACAAGAAGAAATTTTAAAAACTCAGTGAAATAAAATTCATAGCAAAATATTGCACCTTTTCTCTCTTAAAAAAAAGGAGACCTACTTCACTTGTATTACCTTCAGGTTTCTGCCAGTTGGCTTTTAATATAATTTGCATAATTAATACCTGACAATATTTCCACTTAATAGTTTTTAAATAGAATATACAATACATGAAAATAGGTAAACAAAATTAATTAATAATGAATATTTCTTTTTCATTATTAATTAATAAAATATCATTGATTGCGTTTATATAAATTTTATATTTACAATTTTACAAATAGGCATCCTTTCTCTAGCTTTTTGTCAGCGGTGTATATCTATTAGTAGTTATAAAAATTGAGTAATATTTAGATAAGAATTCATAATATTTTTTTGTATTTTTTTTTATTAGTTTCAGGTGCACAAGGCAAAGCAAAACTTAGACATTTATCATTTATATCTCTCACACTGTGTGAAACCCCCTCCCCCCATCCACTGTCCCTCTGTACGTTCCCCAAATTAATTTTCAAAACCCCGTGGTCATCTTGTAGAATTCATAATATTTTAATGATAATGTATATAGTGTGGATTAGTATATTTTTCTTCAATAACATTACTAGATCAATTAACAATTTGTAGAATTGTGAATGATGTTAATTTTCTTTATTTTTATCTGTAATTTTTATTATTTTAACTTGAATAATTACACCATGCCTTTTCAGGAAAAATAAAAGTCAATGAGTTATTTACATTAAAAAATAAAATATAAATTTATCCACCTATAGGGTGACAAAATTTTAAGATTTCATGACAATCCATAGACGGTATCTTCAAACTATATGCTATAAGAAATGTTACACAAAGTGGTTAATTTTTAAAAAATACACAGTTTCTGCTAATATATTCTATTTAAAAATATTAGCTGTGTTTACTATGTGGTATACCAACTATTTTCTTAGTTTTGATTTAGAAAAAAAAAAAAAAAGTCTAGATGAAAGGAACTTGTATCATAAGTTACCTAAAACTACTGACATATTTACTTAATGAGTGTGTGTGTTATATATATATGCTATGTATAACATACATATATACCTACACATACATATATACATATATATTTGTATCCTTTTATCAATTTAATAATGGGAATGGCATAAAAATCCATTTCACAAAGGAAAATGAGTAACAATCAAAATATAAAATTTTAGGATGCGTAGAAACTAGTTGATTCTTTAAAAACAAATTAGGATAACAGTAAATGAAATGAAACCTAATGAAAAAAATATCTCTGCTGAGGTTTAAACAAACATTTTAATAAGGAATCCTTTTATGATAAACAAAACAAAACAAAACAAAACAAAACAAAACAAAACAAAACACCTCTGCTTTCATGAGTACTAGTGTATATGCCTAGTACATTGTTCTTATGTCAAATATAGATAACAACATAATCATTAAAGATGAAACAACTTTCATCTCAAATGAAATGGTCTAAACTTAAGGCCTCAGTATACAAAACTCTCCCCAACTCTCCTAAATCTAAATAGCTTATACAAATGCAAAATGCTGTGGAATCTGTAAAATAAACACAATAGTTTTGACAGCGGGGCAAAAAGGATTCTTATGAAATATATAGATATAAGAATCTGTTTAAGCATGTAATTCAAATTTTAAAATGCTACTGAATCCTGTTTGCTTTCCTTTTGTCCTACTGTTAAAACACATTGAAATACCTTGATACAATTATTGCTGTTTATCATTGATTTAAATGTACTCTTAATATTTCTTTCTGAACGTAGCAGTATATGAATAATTCAACTAAAATTATTTTTTCAATTATCTGTAGATATATTGCATTAGCACCAAGCAGAATGACCAACAAGCTGTCATAATATTTTTTAAAAATATATAAATGATATTAAACTTAAATCAGTTAAATTGTGGCTTAAATCTCATATATCACTAAAGTTCTCTTACCAAGGGTAGTATCTTCATTGTTATCAGAGTCCATGGGGTTGGGGTTCCCTGATTTATCTAATCTAATCTGTTCAACTCTCTTTAATCATTGAAAATACATCCATGTATATGATTTTTGCCCAAGGAAAAACAATAACATTAAAAATATATATAAGCAATGATTCAGAACTTCTGAAATTCATTTTCACGTGACTGCTTCCATAAACAAATGAAGTGAATGTTCATCTTTGAATTATTGGCTTACCTTGCTTTCCTTGGTTCAACTACTATTTTTAAAACAAAATAATTCACTACCACATATGTGTGTGTGTTCTTTTGTATAGAGACAGATGCACAGAGAGAGGATTCCTATTTCCAGCTAAATCTGTCTAGTAGACAAGCTATGCAAGGCACTTCTGTGGGCGTTTCAAAGATTGGAACACTGCAACAGTATGTATCCTTATCAATGGAAAGTGTTTATTTTTAAAATTGTTTAGAGTTGCCTTGTTTCATTATAAATTTAAAATATTATTATATTCCTTTGTCTATTAGAGTAACAGTAAAATGATTTTCTAAAGTGTACCTAAGGAAATATTTCCTAAGTCAGCAAGAGAATCAATGCTATGTTGAGAAATCAACTAAAACTAGTATACTTGCCAGTGTCTTTTCAGAAATATGTAGAAATAAAAGAAATAATCTCAACAATTCATCACTTAAAACTTCAATAATATGCTCAAATTCAGGGAAAAAACAATTAAATTAAGAGAATAATTGTCATACAAAAATCTCAATGGTCAAATATTGACTTCCTCCATACCAGTAAGGGATTGGAAATTTATGTGCACAGGTCAAGCATGAGAATAGGGATTACAAACATGCTTTGTGCAATGATTTGTGTGCAACACACAATTTTAGCCCTGTGTGATCTCTGAGACATAAATTTTATTCATCATTCAAAATATGAGAGCTTTGAGCTCATTATTCTTTAACATCTCTTAATTAACAATGGCATCTGCACACCTCAGAGAAATGTCAAATATACACTGATGCTATGAAAACAAATATACCTTTTATTTTCATTCATATTTTGCATGAGGAGGTGACTTTGACAATAACATCTAATGGCTCAGCTTTTGAGATTTATGGGGGCCAAGAAAAAGATCTCTATACCTGGTGTTTTAGAAATTTTAAAGCGTCATTTGTCTGTGAGTTATGTAGACTGAAAAGAGCATTATAATTAGGATCAATGTAATTATTATCACTGTACTTGATTGGAAAGGGGAAAGGAGACAACTGATTCTAGATTTGTCTTTATTTCATATATCATTAGATTACATCCTGCTACCAATTCCCTAAGGGGAGGGTGGTGGAGACCAATACAATTGATTTGTGCCATTACAATCATTGAAGTGTGTCATAAATATATTTGAACAACCTATACTGAGAAAAGAACTTCAGGCATCAGAAATGCAAGTCAAAAACTATCAACATATCTTTATAAAATATGTCCTATGAAAGCAGTATGTTTGATTAATTGCTTTTTGTTCAGGCTATGTGTACTGAATTGATGCTTTTATATAGTAAATGTTTAATAAACACATATTGAATTTATATTTATTTCTATTCACAAGACAAAATTATCTTACTTTCCTCTTCCTCTGCTTGGTGAGAAAGCATTGGGCTTGATTTTGGCGTACCCAGTATAAAAACTGAACAAATTATTTCCTATTCACTATAAGCCTTTAATGACTTCTATTAGGTATAGAAGATATACTTTGAGTAGATTCTGAGCAGCCCTCTAGACAATCTGAGAAAGGGAATATTATAAAGGTTGCTTAAACACTGGATATGAAATTCCCTGGAAATCTAATGCTCAGAAACAAACAAGGAAGAACAAAAAGGTCAACACTTATGAAAGACTAAATAAACCACAAATGCATTTATTTGTTTACTTACTTCAAAAGATTTACTAGTCTCTTTTTAAGGAAGGTTTATCCAGCTTCCCTGATTTATAAGAAACAGTTAATTTTTAGGCAGCTTCTGAAATTTATATTCTCAACAGTTGTGTACTAAAAACATATTGTTATTGCTCAGTGATTCCTGGATGTCCCCATTTGTTGGTCTTACTAAAATGGTAAGCACTCTTTCCTTCTAAATTCACCGTCATACTGTTTATTCTCAACATGAATGAGCACTTTGAAATGTAAACCACATAACACTTCTCTGCTCAAAATTCCTCAATCCTCCCATTTCACTTAAAATAAAACAAAGTTCATTTTCTGGACTCTGGGGCCAACATGATTTGCACCCTCTCCTCAGCACTCTATTCTCATCTTCACCATCTGTCCTTTCCTCTATTCTACCCTTTGCTCTTCATGGGACTCTCTGTCCCTAAGATGACTGCACTTTCACCTTGGAATTTATTTTCACCTTTTATCCTCTGGTTAACTCCTTTACATCTAAGATTTTTCTTAATCATTTCCTTCTGAATACATCCTGCCATGACCACCATATTGGAACTACTAACTCTGAAAACTCTTGATTTCTGATTTATTTTGTCCTTGTCACACTTTTTTCCCCCATAGTATTTGTTGTCTTTTAATATTATATATAACATATTGTATGACTATGTCCATTGGCTATGTGGCTCTCTCCACCCCACAGACTATAAGTTCTACAAAGATCTTAGTTTTCTTCACAAGAACCTAGAACAGTGCCTGGAATATATTAGGCACTCCATTATTTTAATTCATTCATTCAGCAAATAGTATTGAGCCACAGCCAAGTGCCAGGAACTCATCGGTATGTTTGGGTCACATCAGTGAGCAAAACAGTACAAAACTCTGCCCCAGTGGACCTTTTATGCCATCCAAGAAGAGACAACAATATGAGCAGTAGGATGGAGTATGTGTAGACAGGTAGACATGATGGCATTTTGTAGACTTAATAGGTATTGAATAATGAATACATAAATAAGTAATGATAAAAAAAATCAGACCTAATTCCTTCGTATAAATCATTGGGAATTTACACACACACATATTAATGTTTAAATAAGTTTAATAAAAACAAGAAAATAAACGTAAACTATAAGAGAGTGTATTAGTAAAAAAGCCAAAAAAAAAAAAAAATCAAAGATGATTGTTTTCTTAAAATAATTTGATGTTATAAATCAAGTCTGTTTACCGATAATAAACTGATAAAAATAGAATTTCATATTCTCTGGACAGAGCATAGATTTTAAATATATATGTTCCCAAGCACCAAAAGAGAACTAAGGGAGAAATTAACAAAAACACAAGTATAGCAGGGAACCTAAATATGCCATTGACAGTTATGGGTAGATCATCCAAACAGAAAATCAATAAGAAAGTAGCGGCCCTAAATGAAACATAAGACCAAATGGACATAATCAACATTTATAGAGCTTTTCATCCCAGAACACCAGACTATACATTCTTTTATAGTTCATATGGAACATTCTACATATGGAACACAAAACTAACCTCAACAAATTTAAGTAGATTGTAATCATACCAAGCATATTCTCTGAGCACAGTGCTTTGAAATTGGAGATCAACTGCAGAAAGAAAGTGGGAAAAACCACAAATATGTGGAGATTAAACAACATGCTACTAAAGTATGATTGGGTCAAAGAAGAAATAAAAGGAAAGATAAAAATACATAGAAACAAATGAGAATAAAAATACAACATATCAAAACACTTGGGATGCTGTGAAAGTGGTAATAAGAAGAAAATTTATAGCATTACAGGCCTATCTCAAGAAACAAGAAAAATCTTAGCTCAACAACCTACCATTATGTCTTAAAGAATTAAAAAAAAAAAAGAACAATTGAAACCTAAATTCATCAGAAAGAAGGAAGTAATAAATATTTGAGCAGAATTAAATGAAATAGAGAACAAAAGGACAATAGAAAAAAATAATTGAAGAAAGAGGTGGTTCTTTGAAAAGATTAATAACATTGACAAACCCCTGGCTTAGGAAAAAAGAGAAAAGACACAAATAAACAAAATCAGAAATGAAAGAGGGGAAGTTATGATGGATACCACAGAAGTACAATTTAGCCATTTTTAATTGTATATTTCTGTGGCATTAAGTACATTCACTTTGTTGTCCAACCATAACAACCAACCACCTCCAGAACTTTTTTATCTTTCCCAACTGAAACTCTACCCATTAGAAACTAACTCTCCAGTCTCCCTTCCAAAACCCCTGGCAACTACCATTCTACATTTTATCATTATGAATTTGTCTGCTCTACTTCATATGAGTGGAATCATGTAATTGCTGTCCTTTTATGGCTGGCTTTATTGCACTTAACATAATATTGTAGTATGTGCCAGAAATTCCTTCCTTTTTAAGGCCAAATAATATTCCATTTTATGTATACCTTATTTTGTTTCCCCATTCATTTATCAGTGGACACTTAGGATTCTCTACCTTTTGGCTATTGTGAATAATGCTACTATGAACATGGGTATACAAATATCTGTTTTGTGTCTCTGCTTTTAATTATTTTGGGTATATATCTGGAAGTGGAATTGCTACATCATATGGTAGTTCTATGTTTAATTTTTCTGAGTAATTGCCGTAAAGATTTGCACAGTGGCAACATTTTACATTCCCACCAGCAATGTACAAGGGTTCTAATTTATCCATATCCTTGTCAATACTTGTTGTTTTCCATATTAAAAAAAAATAATAGCCATTCTAATGGGCATAGAGAGGTATCTCATTGTGGTTTTGGTTTGTATTTCTTTAGTTATTCCTGGTGTTGAACATCTCTCTAAGTGCTTATTGGTCATTTGTATATATCTTTTAAAGAAATATCTATTCAAAATATTAGCTCATTTTTTAATTGGCTTGTTTCCCATATGCTTTCCTCTAAGGGTTTTACAGGTTTAGCTCTTACATTTAGGTTTTGATTCGAGTTAATTTTTGCATATGTTGTATGGTAAGGGTAACTTCTTCCTTCTCCTTCTCCTCCTCCTCCTCCTCCTCCTCCTCCTCCTCCTCCTCCTCCTCCTCCTCCTCCTCCTCTTCCTCCTCCTCCTCCTTCTCCTTCTCTTTCTCCTTCTTCTATTTTGCATGTGGATATCCAGTTTCCCCTGCACCATTTGTTGAAAAGACTATCCCTTCCCCATTGAATAGCCTTCACACCCTTGTCAATTAATTTGACCATTTCTAAGGGTATATTTCTGGGTTCTCTGCTCTATTCTATTGGTTACATGTCTGGCTTAATGCCAGTACCACATTGTTTGTATCACTGTGTGTTTGTATTAAATTTTGAAGTCAGAAAGTGTGAGGTATCCAACTTGGTTATTCATTTACAAGATTGTTTTGGCTATTCACCATACCTTAGACTGCATGTAAACTTTAGAATGGGTTTTTCTATTTCTGCAAAATCATCATTGGGATTGTGATAGGGATTATACTGAACTTGTAAGTCACTTTGGGTAGTATTGACATTGTACCTATGTTATGTCCACCAATCCATGAACACAGATGTCCATTTACTTATGTTTTTTTTTTTCAGAAATGTTTTGTAATTTTCAGTGTTAGTGTGTTTTGCATCCTTGATTAAACTTATTCCTTTGAATTTTATTCTTTTTTTCACACTATTGTAGCCTTTCAATAGTTTCCTCTTAAGGAAATCACATAAAGATAAAAACCTTTAATATGATTTCCATTTTGACATTCTCTTTTTTGCTTCATAGCCACACTTGGTTCCATTTTTCCCCAATGTAGCTGTTTTCTCCTTCTCACAAAGTCTTTGCAAACCTTATCCCTTTTTCTCAACTTTCTTCTCTTAGTTAACACATTGTTTCCAAATACTTATTTAGTTATGACTTAGTCATAGAAATCTTCCCTGAACCTTCTTCTGAGATATTGCTATGATGATGATTCCTGATTTATATTAAAGCTGTTCTCAAAATTCCAGTTCTCACTTCTATCAAGGCTTATAGTTGAAGTACACTTATCTGTCCTTGTAGTTAGATGTGACAGTTTCCTCATCTTTTAGTTAATGAAATGGTAGCAGGTATGACATTTTTACTACTAAATAGAAACTTTTAGGAATTGTTTACAATTAATTGCACTCTTTCCCCCTTCCTATGAAAATTATGAAAGCATCACCAACACATAGTTATCTGCATCAGCCTTGGTTCCTTAAGATGAGCAGGGCCCTTCTGCTAATGGTTATACAGAGTGAAGGAAATCAACAATTGCGATTTCAGCCATAGAAATTTGGAACTGGATGTCAATGCAGCATAACCTACATTAATCTGACTGATACAGAATTTTGTACCTAGAATTGGTGTGCTGCTATAAGCAAAATGTGTGACCTAAAATATGAGGCATTGGCAGAGGGGCTACTTGATGACCAGAGAGGACATTTTAATCATAAACTGGAAAAGGGGTTACCATTTTAGAGAGTGACAAAATGGTGAAACTGGAGTTTGCAGTCACTTGAACAAATGAACTATTAGGTTCTAGAGGTAGAGGTCAGAAAACCATGAGTTTGTGTGCTAAATGTAGTTGGATGTCTTTGTAATAAGAGGAAAAATAACTGTCCACTTTGTGAACAGGAAGCAAAAGGAATAAAACATGTTCATTACTTTAGAGACTTGTAAAGTTGAAAGAGAACAAGTTTCAGGGTCTTTTTGATGTGTGTTACAACATTTACTATACTACTTGGGGACATTAGGGGAAGATAAATTTACGAAAATACTACTTTGTCACCAGTATAATTTATGTTTAGGAAGCCACTAATATTTTGTTTATAACTTACATGAAGAAGTCTGCAGCAAGCATTTTATTTAAATGGTGAAAGTGAGGTTATAAAGATATTCCCTTATTTGAGGAGTTAAAATCTTAGGGATAAATTTAAAATTAAAATGTACTTTCTTCATTTACACATGTTTGTTATACAGGAATCTAGTCATCAGCTAAAGGAAGTAACTGATCAATCATAGATCTTTCAGTAACCAGTTTGAAAAATTCTTAGTAAAGAGTGTCATTGAGTTACTTTTTAAACTTCGAAGTGATTGCAATTTATTTTATCAATATTTTTATTGACCTTTTCATTTATTTAATTACATAACTATTATTTTTTCTGTAATTTTAAAATGCCAAATTTCAGTGCTCTAGGTATATTATGAAATGCAAATTTAAAGTTAATTTGACCTTTTAAATAATCATAGAACATCAGAAGTCTTTAAAATAGATTGAAAACTGAAGCTGTGATTTTTGAGTTTCCATAAACATTTATACCTTTATGAAGCAGGGTTGCTGTTGCATGCAGGACTGTAAATAAAATCAATGGTAAGAAGTAAAAGCTATTAGATTATAAGGTTACAAATAGAATATAATCATAAATCCTTCTTGAAAGTGAAACACAAAGAACAACAAAGGACTTGAAAATTCCTAAGTATCATTAGATGAAGTTTTCATGTTGGATTTTCCTTTTTAAGAAAAACATATTTGTTTTTAGTACTTCTGATTGAAAGGAAACACACTGTGCTTTTATATACAGTGAATTTAGATAAAATGTTAATTAGATATTCACAGGGATATTTGAAGAAAAAAAAGTTAGGGGAGGAAACCTATTTCTTTTACTATCACCCTTGTTTCTCTGTACTTTTTAAAAGTTCTTAAAGGATTTTCCTTGACATTAAGTGATTTCATTCAGACACAGATAAAGTAACTTCTACTAAAAATGTATATGGAATTATTTAGTAACATATATTCAAATCAACATGGGCATCCTCAAGTGAGCTGATTTATGTGTGTTTTGGGAATTTTTTTTTTTCTTAACTACAGCCGAATTTTGTAGTTTTGAGGAATTTAATAATCTTCTAAGAGGTCATAAGGCCGGAAGCAGGGAAAATTTACCCCTAATGCAGACAGAAAGCCTTAACTGACAAGATAACATTTCTTCTGTGCATGATGACATTATACTGTGCGTGATATTGAGGATAGGTAGGGAGTGGGTATATCTAAACTCTGTGACCAAGTACATAAAATCATAAATAACGTAAGCAAAATCAAATCTATACTTGCAATATCCTGATATGTAGACCAACGTTGGTTCAGATAATATAAATTGAGACTCCATATGTATACATTCTCAGTGATACTTATGCTTCTGCATACAGGTCTTAAACTATTAAGAAAAAACAATTGCCACAGAATAATTTTCTACCATTAAGAACCTTGATATGAAAATAATTTTCATAAACACATTCACTCGTTTAAAAACATTAATATATTCTAAATATTCATTGAGCATATTACGTAAGTTTTTAAAGAAAAAAATTCTACATTTGAATCATGTCCTTAGAAATCTTATTTACAATCTAATATTGTTAAGTGGCAAATCTTCATGATTTTCATTAACTTGAAAGAGGCCTCAACCAATCAGACCTCAGCTCAATTAACAGATATTGGCCATAGCACCCAGTAAAAGACAGTCAGTCAAATTGAAGCTCTGCTAATATGTTGAAAATGCACATTAAATAAAAAAAACTTCAAAATTTAGATCCAGATAGTTATCTGAGAAATAAATATTCAAATAAGTAAAATCAATGTGTCCATGTATTTAGAATGAGAGAAACAGGCAGGCTGGTTAGGTTGTTATATTTAGAGTCCTATCCTCAGTTCCATGGACTCAGAAATAATTTACATATTTTTGGCCAAATATGTCTCTTGTAGTAGAATTCACAAAAACAAAAGTTTAAAATATATGCAAGAATGTCGACTTAATTTTTGTAATCAGAAATATCTGTTATGATCAGACTATTTAATCTCTGTACACCACGACATCTCTGTCCCAGAATATTAAAATTTCTGAAAAATACAAATAGTAAGTACATTAATAAATGCCAATGGTTTCAAAAGATGAAGTAATCAGAACATAGAAAGGAATGGTGTTTATAAAGACTATAGAAATGAGAGTTTTAGTAGCCAAAGTCTGAAAGACTATCTTTCTAGGAACTAAAATAAGAAAATCTGCCAAATACAATATGACTTGGAACTGAAGGAAACAGAATAAATAACAGCAAATGCTATTTTTTTGGATTTAAAAAAAATTCCCATAAAACATAATTTTAACATCAACAAAAGTGTACTTTAGGGATATTCAAATACCGAAATGTAGCTTAGAGTTGATTTGCCATATCACTCTCCAGCAAAGTCTTGCTGAGAATATACTGGTTTTTTTTTTGGTTTTTTTTTTTTTTTTGCTTTCACAAGATATTTAGGAAGTATGTTTGCTTCATTTCTTTACAAATAACACTATGAATATACCGTCTCATCTGTTATTTATTCAAATTCTCTGGAGGTTACTATTTCTGAAATATTTCTACTTGTATAGTTTAGTTTACATTACTCTGTAATGTGCTGACTGTATAAATACATCAGGTCGGTAATATTAATAAATCGGACCAGGTTTTGGGAGAAGAAATGATCATATTGCCAGAAATCACTTTCTGATATTAATAGAAAGAGTACTTTTACCAGCAAACTAGTTTCATAGTCATCTACTTCAAATTTCTCATTTTCAGATACAGAAACTGAGCCTTAAAATGTCCTAAGGAAACAGCACAGATTTGGTATTGTTGGGATGCCAGCTCATTCGTGTCCTCAGACATTAAGTCCACTTCTATGGCACTATTTGGTGTCAGAGCGAGAAAGAGGTTTTTATATGTGGTGCCACTACACCCACCAAGTGCATCACGTGAAAAGCCAATCAGGCCTTGGGCTCTCTTTAAAATATACCTCACTGCCTACAGCTCTCTATGGTCTATCCAGAACACAGTATAACCATGACTTATCTAAACTATTCTTACACAGCCCTTTATTTAATTGTTGAGGTTCTATTTTGTCCTATTCTTTTTTTTTTTTTCCTTGTCTTTGCTAAGGTGTTAGGTCAGCATTTTTTTTTTTTTCCCCTCAGCCTCTCACTAGACCAGCCTTACAATAGAACTTTTTTCCTCTTTCTACTATCCAGATATATATTTTTAAAGTTGATTTCAGGAATTTTCTTCCAAGGGATTTATATAAATGTGAATTTGTAGATCACTTAACGAAACTTATAGCTCTACTGTATCTTTCACTGAAGTTCTTTTGCAAGAAAAGCATACTATCTGATAATTAGTTTTCTACATGACTTGAAATTTAGAATATTAAAAATTATCTTTTAATCTTACAATGCAGCTGCTATTCTGTTTTCCTTGACAAAAGACTATAGCCACGGAAACCCTCCCTCAGAAATGATGCATTTATTTTATTGAGTATCTTGTAAGGTTGGGAAAAAGGTAAATGTCTGTAGTTAGATTCTCTAGATAATGTCCCCCAATATTGCCAGTTTTTCATCATCACAGGCAAATGACCAAAGTAGAATTCTCAATTAAATGGATTTCAATATCTTCATATTTATTTGATATGCTCAAAGCTTAACATGAGAAACCCAATTAATGTTTTTAATGGATAAATTTTAAAAAAACCATTTATCCACATATTTATCCCTGTAAGAATCATGTCAAAGCTTACTATTTCTCCAGTAAACTTACCTTGCAAATTGTTATTTTCTTGATCATTTTATTAATACACCTTTGTGGGTTGATCACTTAATTTTCACTCTTTGATTCTTTGATCCTAAAATGATTCTGTGCTTCCTGAGTGTTTTAGATTGTGCCATAATTGTTTCAATAGCTCAAAAGAACTCTCATTTCTATGAAGCTCTGATATCTCTCCTTTATTGTTTTGCTAGCCAGGCACTGATGGACTAGAAAAAAAAATTATCTAAGGAAGTTTGAATATTTTAACAGCAGCTGAACAGCTGTCTTAGAAAGTAATGTTTCTATATTTCACAGCTTGCAGCAGCACTATTAATACCATTTTACTTCTCTAATGGAGGTAATTCTTAAACACCACAAATCCTAATTATTTGAACAGCAGTGGGCCTTAATTCATAACCACTTCTTCTGAAAACAAAAGAATTTATCGCTTGGAATAGAATGCTTGTGAGGGGCCCTCCCCTTTTATCTGATGATGAACATTATTTCCGGAAATACTGCTCCCTCGGAGGTGATAATTATCCCTGTGAGAAGCCTGGGAGCCTCCCTGCCACTAAGTGGTGGTACAGTTAGCAAACTCAAACTGTCTAGAGTCTCTCCCCTACCCTCCAGGCTCAAATGTTCTCCAATGATCTAGTCATTGCTTTATTTTGGGAGGGGAGATTAAGAGTGTATGCATCAGGCTTACCCTTTTAAAGTTTCCGTTTTAAATGGAAATATCCCACTGGGGTGTGTGCTTTTATTTCTCCCCAAGCTATTGCTGTTAGGAAATACAGTGATCCTATTGATCTAATAATTCAAATGGTTATACTGTCCAGGAGTTCTAAAATCCTGTAAATAGGGAAAAAGAATACAATTAAAGTGTGTGATGTTTACTAGCTCTGTTAACAGTACATATTTTTTCTCTATGCATCTCATTTCAAACAGCTTAGGATTCTAATACTTGGTACATACCTTGACTTAGCATTTACTCCACTGTGTGTGTGTGTGTGTGTGTGTTAAATTGCATTAATAAAATGTGAAAGCCTTAAAAGAAGAGCCATTTTGTTACAGACTGTAGTTGGTATACAAAATAATAACACTTGTAGAATTATCACTAGATCCTACATTAATAGAATGTAAGAACCAACCAGACATTCATATTGAATGAATAAATGAAATCTGAAAATACATGAATAGAGAATATTACCAACCATGACAGTGCTGATTCTATATCTATTTATCTATGTATCTATGTATCTATGTATCTATGTATCTATGTATCTATGTATCTATGTATCTATCTATGTATCTATCTATGTATCTATCTATGTATCTATGTATCTATGTATCTATCTATCTATCTATCTATCTATCTATCTATCTATCTATCATCTATCAAGTCATGTTTAAATGCATATATACATGTGTATGTACAAAGTGTCCCCAACTTAATGATGTGACCTATAGTTTTTTGACTTTATGGTGGTGCAAAAGTAATACTCATTCAATAGAAACCATACTTCAAAGTCTGAATTTTGATCCTTTCCTGGGCTAATGATATGTGATATTGGGCAGCTGACAGCAAACCACAGGTCCCAGTCAGACCTGTGATCATGAGGGTCAACAACACATAGTTTGTGTACTGTGTTGCCAGCATTACTTGGATATTGTGTTTTTTTCTTTTTGCATCCCATCACGTCTACAAAATGCCCATCTGTGTCTCCTGCTTCTGGTGAGAAGAAGAGGAAAGCAAGATAATTGCCCAACTGTAAGGTAATGTAAATGTCCTCAGTATGTTTAAGGTACTCTTAGCTAACCTATGATGTTCAGTAGGTTAGGTGTATTCAATAAATTTTTAACTTACAATATTTTTAACTTTTTATCAGCTGCTTATGAGGACGTAACCCCATCATATGCCAAGGAATATAATATATATGTAAACATTTACTTACATCCCAGGGATTTTGATATTAGAAAAACCTAACAGAATATGTATTTCCCTGAACATATCTTTGCTATATTTTCTGAATTAAATAAAAAAGGTTAAAGGAGAACTAACAGACACATAGTGATACTTAAATGTTAAAACAAATATTGAATGAATAGATATTGGGTTGGAGGATCGATACTTTAAGGGTTATCAGAAAAAACAAAATATATAACAACGAATTCTGATCTCAGATTCAGAAAGTGGTCTTTTTATTTCAGGGCCTGCCATGATTAACTGTGTGATAATGGGAAATTCACTTAACTTCTCTTGTCTTTATCTCCCTTATCTTTATAGTAAAGGAAATTTTCTAAATTGCCAAGCATGGTCTAAGAATTCTATAAATCCACGCAATGCAACTATACCAGATGCAATCCCGAGCTGATTGCTCCTCTCTTGTTCAGTGCCAGAACTGATAAAAAGTTATATTTCTGAGTCCTTGAGAAGTCCTTGCTCTCTTTGTTCCCCGAATACCAGTAGCATCACAGCTGCAACACAGCTGCTAATAATTAGCTTCTTGATTTATTATAGGCATGGTTTAATAAAAGGATTTATAGATGGGGAAAATAAGTTGTTCCACAAGTAATTAATGATTTCTTGAAGCTCACACTGTGCCCATTATAGCTAATTACATGTCCCTTTAAGAAAGGTGTGAACCCAACTATCCAGTCAGTGATTAGTTGCTAAAAAGAAAATTAAAGTTGGACTGAATTTTCAAATTCTTTATGTAATTTACATTTCCTAATCACATTTTCATATTTATATTTCTTTAGATCTGGCATGGATTTTGACTGTCTTTACATAGTTTCTCCATCCTCAAAACCTCAAAAAATATCCAGTGCAGATTTCCGGGATATGCAAAGTGTGAATTTATTACCACTCTTTCCACGGATGGTTAGTCACTATTAGTGCATCTGATTATTTGAACATTTCAATGTATATTCCTTGAATATGTTATTTATAATATATTTTCAGAAAATCCTATGATACGCTGTTTTTAGAATAAACTCATTATTAAATGTTTTATTAAATGTTTTTGCTATTATAGTGTATGGTGGTAATTATGCAACACAAGACATGAGTTTTCAAAATTAACAGCGATTCTTTAATGAAGTATAAGGACAATAATCTACATCTATATCTACCTATAGCTCTCCCAAATCTGGTAATTAAAAGATAGTAATAAAAAACAAGATAAGAATATTTAACTGATAAATTTAACTCCAGAGAGATGCTATCAGTTAAATAGAAGATACATCTGGGCTTGATAAAAGTAACATCTCTTTTGAGTTTAAACTTTCAAACTAAAAGTATTGCTATGTTTTATTTCATAGCATACTTATTCCTCTGCTACACATACACACACACCCCAAATTTGCAATTATTCTTTCCAAAATCAAAATAGCTAAACCTTACCTGTAGAACATCTCAGGTATCACTAATCTGAAGCATAAACTGTTTTTTGTTTGTTTGTTTGTTTGTTTGTTTGTTTTTTTCTGGGAAATAAAATAAAGGTTCTCTATTTGGTTCAAAGTGCCTCTTGGATAGTTTTATTTCACCACACAGGAGAATGAAGGAGGAAAGAAATCAATTGAATTCAAATTTACCAGATTCAGATTACTTAATATTTTATTTTTAAGCAAGAAACTCTTAGTAAACTGGGAATGAGTTGTCATTTTATTCATACATACTTAGATGAAATCTACATGGAATTTGTGATGTTTTACTCTTAAATACATAATAATGAATCCTCAATTTGTGATACAGTTAGCTTTCTTTCTTTCATTAAACTTGTCCCACACTGTTAGCAATGACAATCCTATAAATGACAATATGAATGATTTGTTTCAATAAAATGTATTTTCAAAAACTTTGATGGTGCATTTTTAATGAAATAGTCCAATAAAAAGTTCAAGATATATTAATTTTTGAACCTAGTGATAATGGGAACTGATTCATGATTTTGCTAACTTTACCAACATACTTTTTTCTTTGTCATGTGAGTTTTTAAAGGCAAATTTAATTTTCAAACATTTTAGTAGTTTCTCTGATTGGCCACATGGTATTCTATTTTAAATTTAATATAAGATGACAAAAACATGAAATTGGCTACTTGAGTACCTAAACACTAAGCCGTTAAATATATATATATATATATATATATACACACATATATATGTATATATATATATATACACATATATATGTATGTATGTGTGTGTATATATATATGTGTATATACATATACACACACACATATATATATATGTGCACACACACACACACATATATATATATATGTGTGTGTATATATATATATATATATATATATATATATATATATATATATAACTTAGAAGTGGTTGAAAATGTAATACCATGGGCTTTTGTGCATATACTTTGTAGTTCTTTGGAATAAAGTGACATAAAAAACTGGGACTACCTTAGCAAAATGGAAACTCTCTAATTCACAAAAGCTAAAGGTGATTTCAAATCACAGAAAAGGCAGACTGTCCCTGGGCCTCAAGAATAACCAGTGCAAGTACTTGAGAGCCACTGGAGTTTTCTCGTCATTTCTCAAGTCTGGTAATTCTTTTAGGGGTGTCTCCCTTCTGCCTGATTAAAGTCAGGTTTTCCTAATAAGAGGAAAGTTTGGCTGGAAATAACTCTATATTGTTTTTCCTCTGAAGAATAACTTATTACCATTCCAATAAAAAAAAATAATAAAAATTGGGGGGAGGACAGTGATTGTCTCCAAAGGGTACCTCTCAACTAAAGCCCAGAAAGGGTAGGAATGTATGAATTAGAAGTCTACCCATTGATGAAACAATTGTGGCCGATGACATTTTTCACAGCAATAAGATTGGAGCAGAAGGACCTTCGGGATGAATAATAGATGTATGGTCCTGGATTGTTGCATTGAAGGTATTTAAGATCATTAGCTATGTTTCAAAATGCAGTAAATTAAAATTTTAAAAAAGTGCATTTGAGAAGCTAGCAAGAATTCAATAGAAATTTTGTGTGTAGTAGATAGATGATTGAATCCTTAGGCAAATCATACATCCTCTCTAACCTTTGTTTCTTTTATGTAAAGTGAGAAATAATGCCATTGTAAACCTGTAAGTTGCAATCATGAAGGTGCATTAAACACACACACTTCAGTGACTCAAATCCACAAAGCTTAGTTCGCACAATTACGGAGCTATCTATCAAGGATACTCATGAAGTATGCTCTGATTAATTTAGTTACTTAGAGACTCAAACTGTCAAATGAAGTATGTCATGTGCCAGAAGGAAAGGACAATTTGAAAAGCCTTGATCTGGTAATTTAATGATGTCTTCTGGAGTTGACACCTGACAATTTTCTTCTCACAACGAATTAAATAGAACTTGTCTTTTGGTTTCCTTCAACCACAAATGGGGCTAGAAGTGTAATGTCACCTATTCCCAGATTTGGGACTATTGATATATGAACAGAATAATGATTTCTCCACTCCACCTCTATTCACCAAACATTTGGTTCTCCTTTCACTTTACACACTAAAGGAACTTACTCTCTTCCAAGGCAGATATCACTGAATTGCCATTTACTGCTGGCATCAAGTTTGACTTGTTGATATCTGTATCAGGATGTAGTTTATATCAGTCCTGCAATATTATTATTTATAAGAATATATGTTTGGTCATTCAGATCACTGAAATATATTTCTCATATATATTTGGTTTCCTTCCTAGTTCTGGCTCACAGCTCCCCAAATCTTTGGAATTTCCTAAGTGAGGTGAGCCATAAAGTTGTCTTTGTCAATCAGTTGACTTTTGAAAAGCACCTAAGGATGGGGGTTGTTCATCAGTGGAGTCAACCAGGTGATTAGACGGTTGGAACTTTCGTCCCACCTCTTGACATTTGGAGAGGGGAGAGGAGCTGGAGATGGAATTTGATCATAAATGGTAAATGATTTAATTAATCATGCCTAGGAAATGAAGTCTTCATAAAAATCCAAAAGGATGGTGTTCAAAAAACTTTTGCATTTGTGAACATCTGGATATTTGGGCAGAGTGGCACCTAGAGAAGGCCTGGAAGCTCTGCATCCTTTCCCCAACACCTTTCCCTGGTCATCTCTTCCATCTGACTGTTTCTGAATTATATCCTTTTTCTAATAAACTGGTAATCTAGAAAGCAAAATCTATTTCTGAGTTCTGTGAGCCGCTCTAGCAAATTAACCTAACACAAAGAGGAGGTCAGGGAAACCAGTGATTTATGTAGTTGGTTGGTCAGAAGGGCTAGTTACAATCTTTGTGTGTGATTGGCATTTGAAGTGGGATGTGGGGCAGTCTTGTGGGACTGAGCTCCGAACCTGTAGAATCTGATGCTCTCTCCGGGTAGATAAGGTCAGAATTGAGTTGAATTGATTTGAATTTTCAGACACCCAGGTGCTACTGGAGAATTGCTTGGCAGTGTGGGGAACCTCATTCCCTCTATAGATTAAAATTGTATGTTCAGAACACAAAGCAGTCCATTTATCAAATATCCCTGTTTTTTTTTTTTTTGTTTTTTTTTTTATCCAGTCATTTATAAACTAAATAGACAAATTATGCAATATGTACAAGGAACTAGTTAATTTCAGCAAACACCCTCATTTGGAAAGAGAAAAAAGGAATTACAGGTTTGTGTGTCAATTTTGAAATCCATAACCTGTACAGTTACTGTGAGGGGATCTTCAATCCAGTGTTGTCTATGATTTTTGGTTCCATTTTCTGGGTAATTTTCTCCTCTCTATTTTTCTACTAAGCCTCAGTGAAAGGGATAGAGGAAAATATACTCGCATTGGAAACCTAGCAGCTTTCCTCAGCCTGCTTCCTGCCCTTAGAAGATTGGGGTTCTTGAACAGGGGCATTCTGATATTTCTGGTCTTGGTATTTCTGGTATATTCTGGTCTTAAACAGTCACAGATTTTATTTAGTCTAAGCCATGATTCCATTGATGGTAAAAGTCTCTTCAAAACATGGTATGCTTTCTTTCCATAAATCTGACTCAGTCAGCATGTTTGGATAACTTCACGTACATTTCTTTTCTACGCATAGTTCTTAGATTTGTGGCAAATCTTTCCTTTTTTGACTCTGCTTGCTCTGCTTTCTTAATAGCGAGTATCTTAAATATATCAGGCTTCATTGTAGAAACATATTTTTACTCTACTTTTTCTGAGTCATTATGTCCCACAGAGAGAATTAATTAGGAGTCAAACATGGATTGAGTCTTTAATTTGAGATACCTAAATCTAGTCAGAGCTTTTAAGACTGAATGTGACAGCTGTACCCTGACTTAAAACTCGCTGCAGGATGTGTCTAATCAGCCTTTATTGCTCAGTCTCCTCAATTTCAGTGTTTTTTCCTGACTGAAGATAAGAAGCAGTTACTTCTTTCAAACTGACGTCTCCAAATTTCTGGACGCTTTTACTCTGCTTTTTATTGTTTCTTTCCGTCTTATTATAAGACATTTCTCCTAATAACTTGACAAATGACAAATACAGTCAACAATAACTAACACAAGCAACTGATTTTTTTTTTGTTCAACTTCTTCTTCTGGACTTACCAGCTCATGTAGTAGCAGAAAGTCAATCTTTCTCAATATACCTCTCTCACTGTTTAGGTCAGGGGCAGGTACCATGTGGTCCCACTTCTACTCTGGCTGCCACAGCTCATGACTACTGCCTGCAATGGCGATGGGTGGAGTTCTACATTGACAGCATCTATTAAAAAATGTGAATGCACACACACACACACACACACACACACACACACACAAATATTGTCTGGTAAATAAAAGCTGTAAGTATGCATAATATAAGCCTGTTTTCCATAAGCTAGCCTCTTTCTTTATTTAAATATCTATGTACATATATACATAGATACATGGAGAGAGGGAAAGATAAATGGAGAGAGAGAGAGAGAATGAACGAGACAGAGACTAGAATTAAAAGCTAAAAGCTGTGTTTTACACTTATTTAAAATTTAAATTAAAAGCAATGGCAATGCTAATAAAGATTTAATTACATAAGAAAAAATAAAGCCTACAATTGTATTTCAAAACATGACTTAGTTCTGCCTCTAGAATAAGGACAGACTAGAATATTTTGATAAGTAAAATTTTCTTTGGCTACTGGTTCAGGAAATTTCTCTTCATAAGATTTCTTTGATGAACATTTCTTCTGGCATTCAGTTCTAGTCTGAAGGTCAATTATGCCTCTTGTGTTATTCTCAGCCACTTGAGCTGCTGGTGGAAATCTAATCATGTTTTATATGCTGTCAAAGTCTGGATATTTTAAAGTAACTGCTCAGTATCACAAAAAATACAGGAAAAGTTTGACCATCTTGAAATGTACTGAAGCTCTTTCTTTTTCTCCTTATGACACTGCCAAATAATACACTATCACAATAGAAACATTAAAGAATAATTAAGGAAAATGTGATACAAATTTAGTCACCCTATGTTCCATGATAGAAACCGCTGATAGAATTTTGTTGTATCTTTCCAGTATGATCTCTATCAGTATTGTTATTGCAAGAAGAGCATTGTTTTTTTCTCTTTTTATTCCATTAGCAGTAATATACCGTAAACAAACTCTTTCATACCCTCTCCCAGTTAATCCCTGATCCTCTACCTACAGTGGCGACCTCTGTTCTGGTTTCTACCACCAAAGAGAAATTTTCTGCCCCAGTAGCCAATGGAATGTCTTAGACTTCAAAATATCCTAGACCATTCTTACTCTTGGAGCAAGACTAATTTATATCTATATTTGAAAATACAGCTTTGGTTTTCTATTGTATAGTTCAAACCTTACCGACATTTGAGTTAGGTACTTGGCAGGCATACCTCATGGGTAGGTAGACCTGACAGTCAATGATTTGATATAAGCATTTCTTTGTGTTTACTTCGATTTTTCTGAAGCTGTCTACAATATTACAAGTAACAAATATTATAATCACGTCTTTAGGCCAAAGAATCACAAATATTTTTACCTTACACTGTAATAACCAAACTTGCTCTAAATAAAATTGTGACTCATGTAGAATAATGTTTCATTGACCATAATTATTTTATAAATAAGGAATTAAATACTTTGCAGTAATTCAATTAATTAATAAAAATCGCACTTCCTTTGAAATTCTATCAGATTATGCAGTAATTTAATACATAGTTAACCTACCTAAAGCGATATTTTAAAAAATACATTGATTTAAAATAGGTGGTAATGGTCAGAGCATTCTCTATTATAGCTGCATTTAGCAAGTAAAATTTAATTTTTCTTTTCTTACAACTGGGTGTTTAAAGAGCAATAAATCAGATCTCAGGAGACTTGCATCATTCTTCTATTTTAAAGAAACTCTATGACTTTTGGTCAGTACTTTCACTCTCTTTGAGTATTAGGCATCATATGTGTAAAAATGAGAGATGGTCCACATTTTTCTAGTGTCTCTTTCAACATTACAAGCATTGTATAAGGTCTTATGATCTACCAGAATAGTTACATAGCAATTTATTTTTCAAGAAATTATTTGAGGAAAACTACAACTTTCAATTCGTCAAAAGATTTATACCAGGATGGATAGATAGATAGATAGGTAGGTAGATAGATAGATAGATAGATAGATAGATAGATAGATAGATAGATAGATGATAGATAGATAGACAGATAGATTGCTTACTGTGTGTTTGCATACTTATTTGGTTAGGGTTAGTTATTGATCTAATGATCTATTCATTGGTCTAATGGTCTCATAAAATGTTAATTTTATGATTAATTTATGTCTTAAACTTTGAGGAAACATTTCAGTGTAATAAATCATCAGATTAATCTAGATATTATGTATAACTCATAGACATTGTGAAGGATATTAGTACAAATTAATGTCCATTTTTAGACGGTAATTTAAATTCAATTAATCACTTTTTATATATAACCCAAAGTCTAAAATTTCTTCTTTTAAGATGTTTTCTTATTTTTTATGCTAATCACTGCATTATGCTGTAATAAATACAATAGAAAATATCATTTTAACCTCTTCAATTAATATTTCTCTTGTAAATCCACACAAATCATAAACTCTATCAAAAGGGAAACTACTGTTTTATGTTTCTTCAAATGACTATAGTCTGGTCTCCCTTAGCTTAGTATAATACCAGGAGGTTGGCATAAGGACATTCACACCTGTGGGTTTTAGGGCATATTTTACCTACTGGATCTGAGACAAAACAATTTAGGGAGAAATTAAAACCAAAATCAATCCAGTTAAAGAATTTGTCTGAATAAAAAAAAAGAAAAAAATGACATAAGAGACAGATGAAAACTACTGTGTAACTAGTGCACCTTGCTATCAATAACAACAATTAGAAGGAGTTGCCTAAAGAAATCCCCTGAACAAGGAGTATGGACATTGGCTTTCATGGTGCTTGTCATGTGGTAGCCTCTTCAAAAATGAGGAATTTAAAAGCAGGAAGCTGTGCTCTTGATTTATCAGCTCATTTTTGGTGCTTGTTATTAATTTTCCTCTGATGAGTAAATCTACAATGAAATTAGCTAGCACCAGTTTCTCTAACCTATGTTACCTCAGCCTTTCTAGGGAATTATAATTCTGGGAATGGTATAATTCTGGAAATTATATATGCTTGATATATATGCAGTGACTTCTAGCTGACTGGAATAGAAATTTACAGAATAGATGGTAAAGGCTGAATTAAAAACCCAAATTTAAACTTAATATCCACCCTCATTACACCAAATGAGGAAAATCCAGGAACTAAAATGTAGCCTCCTTAACTTTAGGTCTAATGATCTTTTTTTACTGGACCACACTACTATATAAGAATTCTACTGACTTTTTATGCAGAATTTCTTATAGAGATGACTATATCTATGCAAATTTAATTTTGAGGGGTTTACATTATTATTTGGGGGGAGGGTATCATGACATCTAGTTCTAGGATGAACTAGAAATTGGCGCAGCTGCCAATTTCTTTATAGTAAAAATGTATCTAATTGACTTATCTTTTACTGTAATACTGATTTTCAATAAACTAGTACTTGCTCTGCGCTGAAGTTTTTTTGTTTTGTTTGTTTGTTTGTTTTTGTGTGTTTTATTTTTTTTTTTTCTAAAATGTTCACAGATGTCATTTATCACTTATAACTATGTTTGTCGACCAGAGTTTCTTTAAGAGAGCAGCAGTACAGTTGAAAGTGAGAGGTAATGGTTTCAAGCATGTATTCATTTCATTAATCTAGACTGTCCCCCTTGGCTTGGGTTGCAGTATTATCTCCACCCCCTTTAATGTCATCAATCATTTGCTCTCTGGAAATCTCATCTGAGTCTCACACTTCCTGCTTCTCTCTCTTCTATCCTTTGTCTTCTTTTTCTTAACATAAAACCAGAGCACACATCAATTGAGAATGGTATAAATTTTAATATGGCACAAAATAGATAACAATATTGATAAATATTCAAAAAGTCTAAACATTTTGAGATATTTTTTCAGTCAATAATCATATTCCCACATTTTACAGTCATCTATATATGGATGAGGATCAAGTGTTAATTGTGGAATCTTGTATGAAACAAGACAAAGTATATTATCTATGTCCCCAAATACACACTCATTTTACCTGCAACTTCTTTGCTAATTTGTTGACTTCAACTATAGACTTATTAAATGTTAATAGGCAATATATATTTCTTGTAAAATTTTTAAAAGATACAAGGAAGCAAAGTAAAAATTTACTCTCTCCTCCACTTTTTCCCTATCCAACTAATAACCTCTCTTAGAGGCAATCACGGTTACTTGCTATTTGTGTGATCTTTCAATTTGTGCATACATAATCATCTTCATGTATATTTACTTTATATAAATAGTAACACACTCTATATACTGGTCTAAATTTTTATTTTTCCTCTGTAACTTAGTGTTTGCATTGCATTTTGGAGTATGTTATTTTAGAAATCAATGCATTTCTGTTCCATTGGTTACTCCACAACTATTTTTTTATATTATGTTCATAATCATTTATTTATTCAATATCTACTGACTTCTCCTATGAATGATGAGGAAATTGGTTTTCTCCCTTCTCTACTTTTCTTCCCACTTTTTCATTAGTTCTGTTATTTTAATATTGATTAGCTTTATAACTTTAAATTGCTTGTACTTCTTTTAATATATTACCTTTAAATATGTTGGATTGTCTATAAAAGAGAAATCAACCATTATTTCTAATTTTTTCCTCTTCTCTTCAAATTTCCATGTCAGATATCATTTCTACACTGCTGTAGTTCATAACATCACATTTTTCTCCATATTTATAATGCTCATAGTTCTTTAAGCCATACAAATAAATGGATTTGCTGTTCAATAATAGTTCTTTTACCAAGCTTCTACATTAATTTCTTAGCAGAATCTTGTCCTCTGACAGTTTCTTCAAGAAGACATCATATATACCTTAAATTTATTTGTCGTATTAAAAATGGCTTCCATGTTCAAAGCTGATTTGAGTATGATTGTCTGGATATAGAATTTTGGAATTATGCTTGATTTTCATTTAAAAAAAGAAAATACATAGATTGTTCCACAGTTGTGATGGATATGTGGGAAGACAGATTGATTTTTATTTCTCTGAAAATGACTTGATATTTTCATCTAGATAATCAATGGGAGGTCTTTCTTTGCCTTTATGATTTCTTTTTTTTACCTTTACTAGGATATTTACGTGACATATATTTTATAATTTTGTGTCAACTTTTCATGGAATATCTCGTGCTCTTTAAATCTGTAAATTCAAGTTTCTTTGATGCTTGTCAGTTTTTCGTAAGTATTATATTCCCTCTTTCTGTTCTTTTATATTGTTACTCTTCAAGAAAATCAGTTGTAATTTATTGCTTTTCTTTGTCTGTCTTTCAAAGTTATTCTTTTTCATTGATTTTTTTTTTTTCTTTTTGCGGTAAATTTTATATTTGGGATTATTTTGGCTTACAGAAACAATGCATGACCAACATCATGGCAAGAAGTAGTTTCAATATCATTTCAAATACCTATGTGGATGAGATATCCCACATAAAATATCAGATCAGTCACTAAAAGAAGGTGGAAATGAAACATCAAGAAAAAAATCATAGACCATTTTGGTGGAAATATAAATTGTAAATATTAAAGAGTCTGTTTTAAACAGGGTTTGGAAAGAGAGAGTGTGACCAGTTCTCCATTTTGTCTTCATTAAGTAAACATGCATGAAGCTGAGTGAAATAGTTTGCAATAGTTTTAAGGATCCTCTTTGTTTTAGCTGAAACTAACATAATTTTCACTTTGCCACTGTTGTCTCAATCTGCTGCCTTGTTTCTCTGCTCAGCAAATAACAGCGCTTTGCAATTTTGGGCATTTGCTAATGAAAGACACACTGTGAAATATTATAAAATAAAAAAAATAATGAAATGAAGCTAATGGTGCAAATTTTAAGAATAAATGGGTTTTCACCAAAACTGACAATGAAAGAATAAGTAAAGGAATTACAAAAATATCAAGATGCACCATGTTTCCCCAAAAATAAGATCTAGCCAGACAATCAGCTCTAATCTTTTGGAGCAAAAATGAATATAAGACCCATTCTTGTTTTAATATAAGACCAAATCTAATATAACATAATGTAATATAATATAATACAGTATGATATAATACAAGGTCTTATATTCATTTTTGCTCCAAAAGACACATTAGAGCTGATAGTTTGCCTAGGACTTATTTTCGGGGAAACACTATGTATATGTAGTAGGCTGACAATGGCTCTCAAACAATATCATGCCTCAACCCTTGGAACATGCAAATGTTACCTTATTTGAACAAAAAAGGTATTTGCAGATGTGATATTAAATGCAGGACTTTAAAATGAAGCGATTATCATGGATTATTGGGATGAGCCCAAATGCCATCACATGAATCTTTATAAGTAGGAGGTAGAGGGAGATTTGACATATTAACACCCTCCCTACACACAAATACACACATACACACAAACACACTTGCACACAAATACACATGAACACAAACACACACATATATACAAACGCACACACACACACCAACAAAGAAGAGAAGGCAAAGCAAAGTCAGAAGCAGAGATTACACAAATATGGCTGCAAACCAAGGAACACCATTAGCCTCCAGAGGCTGGAAGAAACAAGGACATACTCTCCCCTAGAGAATAGTACAGCCTTGCCAACACCTTGCTTTTGGCCTCATGATCTGGATTTAGACTTCTGGCTTGCAGAACTGTGAGAGAATGAATTTCTGTTGCTTTAAGTCACTGAGTTAATGGTAGGCTCTTAGAGTCATCACAGGAAAGTAATATAAAGTACTTATTTAATAAAAAGAATTTTGGGTGTTTAATGCATATGCTGGACAGGGAAGGCTTAGGTAAAATGCAAATTTCCCTGTTTTTTCTAAAATGATTAATAAATGCATTATGTATTTTACTTTTAATCATTGAATATGCATACATTCTCCACTCATTTTGAAGATACAGCAACTCCCTGCATGGAATCTCAACTGAATACACAGAGGGTGCCAAAAACAATATATATATATATATATATATATATATGCATTTTAAGAATGGAAAAACCTGTATTAAAATTGTTATAATATATACAGATAACAAAAGTCACATTTGATTTCTGCAATTAAAGAGGTACTCAAAGTGGTTACTATCAGCATAATTTTAATACAGTTTTTTTTTCTTTCTTAAAATGTGTGTACATTTTTTTGGCACCCTCCGTGTGTATGTGTATATGTGTATGTATGCATATATGTATATAGTATGTGTATATAATATTTTATATACAATTTGTGTTCCTATGGAAAAATGATTTGGTATTTTCATTTAGATTGTTCTTGTTGGCAGTAGAGTAATGTGATCTGAGTTGAAAGTCACATAGTAGTTGTGTGAGTTTGGAAAACTGACCTTTCTGAGGCGAGTGTCTCTGCAGGGGTAATATGGGGATAGACCCGTTTAACTTGTGGGTTCTTGTTGGTTGCATATCAGACAGTAAAATTAAAAAGCATAGCATAGTGTGGCAAAGTGTTTGCAACACAGTAGGCATTCAATAAATACTATGGAATTACATCCCCTTTCCCACCAACACCATAGTCCTAAGAGAATTTCTCTGTCAGGAGATCAGCATTGTGAAGATTGCTGTTTTGAGAAGTAAGATACTGGCTTCAGTATCCATATTCCTTATAAATGGTTAGGTTTGGATATTTTGGAAGTTGAAACTAATTTGTCATTACTGTGAAGATGTCATGTAATACTGTATAGTAAAGTGGCTTTTGTGTGTGAAAGAATGTTATATTTTCTAATAAAATAACAAACTATTTACTGTATCCAGACCAGAAACTGTGTCTGATTTCAATAGCAGGTAAATAAACACCTGTTCCCACAGCCTTAAATCACTGTCATCTCTACACAGGCATGTTATTCATTTCCAGACAAAAAAGGCCCAACTCTGTCCAGTTCTATTGAATATAAATTTTCTTCTTACTGAATTTTATAATTAGAAGCAAATAACACTGGCTCAAAACGAACAGTCATGAAATTATTAAAAGTCAAGTAAAATTTATTTTAAAAATGTATTTTAAAAACTCTGAGGTTGAAGCATTAATCAATTTTCTAAAATTCAATTAATCATGCCATAAATATTTTTTAAAGCAATCTTTCCCTAAGGGGCAAAATCAAACTAGTCATAGAAAAGTTTGCTGACAAATATTTATTAAATGCATAATGCAAAGACATGATGAGGATTTTATTTTCTGCTCTAAATGATGAGACTGCCAGTTTTAGGGTTGTAAAAAGAAACAGACCCTCCAGCAAGCTGAGCTAAATCTGCATTTTGGATCCAGCTCCTGACCAAAGGCTCTGGCTTTGTATTATAGAGGAACAATCATGGACCAACTGTATAACCTATGGTGAACATTGGCAAGTCCATTTACATGTGGCATATTGACCATGTGAAAGTAAAACCTAATGACTGAATGGATTCAAACGGTACGCTGGTAGCTATTTATAAATATAATCACATAATACTGTTCTTAGAACTGTAGATGCTCCATATGCAATGCCATTATTTAACAGTTCCCATAAGTCTGCCGTTTACACTGTATACCAGGATACTCCAAGTAGATAAAATATTTAAATGCAAATAGGACCAAAAAAGTACTTGAGGAAAGCTTGACTGAATTTCTTTATGCTTTGGAATGGGAAAGACTATTCTAACTACAGTTTAACTATATTCAGAAGTCATAAAAAGAACAACTGATAAAATTACCTATATAAGCAAACAGATAAAAAAAACTATTTGAACAGTAGTGGCAATATATTATGCTCCTATTTGGTTATCTCTCATTTTGCCCATTTTCTTTAACACAAAAACAAGAAAATAAACGATACCATTCAAAAATCTCTAAACCCCAACTTTGTCCTTTCTCACAACATTGTGACTGGACCTTAGTTCCTGTCAAGCATTTCTAAAATTAGTCCCCTGAAGATAGAATAGCTATCATTCTGCTTCGTGTGTGAGTGTGTGTGTGTGTGTGTGTGTGTGTGTGTGTGTTTCTGTTTTTGCTTTAATCCATTTTTTAAATACACATTTATTTTGTGAATATGATTGTGCAAGATATTTATCCATTCTCTTTCAACCCCAAGTTCATTCTTTTATGTGCTCTTTTGTGATCTAGACCTGAGAGACTACACTGTGAATTTCCCAAAGTCTCTTGCCAAATGGTTTTCTCTTCATATGTATCAATGGGAGTCCCTTGTGGGAGATTGCAAAGAGGGAGGATGGAAGAAATAATTATTTTCCAGTTTCCAGAGTTTGGGGCTGTAAACTCTTTGACCAATCACAAGCAGATGACCAGAGAGCTAATATTGTGGTCCTGAAATAATGACATATATCTTATAATGGGTGAGCAGATAGCAATGAAAATGATATCCCAAATTTAATTATGCTGCATACAAATTAATCATGCAAGTTGAATTGCAACTTTCCTTATCACTTATGTGAATATAAGGGAACAGAATGAGGAGTGTGATTCTGGAATATAAAAATGAACATTCAAATAGATGTTGAAACCCTTGAATATTTTTTTATATTAAATGTGTCGGGGTGATAATGGTTAATAAAATTACATAGGTTTCAAGTGTACATTTCTATAATACATCAGCTATATATCACAGTGTGCTCACCACCTAGAGTCAGTTCTCCTTCCATCAGCATAGATTGACCTCCTTTACCCTCTGCTACCAACCCCTCCCCCACCCCCTTAAGCTCTGGTAAGCACTAAACTGTTGTCTGTGTCTGTGAGTTTTTGTGTATTTCTTTGTCTTGTTCCTTTGTTGCTTTCAGTTTTATACCCCCCTATATCAGTAAAATCATATGGTTCTCCACTTTTTCTGTGTGGTTTATTTCGCTTAGCATAATAATCTCAAGATCTATCCATGTTGCTGCAAATGGCACTATTTAATCTTTTCTTATGGCAGAATAGTATCCCATTGTGTATATTTACCACATCTTCATTACCCAATCATCTATCGAAGGGCACTTTGGTTGTTTCCATGTCTTGGCCACTGTAAATAATTCTGAAACCCTAGAATGTTTAACTTACCAGTGGAAGCAGCACCTCCACTGTGGGTGAGGAGACAAACTTTTACTTGTTTCATAACCTTAATTAAGGCAGTTTACTTGCAAGGGATTTCGCTATAAGACCCAATCCCATCACATCTTATTGCTCAAGACTTAAAATCACAAGTATATTTCAGCATGCTTTGGAGAGAGGTAAGAGCAAGATCAGACCTAGAAGAATAGTCTTTACTTGAAAATAATGGAAAATTTGCTAATATATAAAAGTGTACAACCTATAAAATATATTTGGGAATAGACCCAAGGACGTTAAATGAAGGAAGGCAAATATATTAATAGATAGGAATAATATATTGATAGGGGGGATGCATTCTAACTGAATGTGTCAGCTCGGCAGCTCAGAGTGGTTCTACTATTTGTTTGTTGGTTGACTGAAATCTGGCCTTGACAATGTTGAATATTCAGTGAGGTTGAGAAGTTTTGCAGGCTGGGCTTTCTGTAAATAGAAACTGAGATGGAGTTTGAGGAGCAATATGTTTCTTAAGGTCAATCCCTGTGAAAAGAAAGCGGAGGAAATTAATTGTACAGAAGGAAGAGCTGAAATACAATACTGTCTTGACAAATCCTCAGTCAAGTCAGTGGTGGGGGGCTTGGAAGGATTTTATTCTGATTTTTCCTGTCTTGGGCCGAAATAGTTGGAGCTCAAAACCTTCCCCACTTAGTTGCAGAATGTGGGTTTTCTCAGGAAGGATTTAATCTTGAATGAAGCTGCTCCCTACAGCCAAAGTAGACCCTTAAGGAGCTGACAGATGGAGGCTCTCACCTAACCTCTCTTTAAATGTACAGCAATTTCTTTTTTAAAGGGGAAACTTCACATCATGATTTGTCTACCACAATATGTCATAATGTCCCTGGCATGATCTACAGGAAGAAATGCAATCCCTTAGGGAGATAGGAAGGGGTGATGAAATGTGTGATGTGAACATCACCCCATATACACTGAGAATCCAAAAAACTGTAGTCCCAATTAACTCTTCAAACCATGGTTTCACTTAGAACCTCCCTCCCTGCAGTATTCAATTCAGAAGATGTTTGCATTTATTTTTCTGACTGTTTAGAAACTAACAACTTGAGCTGAATGCAACCTAACACATTTTCTCTCTGAATATACCGAGAAGTATTTATCTTTACCCAAACCCACCAGCCATTTATACTACCATGCTTTTCTTCTTGATGTTGTTTTACTGAGGGACCATTTCTTCTCTCTTGTTTGCATAAAGGAGTTCATGCTAAATCTCTAAGTTATACTTCAGATATTCTTTCTTTAAAAACTTTTTGAACTCTTACAGACAGATAGGTTGGCACATCCCATCACCTGCCAATACCAAGACATTTTATTACTACATTATGTTTAGATGTAATTTCCTACCACATCACTTTATTATCCTTAAGAGTCTGGACTGAATCTTAATCACCATTTTATATTCAGTTGTTGCATTACACTATATTCCCTTGTTAAGTGTGCCTGGGGGAAAAAACGTAGCTGTTATGGCAAGTGGTTAAGTAATGGTGTAATTAATTGTGATTAAGAAGCTGAGAAGAGGAAAAGGCTTTTGAAGAGTATGGGAAAATAATAACATGTTAAATATAAGACATTCTGAGTGTGACATATCTGAGAGAAAGCCTGACATAGAGAGCTACTGACATCTGTTTATTACATAATGAATAAAAGAATAAATGAATGAACAAATAAATGTGAAATACTCCAATGGGAAAGTTTTCTTAGACTACTGAGGGTATAGAGTAATAAAGAGATTGCTTAGCAAGGTAAACATATTATTCTGTGGCTGCTTTATCTTTGCACTACAGAGAATGGGATACTGTAGCCTCTCCAAAACTCTCAGAATCACCCCATGAGAGAAAGACCTTATAATTTTTCTTTAAACAGAATATTAAGATATAATTCAGAGTAAACATATGTGTATATATTTCACACATATTAATTTTGACACATACGTACTGAATAGAAATAATTACTACAATTAAGAGAAAACATATATATATATATTCCGGAATATATGGAATATATTCTGAAAAATATATATTCCATCACCTCTAGAGGTTTCCTTATGCCTCTGGTAATCCCTTCCTCACACTTCCCCCTATCTCTAACAAATCACTGATTCATTCTGAATCATTATCTTTCACTATATGTTTGTATTTATTTTCTTTTCTTGGGATTGATATAAAGTTAGTTAATACAGTATACACTTTTTTGGGGGGAGGGGTCTGGATTGTTTCACAGAACATAATTATTTTCAGAATCATCCATCTCATTGCACACATTAATAGTTCTTTCTTTTTTATTGATTGATCATATTCCATTTTATGGCTATATCCCAATTGTTTAACCATTGATAAACAGTTATTACTGGGTAATTTGGATAGCATGTTTATCATTTGGATAACCGATGGATAAACTGGTTGTTAATCATCTTGAGATGCACATTTGGGCTGTGTTTTTTCCCCAGTTTTGGGCTATAACAAAGTTGCAATGAACATTTATGTACATGTCCTTAAATGGACATATATTTTCTGTTTCTTTTGTGGTCAAAACTTAGGATTGAAATGGTTAGGGCATATGATAGATCTATGTTTAATTGTTTAAGAAACAGATAAACATTTCCCAGAGATTGTACCGTTTTTACATTCATACCACCAGTGTATGAGAGTCCCAATGTAAAATCTGTCCAAAACTCTTAGAATCATCACATTAAGAAAAAGACACATGGATAGTATATATTCAGTACTGCAATATTTTTCTCCCATTTTTCACATTCTTATCCAAAACCATTGCATACTTTAATTTCTTTTAATTGAGTATTTTATAATCCCTGGTTCAGTTTTCTTAGCATTTCCTTTTTTTCCACTTAGGAGCCATTGAGCTTGTTTTCTAAACTAGTGTATAGAGTGGGTCTTCCCAATTCTTCGTTTATGAAGCATAGAAAGCAGCACGCATGCACTTCACAGAGAACTGGCACTTAATCCTATCAGTCAATCCAGTCAATCAGGGAATAACTTTGGAATAGAACCTACAACTTCCAACTATTTCTTATTATATATGGGGTTTTCCTGCCTTGTGATTTCTTATATTATCTACCTTGGATGTCTGCCTGTTTCTATTTAACTGTCTTACGCAATTTTCTCCATATGATCTTATATTTTTCTCCATTACTTCTCAATTACTAGATATGAAAATTTCCTTAGTGACAATACCAACTAATTCCCAATAAATTTTAATTAACAATAACTGATTATAGCTACCAAATGATAGTCAAAATTTTAGAACTTCATTTATATATCTCCTCCCACTTTTTATTTGCCAAATCCAGAATATATTTTATTCATTTTGCCAATAATAAACATTACCACGAACACTCATATTTTATCTTGCAGCTTAGCTCAATAAAATCTTTAATGAGAAAATATACCACAATCATTTTCCCTCACCCCAGGAAACTAGCTGTGATTACGTCTCTTTTTTAACTCCCTGTTTGGGCAGTGCACTTTTCTATGATAGCACTTCTCATATCATGAACTTAAATTTTTATAAATTTGCTTTCCAGTATTATGATGAGCCTCATAATAGCAGAACGAGTATTATTAGACTTTTTATTTTCATACTAGAGACTCAGGTCACATATAATCTTATCAGGTGTCGTATGTATGATTCCTGCTTTCCTGATTCTAGAACTTGTAAGACCTAGGCATATAACAGTCAATATTTAAAAATGTGTAGATTTGTGGATCTATAAGGATATTTTTTCATAACTATTAAGCGTTATATTCATTGATTCTGAATTAACATATCCTCATGCTAACTGACCTGATTACAATGATTTCTTGATGGAGAACCTGGACATGGCAAGTTTCTTTTCTTTTTTTTACTAGAATCAAGTGCTTATGATATCCCATAGTCTATGAGTATGGATGCAAGCCACACTTTTGTGTTATCATTTATGTATTTCAAGTCTATACTGTACTTTGAAAATACATAATGTATTGGTAATAGCATTATATTTCACTTTATATTTATTGAGACATTCCACATACCTTATCCTGTTTGATTCATACCAGCCTTCTGAGGCAAATAAGGCAGGTTGGGAGAACTACCTACAGTTACAACAATTCAGGCTACAACTTAATCAAAAGTTGCCAGAGAGAGACACATATCCATTAATCATGAAAATCAACAGGGAGGCTATAAAAGTAAGGGCATGTCTGTGAGCAATAAAACTACCAAATAATGGCATGGTAGTTAGGTCTTTTATGCATTCTCTCACAATCAATACCTACTTGTGAAAGCCCAAACTGTCTCCATAGCATAGAACAGATCTTTTAAATATTCAGAGTGGATATAATACAAGAGCATTCAGAAATGAAGAGATGGATTTGAATGACTGTGCTGATTTTGTTCTTAGTTATGAGTTATCTCCTATAAAAAGAGGCAGTACATTGGCAAAGAACACAGGAAAGTTACTCTTCTCTAGCATATCTTTCTCCTACTTCAACACATTCCATCAGTAATAGATGTGCTTGCATTAAAGTTTGTGGGTTTGTTTTGCTTTTTGTTTTATGTTTCTTCTGTCCCCTGGAGAGTTCATTTTCATTGTTGTCTTCTACTAGAAAGGACTTAATCAGATAATAGAAGTCCCCTTAGGTTAACTGACCTTAGGGAGGATAAACAGAGTGGAATGGGATTACGATGAGCATAATGAGTGCTCGGGGCTCAAGGAAAGAGAGAGCTGTCTGGGGGTGGGAGCACAGAAAAGTCAAACATTACTTTGCTAAGAAACTGACAAAAGAATAACCCTAATCTACCCAGCTCTATATGGGTCCTGCTCGTAACCCTAAACTTCTGGTCCTATTCAATCACTGAGAGACAATGGTAGGAGATTCAAGGGCAGAAATCCTTTTCCCTGCCCCCTTCCTGCTTTATTTCTGTGATTATGAAAAAAGCTGCATTTCTCCAGGATTATAGCTTCTGCCAGGTGAATCCTTTTCAATAACTCCAGCTCTAATCAGGCTCTAGAAACTTTATTTCTCTTTGCACCATTGTTCTGACAATGGCAGTTGTTCTGCTGTTGTTAGTCCTTACGTATCTCAGCATCCCTTACTGGTTCTCCATTTGATTTCCTTAATCTTACTGACACTTCACTAAAGAGTCCCATCATTAATATATTGGTTCCTCCATCTTACCGCGAAATATCAGCCTCTCTTGTCATTTATTGCCCATTTGATTTCTGCCAAATGCGTTTTCTCAGGAAAGACAAATGTAGAGTTAATGGATGCATAAGGATCTGAAGAATGAGAAGTGATAATCCCACGTCTTCTATTTTGTAGAAAACTTGCAAGTCTCTTCAAACCACAACTTTTCTTATTCACTGTTCCTTCACCCATCTTTACTCACTTATTTTCTCATTTTCATTCTCTCTTCTTCTAGTCTTTTATCCTTTATTATTACTAGTCATAAATTGTTCATTTTGTCATAATTCCACTGTCATTATCTCCATAATCTGATGAGTATACTATTCTCTATTTAAGGACAGCCTGATGTGGTGGAAGAAGCATTCAGAAGACACAACTTCAAAAGTTGTCTTGTCCGTTTATTGGCTTGTGACCTCAATATATTGATTAATTCTGTGAAGCTGTTCTCTTTTCTGTATTGTAGCAGTACTGGAAATAGTAGTATTGCTTTCCTTAAAGAGTTGGTTTAAGGACCAAGTGAGGCAATGTAAGTGAAAGTGCTTTGAAAACTCCAAGACAATACCTGAGCCTAAGGTATTATTATTTTATTTGATCATTTAGTGGTCTAAACTGAACTACTTTATCATCATTTGTGATGTATTACAAATATTGGAAAATGGTGCGTGGAAAGCTGTTATAACATATCATGCATAATCATTTGATATTTAAACAGAAGCACATTTTCTCCTAGAAAGAAAGAACAAAGGTGTTGCTGGAATTACGAACAATTCCTTACATACTCAATTCTATTATGATATAGTAAATGGAAAATAATTTTCACAGAATTAAATAAAATCTAATGTGAATAATAACCTTATCTCCACTAAATTATATTACTTTACATTTCAAGTTTAGTCAGTTTTGGATTGATCTCTGTATGTTTTTTTATATATATTTTTTTCATATTTTGGTCAATCAATGTTGGAGCCAAGCAGTTTTTGGAAACTTTTATAGAGGAAAAAATATGTTAAATACGTTTGCCAAATTTTCTAGTTTTTCTTGTAATAAAATACATACATCACCCTTATTTCTTTAGAAAAGGTCAAGTTAGTCCACAATGCATTTTGTTACTTCAATTTCAAGATTATGAAACAATAAAAGGACACTCATTGCTTTTTGCTGAATGTGCAAGTCTGCCCTGTGAAACGTATTCCCTTTATATATCTTTGAATAAAATGTGATGAGGACTCTCTCTCTCTCTCTCTCTCTCTCTCTCTCTCTCTCTCTCTCTCTATATATATATATATATATATATATATATATATATATATATATATGTCATACAAGACCCACACAAACCCTCTTGATGGAAATAAATGTCCTCAGAATTTTCATTAAGTACACTTTCATTGATATTCAGATTGCACATCAAAGTGACATTATTATTCTCATTTACTAAGCCATCTTTATTTTAAACAAGAATTGGTTGTCCTCTTTCTTTTCTAAAGAGGTATTAAATAGTTTCCCCACCATGTCTGGACCACTCTATGTTCTTGTTTCAACATTTAGTGATACATAATCAAGTTGAAAAGATCTTTCCTGCAATGGCTTTAACAAAGAAGAAAGGTAACCTCCAATAAGTATCCATTAAAATGTTCTATCTCAGTATGTCACAAAAAAAAAAAAAAAAAAAAAAATCAATTTGAAAGTTAGTTGTATTGTTTAAACGAGAGCATCAATTTTAAAATTCCACTAATGTCTTCTGGAATCATTAGCAGCATGGCAACAATTAATTTTAAAAAATAAATAAATAAACCAGTTAAGAAAACTGAACAAAGTTTCAGGCAGGCATTAGCAAAACATAAAGACGCCACTTCATTGTACTTTCAGTGGTATCTTTTTCAAATCAAAGGCATAGTTTCTGACCTCATAAAAAAGCAAGAATTCTACTTAGTATGCATCATCTGAAAGAAATAGTGATAATTAACGATATCTACTGAGATAGCTGCTAATGATATGTGCCAGTACCAGGAAGCTGATGTTAACAGATATTGAACCAAAGACAGATATTTCTAAAAACTAATTGTGAGCTTTTTTTCTTTCTTACAAAAATGTTGACAAGACCTGTAAAATAATAGGAATTTCTAATTACTTGGTGGAGAATTGTGTTTCCTGATGATCATTGTTTAAGAAATGGCATGCTGTTCTTTAAAATGTTCATGGCTCTATATCTCCTTTGTTTTAGTGCCAAATAATATTCCATGTATGGATGTATCATATTCTTTGTCCATTTACCTACTGAATGACATCTTGGTTGCTATCAAGTTTTGGCAATTATGAATAAAGCTGCTATAAACATTTGTGTGCAGGTTTGTGTGTGGACCTAAGTTTTCAGCTTCTTTAGGTAAATACCAAGGAGTGCAACTGCTGGATTATATGGTAAAGAATATTTTTGGTTGCCGTAGAAACTTCCAAACTGTCTTCCAAAGTCACTGTACCATTTTGCATTCTCATCAACAATGAATGAGAGTTCCTGTTGTTCCACAACCTGAGCAGCATTTGATGTTGTCAGTGCTCTGGATTTGGCCATTGTATTAGTGATAGTGCTATCTTATTTTCATTTGCATTTCCCAGATGACACATAATGCAGAGCATTTTTTAATATGTTTATTTGCCATCCACATATCTTCTGTGTCTGTTAAAGGTGTCTGTTAAAGAAAGTTTTTGGCCGATTTATTAATCAGATCATTTGTGTTTTCATTGTTGAATTTGAAGTATTCTTTGTACATTTTGGATAATAGTCATTTATCAGATAAGTCTTTTGCAACAATTTCCTCTCTGTCTGTGGCTTGTCTCATCATTCTCTTGACACTGTCTTTTCCAGATAAAAAAGTTTTTAATCTAAATCAAGTCCAGTTTCTCAATTATTATTTTCCTGAATTGTGTCTTTAGTATATCTAAAAAGACATTGAGAAACCCAAGGTCATCTTGATTTTCTCCTAGGTTATCATATAGGAATTTTATACATTTGCATTTTCCACTTCAGTCTGTGATTAATTTTTAGTTAGTTTTTGTGAGGAGCATGAGTAAGATCACTCTCTGGATTGACTTTTTTTTTTTTTTTTTTGTATGTAGATGTGCACATGTTTCAGCACCATTGATTGAAGACTCTTTGCTTCATGGTACTGCCTTTGCTTCATTGTTAAGAATCAGTTGATTGTATTTATAAGGTTTATTTCTAGTATCCCTTTTCTGTTTCTTGAATTTATATGTATTCTTTCACCAATAGCATACTGTGTTATTACTGTAGTTTTATAGTAAGTCTAGAAGTTGGGTAATGTCAGTCCTTCAACTTTGATCTTGTCTTTCAAAATGTATTGGCTATCCTGGGTCTTTTGCCTCTTCATATAAACTTTAGAATAAGTTTGTCAACATCCATACATAAAATAACTTCTTATGGCTTTGAGTGGGTTTGCACTGAGCCTCTAGATTAAGTTGAGAAGGATTGGCATTTTGACAATATTGAGTCTTCCTATCTATAATCATAGACTATACCTCTATGTATTTAGATCTTTTATTTCTTTCATCAGAGTTTTATCATTTTCTTCATTTAGACCATCCATATATTTTGTTGGTTTTATATCCAAGCATTTCTTTTTTCTTTTTTCTTTTTGATTGCTAATATAAATGGTAATGTTTTGTTTAATTTTTAATTCTATTTGTTCATTGCTGGTATATGAAAAAAACAAACCAATTAACTTTTGTATATTAACCTTGTATCTTCCAATGTTGCCATAATTACTTATTTAGGTCCAAGAGAGTTTTTAACCCTTCTGCTGCTGTTGTTGTTGTTGTTGCTGAATCTTTCAAAATTTCTACATGGACAGTCATGTCATTTGTAGACAGTTTCATTTCTTTCTTCCAAGTCTGTATATTTTTTTTTTATTTCTTTTTCTTGTTTTACTACATTAACATTGACTTCTGGTGTGATGTTGAAAAGTAGTGATGAGAGAGGACATCTTTTCCTTGTTCCTGAAATTAGTGAGAAAGTTCTGAAGTTTTCATATTTAAGTATGATGCAAGTAGACCTTTCATGGATATTCTTTATCAAGTTGAAGAAGACCCCCTGCACTCCTAGTTTACTGAGAGTTGTTATCATGAATGGATGTTGAGTTTTCCAAATGTCTTTTCTGCCTCTGTTGATAAGATCATATGATTTTTCTTCTTTAGATTTTGATACGATAGACTACAATAATTTATTTTTGAATGTTGAAACCACCTTGAATCTGGGATAAATTGAATTGGTTATTGTCTATAATCTGTCTTATGCATCATTGGATGTGATGAACTTATATTTTCTTGAGAATTTTAGTATCTATATTCATGAGAGATATTGGTCTTTAATTTTCATTTCTTGTGATTATTATTTTTTTTCTTTTCTTTCTGGTTTTGATATTGAACAATGCTGGCATCATAGAATGAGTTAGGAAGTATTCCCTCTGCTTCTATCTTTGAAAGAGATTTTAAAGAATTGGTAAAATTTCTTCTTTAAATGTTTAATAGTGAATCCATTTGGGCTTGGTGATTTCTGTTTTGAAAGGTTATTTAGTATTGATTAGATTTTTTATTTGATACAGGCCTATTTAGATTGTCTATTTCTTTTTGTGTGAGTTTTGAGAGATCTCTCTTTTGAGAAATTGGTTCATTTCCTCAAGGTTATCAAATTTGTAAACATACAGTTGCTCATAATATTTCTTTAGTATTTTTAATGTCCATTGAATCTGGAATGACATCCCTCCTTTCATTTCTGTTATTAGTAATTTATGTCCTCTCTTTTATTCCTAATTAACTTGGCTTCCTGATTCTTTTAGCATCATGTTTTCTTGTAGAGAGCTAGTTTGCAAAAAATTACATACACTATACATTATTTTAGTATAATTTACATGCAATTTATATTCTATAATATTGCTGGATTGCTTTGATTAATATTAACTAAAAGAAAAGGTAGAGAAGCCCTTGACACAATTAAATACAGGTGTCAAAAATAGGTTCATAACATAACTAAACGTAACAACTATATTTAAATATATATATATATATATATATATATATATATATATATATATATATATATATATCAAAGCCATTGTTATAGAAAGATAATTATTTCTCCAAGGCTGAGTTTATTATATTATTCATTCATTCAATTATTCTTTTTTTTTTGCCTAATAAACATTAAGTGAACATTTTCTATGGTCCAGGTATAAGGAGAGACACTGGAGATGCCTGGTGCATGATTTAGGACATGAGGTATATGCATTGATGTGATCAGTACTATTAGGATTCCATTTTAGAGTCATGACAGTTAAATCCTTTTCTCATCCCCATCTGCCAATTTAGGCACCCAATTAATTTAATTGTTTTCTCATTATTATAATGGAGAAACCAATGTAAACCCAAAAGCAGAAAATATAATTTTATAAATTATTGAATGAAGTTAGTATTAAAATCATGAAATCATAGTACATCTATTTCAAAATTTTACTAATGAGTATTTACCACGTATACTGGGCTGAATATTTTCCCTCAAATATTCATGTTGGTATGGAACCTGTGAGTAGGATACTATATAGAAATAGGATCTTTGCACAAGTAATAAAGTTAAAAAGAGGTCATACTGGATTACAATGATCTCTAGTCCAAGACTGGTGTTCTTACAAGAAGATAGATAATTTGGAAAAATACACAGAGAGAACATCATGTGATGATGCCAGCATAGATTACTCTGTCATAAGCCAAAAAGTGCCAAGGATTACTAGGAACCCCCAGAAGCTAAAAGAGAGGCATGGAACAGATTCTCCTATTGAGTCCCTGAGAAGAAACCAGTCCTGATAATACATTGATTTTGGATTTGTAGCCTCCAGAATTGTGAGAGAATAAAGTTATGTTGTTTAAAGCAATCAACTTTGTAATAATTTATTATGGCAGCTACACAAGGAGTCTAATATACCACATAACTGTTAAATTGAAGAGAATGGATTTTCTTCATCTGTCCCTAAAACTGATGTGTGGTCTAGTTCTATCTCTGTCCATAAATGGTATCTTAGCCATGTTCTTCTTAAAAATACAAATGTCCTTATTTATATTAATTAAAGCTCAACCTAGGCTATTGTAACAATAAAATACTTAAAATTCAGCCACAGTAAATTTTCTCCCCCCCACCATCTTGTTTCTGTTATAGGCTGGGAAGCTTGCATTGGTGTGTTAGACAGGGTCAGCTTCTTTTTTCCACTATTCTCTCTACTCTTTCTCGCCAATTCACTGTCCAATTTATAGACACTTCAATCACTGAGTCAGAATAAAAACAAAAACAGAAAAGATTGGACACAAGATATAGTATTATTTTAGATATACAATCCTCCACCCTCTGGTAGTGTGTTAATTTGACATTCCACTCCTTCCACCCCCACTCCATGGTGGGAAACTACAAATGCAATTCTTCAAATGGGAATGATATATCCTCCAGCTGGAATTTTATGACTACATTGGTAAGGGGTGAGACCTTAGCTTCCTGTGGTCCTCGCAATGCTGGGTCAATTTATAACTCTCGAGTAGATATTCTTTTAAAAAAGTTATAACCAGCTTCCTTTCACTTTTGATCCATCAAATAAAAGCTTTTTTTCAATCTGCCATTATGTATGGAATCATAGTTCCTATCTACTGACCCTTATGACTGTCTGATCTCCTGCCGTCCTGAACTAATAAGCCCCTCATAGAGTCCTCATGCATCCCAAACTTAATTAGGTATATATTAATTTTTCTGAGTGATCACATTGGAACCCCTGCATTGTCCTTTAGTTTTAGTAAATTAGTAGAGCACAAAGTACTGATAAGTCCCTCCAAAAGTGTGGTTTATCCTTGACCTTTCTAAATTATTGTAGGGGAGTGATTTCTAAATGCTGAGAATCAGTACTATAATCACTTAACATGTCATGCACAGGTAGTACAGTATTATAGTTTAGAATCTGGGGCACTTGGTAGCTATTGGATTAATTTCTGTTCCCAAGACCCCTTTTGAAACCCTGAGAACACATGAAAGTATCACATATATAAGTATCTTGATATATAAGGCTTTTAGGGTGCTGTCTTCTTTGCCTCTTCCCCCTCTAATGCATGACCAGGATTAAAACATAATCAGTTTGATTTTTTCATAAAATTGCAATTTTTTATGTACTTATAGCATACTTTAACTAAAATCCTATCATAAAACTCTATAATCTCTACTCTGCTATCTTTACCTCTGCCACATGGTTAGTCAGAAAGTTGAGTAGTTGCACATATAGATGAGGGTGTTATGTTTTGTTTCTCTTTAAAATTATTAAAATTGATTACTACTTCTTTAAATAGCCTAGTTACAAAGGTTTTGTGATATTTGTGAGATTATTAACTGAATAGCATTTTATTATCCTCTTCAAGCATATTCAAAATCAAATTATATATGACTTTGGCTATTCCTTTTGATTGTAAGTTAAAGGCGGTGAATGTCTTGAATCCTTAGTGCCTCACATGCTGCCTAGAGCACAGAAGGCAAACAATAATTAATTACTTAATGTCAAGAAACTGAAGAGAGAATGGAGTTCTCCTCCAGCCAGAACAAGAGTCTGTAAGGATTCAAATAAAATCAGAGACCAATTAGATTAGCCAAAATATTTAGCTAATAAAAAATGAACAAACCTAGATAAACTCATTTCTGGATCTGGCATGGCGCGTGAAGAGGTAATGCCAACTTGAATGTCACATAAAATATCTTTTATATTTAACAAATTGATTTATATTTAACAAACAAATTTAGATTTTTATAACAAAGCATGCAGTAAAGATCCCATGGAGTTTTACTAGGTTCCCTGGTGTTAGTATACATCATGCGTTATTGACTAGATATCCAGCTCAAAAACAGCAAGGTTCTGCCACCAAAACAAACAAACAAAAATCATATATATGTAAAATAACTTAAATAATTATACTAATATGTAATATAATTAAATAAATTGTGCTATTAAGTGCATATATAAATATCAATGTAATTATAAATATATTGTATATAAAATATGTTTCTTATATAAACATATATATATATATATATATATAATATATATATATATATATATATATATATATATATATATATATATATATATATGTATATGAAATGACCATAAACTTTGTACTTTGCTTATTGTGAGAATCACATCAGTAATAATAATTATAACTAAAGCTTACTGAATCCTTTATTCTGGACTGTTTTGAGAACATTATATACAGGAATTAATTTAACATCTACAGAAATTCAAGGAGTTAGACACAGTATTAGAGTAGTCCTGCCTTATCCATTTGAATACATTCCAAGACCCTTAGTGAATGTCTGAAACCATTAATAGTACTGTACTCCATATATACCTGTACTATGTTACTTTTTTTCTTATACTTACATACCTATGACAAAATGTATTTACAAATCAGGCCCTATAAGAGATTAACAACAATAACTCATTATAAGACAAAATAATTATAACAATATACTATAATAAAATTCATGTAAAAGTGGACTCTCTCTCTCTTTCTGATAACCTGGATGGCTACTAAGTGACTAATGAGTGGGGAACATATCGAGCATGCATATGCTGAAAAAAGAGATGATTTATATCCCATGGAGGATGGAATGGGATAGCGTGAGAATTCATCATGCTATTCAGAAGAGCATACCATTTAAACATTAATTATTTCTGGAATTTTCCATGTAATTTTTTTTTGGACTGTGATTGACCAAGAGTAACTGAAACAGTGAGAAAGCAAAAACACAGATAAGGGGTACGGCTGCATTATGTCCGTATTACCAGAGAAGAAACTGAGGCACAGAGAGGATATATTTCTTGCCCAAGGTCAAAAATGAAATTCCATAAATATAAGCAATATAAACATTTCCATATGTAAGACAAATTCCTTAGTTTGTATATATCTATGTGGACTATTAAAGACCACTGAATTTTTCTTACATGAAGATAAGACGTTTATCTTCATAATATAGATATATTTCTCTGTAAGAAATTTTAGTGCTTTTAAAATAACAGATGGAATGTACAAACAACAGAAGAACTTAGGCATTGGAAGATATTCTTAAAAAATATATGGTCATTTTAGAGCAGATTGCATATAGAGTTATGTTTATAGAGAAAATCATCTTAGGCTCAATAAATCTGCAAGGAAATATGACAGTAGATACTTCTTTTAAATTCAAAATAGCCCCTAAGTTATGTGAATGCCCTGAAGAAAAATAGAATTAATTATATTATATAATTAGCCTGTTCTGCTTTCCAGATACAATGAAGAAAAATTCCTCATGCCTGTATGTAAATGCAATCAGAGCTATAGAAAAGGCCAGAACTGCAGGCACTTCATATTTTTTTTTTTACAGGGAGGTACTATATTTGAGCAGAAATAACCATAAAAACATGATTTTGGAGACAATAGATTCTTAGGGTTGTCATGCTTCTGACAGAGTTTCACTGAATGTTTTAGACTGCAGTTTCTCCACCTGGACAAAAGCAATGAACGATTTCACCTCTATGTCCCATTCCAATTTAGATAGTTCAAAATCAACTAAATGATTGAGCTAAAGAAAAGACATAGAAGAGTGTGTTTTTCAAAGTACATGAGAATCCTGGTTATATCTCATTTTGTGTGGATGACATTTTATATTAGTTTCTCACAGCTTATCAACACAGGAAGATACAGAAATATTAATCACACTAATAAAATGTTAATAAACTTGTTATTTCTTTGTTTTATATCTCTTTTGGAGGATTTAAAGAAAAAGGGGTGGTATTAAGAAAACATATTCTAATATTAAATAGAAATGACAGGTAACTTCATAAAATGGAAATTGAGGTTAGTTTATCGCTTACCTAAAACATAGTGTTTACATAAAAGTGTTTAGTGTCATGTTATGATGTATAAATAGTTTTTCTAGTTCACAATTTTATTTTATTTTTTAAAGATTTTTACTAAATATAGCTAACAATATTTTATTCATTTCAGGTATACACAATAGTGATTCAACATTTATATACCTAAAGAAGTGATCAACCATGACAAGTCCAGCAATCATCTGACACTACAATGCTATCACAATATTATTGACTATATTCCCTATGCTGTACATTACATGCCTATGACTTATTTGTTTTATACCTGGAAATTTGTACCTCTTATTCCCCTTCACCTATTCTGCTCTTTTTAAATTTTTTTCAATTATAATTGACATTCAATATTTTATATTAATTTCAGGTGTACAGCATAATGGTTAGACATTTATATAATTTAACAAATGATCCCCTTACTAGACTAGTACCCACCTGGCACTATACATAGTTATCACCATATCATTGACTATATTCCCTATGCATTAATTTACATCCCCATGAAAATTTCAAAACTACCAATTTGTACTTAACACCTTCACTTTTTTCTCTCTGTCCCCAAACACCTCCCTTCTATCCCCCCAAAAATCTAGTACCCACCTGACATCATACATAGTTATTGCAACATTATTGACTATATTCCTTAAAACAGACAAAATAAAAGGTTATTTTAGAAAAAGAAATGAAAAAAAAGATTCCTTTTGCAATTGTAACAAAAATAATAAAATACCTTGGCATAATCTTTACAAAGGATGTGAGGGACCTATATACTGAAAACTATAAGACATTATTAAAAGAAATTGAAGAAGACACAAAGAAATGAAAAGATCTTCCAAGTTCATGGATTGGAAAAATCGACATAGTTAAAATGGCCATATTACCCAAAGCAATATACAGATTTAATGCAAATCCCCATCAAAATCCCAATGGCATTTTCCAAAGAAATAGAACAAAAAATCATCAGATTTGTACGGAATCACAAAAGACCCCAAATAGCCAAAGCAGTCCTAAGAAAACAGAAGAAGGCCAGAAGAATCACACTCCCTGACTTCAATTTTTATGATAAAGTGACAATAATTAAAACAGCATGATAGTGGCAGATAAACAGACACACAGACAGATGGAATAGAATTGAGAACCCCAAAATATACCCACATATATATGGGCAGATAATTTTCAACAAAGGAGCCAAAAACATACAATGAAAAAAAAAATCCTCTTCCATAAAAGGTGCTGGGGAAATGAAAAGCCATATGCAAAAGAATGAAACAAGACTGCTATCTGTCATTACAGACCAAAATTAACTCAAAATGGATCAAAGACCTAAACATAAGACCTGAAAAAGTAAATTGCATAGAAGAAAACGTGGGTACTAAACTTATGGACCTTGGGTTCACAGAGTATTTTATGAATATGACCTAAAAGCAAGGGAAGTAGAGGCAAAAATAAATAAATGGGACTATGTCAAACTAAAAAAAAAAAAAAATTCTGCACAGCAAAAGAAACCATCAACAAAACAAAGAAGCAACTAATCAAATATTCACAAACAACACCTTCAATAACACCCAAAATACATAACTCAACAACAACAAAAAAAACACAGTCCAATTAAAAAATGGGCAGAGGACCTGAACAGACACTTCTCCCAAGAAGACAGACAAACTACCAACAGATGTATTTAAAAAAATGCTCAACTTCTCTAGCTATTAGGGAAATGCAAACTAAAACCACAATGAGATACTACTTCATTCATGTTAGATTGGCTATTATCAATAAGACAATAACAAGTGTTGGGGAGGTTGTGGAGAGAAATATACTAATACACTGTTGGTGGGAATTGGTATAGCCACAATGGAAAACAGTATGGAGGTTCCTCAAAAAATTAAGAATAGGATTACCAAACAACCCAGCAAACTCTCTTCTGCGTATCTACCCAAAAAATCTGAAAATGTTTATCCATAGAGATACATGTACTCTTATGTTCACTGCAGCATTATTCATGATGGCCAAGACATGGAAATAACCAAAGTGCTGTTCAATAGATGATTAGATAAAGAAGATGCAATACATATGTACAATGGAATATTACTGAGCAATAAGAAAAGATGAAATAGTACCATTTGCAACATGTGGATGGATCTTGAGATTATCATAGTAAGCGAAATAAGTCAGACAAAAAAAGTTGAGAACTATATGATTACACTCATGTATGGGATATAAAACTGAAAGCAACAAACGATCAAGACAAATAAACAAAAACTCATAGACAACAGTTTAGCGGTTACCAGAGAGTAAGTGGGGAGGGGGAGAAGTAGAAGAGAGTAAAGGGGGTCAAATATATGGTGATGGAAGCAGAACTGATTCTGGGTGATCAACACACAATGCAACATATAGATGATGTATTATACAAATGCACACTTGAACCCTATATGACTAACTAATGTCACCCCAATAAATTTAATAAAATTATATTTAAAAGATGAATATAAAATGAAAAAACATGACAGGTGTTAGCTAAATAAGAAGTATCAAGGGAGAAATCCCCTGCAGGAGAGAGGTAGCCAGAAAATTTGGACAAGACATGTTAGAAGTAGTAAGAAAAAGTTATCATGTAATATGTGTATTTATGACACATTTTATCCTGAAATTCACCAAAGTGAGTCCAAATATTGAATGTGTGTGTGCATGGGAGTCATTTCTCCATATTGTTCTTGTTGTTGTTGTTATGTCTGTAGGTTTGGCCTGTTGCTCTTTACTAGATTCACTAGAGATGGTATTTTCCTCTGCACACACATGCGTGCGTGCACGCACACACACATGCACACACACATATTCCTCTTTCTTTGACCCTCTTCATTAAATCACCCTCTGCTTTTATAAGTAGGGGAGTGTGTGTGTGTGTATGTGTGTGTGTGTGTACGTGTGTGTGTGTTTCTGTGTGTGTGTGTGAAAAGTATACCATAGAACATTTATGATAAAATAGAGTATTGTATTATTATAATATCAACAACAAGCCTGACCACTGCAGCAGTAAATACAGTGGTACTTCGAATTTCGAATGTAATCCATTCTGGAAGACCGTTCGAGTTCTGAAACATTCTAAAACAGCCGACAGCTGGGCCTCAGGATCTTGCACTCAGCAGAAGCCAAGCAACACGTTTGACTCCCCAGGCGTGTTCGAAAACCAAAGCATTTACTTCAGGGTTTACGGTGTTCGTAAACGGAAATGTTTGTCAACGGAGACATTCGAAAACTGAGGTACTACTGTATATTTTTCCTAAAATGTTCAATGTCCTTCATTAATTTTGGTCTAAATTCCACTGTGCTGGTATTCATATTCACTAGTTTGGTGCTGCTACTGCTGCCTTCTAGTTTCATGATGGATTATGTTTTTATGAAATTTTAGAAATCATACAATTTTAAGAAAAAACAATTACTGCCCCAGAGACCAGGCTCAGTGCTGATTTATGATCTGAAACAGAGAGAGAGAGAGAGAGAGAGAGAGAGAGAGAGAGAGAGAGAGAGAGAGAGACCCTCCAGTAGATTACCTCTTTGCTTTATACCCATGATGCATTTATGTCTCATTGACCATCTTTAAAATTAAACAAGGGAACTATTTTACCTCATAAGTAAAGCAATGTCCATTTACTTTCACATAAGAGACATGGAGATGAAGGAACGAACCTAACTGTAATCCATTTAAAATCTGGTGTTAAATAATTTGTGCATTCTATAATTCTAAACACATACTATGGAGATTAAACTCTGCTCTCTTATTTAGGTCCACAGAGATGTTATTTGTTATGTAATTGCTCTATTCAGAACATGGAAAATGTTGGAATATGGTTCTATATGACACAAATGAAAATTCATTGCACTGCACTCTACTCGCTGGCATATATTCATGAGTTTATTATCTTCAGGGTAAATTTCATACCCATATACTGTACTCAGCAATATTTTCTGCATTAATTTGGGGGGGGGGAGAAGACTAGGTGTATCTGAGGGCAAGTATTACCTTCTTGTTAAACACAAATTTTATGGAATTTAAGAAAAATAATTTATTTGGCTCAGGAAAAAACTGGGTCATTAGAAATTGCCAAGTATTTTGTATATGCCTGACATTTTATTTATTTAAAAATTCACCTCTTCTATATGTCAGCATGCGCTTTCTTTATCACTCATCAACACATATGAAAGACATGAATCATAATACGTATAATTTCAGTTTTTGCTCCTCGCACAGAGAACATTTGTAATCCTTCTTTGTTGCCCTCACTCCAGTTCGTTCTGGCATGCAAAATATGTCTCTCCAATCTTATTAGCCCCTTTTCCTCAGCCTAATCTTATTAAAATCACTTTGCTGCCTCCAGCAGACATACCTTTTCAGTCTTCTTTTACATTTTTTAAAATCTGTGCCTCGATGTCCATTCTACCCTGGTCTAACCAACTTAGACACAGCCTGCTGTGTGAACTTTCCTTATTATGCATCCACCAACAGCTTTGATGATTTCTTCTTTCTAACACTGTGTCATGTACACATATATGCAGTTGTCTCCTTCAGCATATGTAAGATCTTTGGGGGCTTTATTTTATGCATCCCAAGCTTAATATAAAAACTTGCACATAATATAAACCTGACACATATTGTGATAGAATAAAGACTGTGGATATATTTCCAACATAAAACTAGTTACTTGGAAGATCTTTCTCAAGGCCACTGCGTTAGTATTGATCCCTGCCGGATCCCAAAAGAGGGTGAAAAAAGCTCATAAGCTTGTGTGTACTTGGGAAAAGCTTCTTGGTCCTGTGGGATGGGTTGACTTTAAAGAGAGAAAAATAATCCACAACTTCATGGAATGCATATGGTAGACAAAAACATAATCATGCTCTACACTGAAAAAGATGAATATTCACTCAGCAGCAAACTTGAACGTGTATTTGAAGATCACTTCCATGTACATGGAAATCCTTACAGTTACAGAGTGTCAGAACAGATGACATACTTTTTGCATATGCACTGTTATAGCTAATCCACTTAGAAAAATGTTTAAACATTAAACAATAGCGGCAATATGAATGTGGAAAGATCTTTAAAACAGAAGGAAGATGATAATGGATTTTATATTTTCTGCAATCATATTATATAAATAACTTTAAGTTTGTGATTTCCACTCTTGACAGAAAGTCTTGTGTAGTCTTTGCTGAGCCATGATGATGACTATTCATGTTTAACTTTTTCTTATTCTCTCCAACACAGGAGGACTTTCAGAATATCCTATATCGTTTCTTTAAAGTGGGTTGGAAGTTTGCAATTTTTATTTTCCCATATCCTACATATCCTCCTACCCAGTCACACAATGGAAATCACTTGCCTTTCTTATGTCCTATACTTAACTTTACTATGAATAGAAAAACATAACAATCTTCTTTAAGCATCTGTTCTTTTGGGAGTTTATTACTAGTTTCCAAGTAAGTCAGCCTTTTAGAAAATGCTGTTCCCATTCATAACTGAGCCCTCTTTACATTGGAAAAGGCTATATCCAAAGAGAAAATGAACCACAAAGTGCTTTTTTTGTTTTGTTTTTTTTTCGGAGGGGGGGCGAGGCATTTTAACAGCAACATTTTTATTGCTTTTGAGGGTTTTTCTAGAGTGGACATCCTATTGAACTGGTATATTTCATTTTGGCATTTCAGAAAGTTGCAGTTGAAAGTGCTTTCTTCAAAGTAAAGACAAATGAAATGCCCGGTGTGACTAAAGGTAAACGAGTTCAGGCTACAGAGGGACGGCGTCCATTCCTTTTGATCCCTATGTGCACCGTCTTTGATTAGCAGTTACATTTGGATAATACTTCTGCCCCCCAATTTCCAGAAACTCTTTTGAAATCCTGATCGATGGAGCCCCATGTATCAGGAAAACCAGAGCCCAGCGCTTCTAGAGTTTGAACAAAACTGACACCCACTGGCCTACTTACAATAATTGCATAGAGCTGGAGACTGACACACAATTCCTGGAGTGGTGATGTTCTTTGTCTTAAAGCAGGGGGGATGGAGTTCCAAACACTGGAAAGGGGCATGCAGTAGTTTTCCTTATCTGAAAGCTTAGCGAACCCAGGAGACAGGCACCCACTGTGAAGAACTGCAGGCCTGGTCAAAGGCTTTTTGTAATTTAGTAAAGGTTTATCAACGCCATTACTGACAAGTGAGAGGTCAAAGCATGAGCATACTGGCTGCTCTGAGTCCTTCTGCAGCTGTTGCGGGGCTTCTGTCTGAGTGCTCTGGTCAGTAGATTTTAGAAACACCATGAAAGCTGGAAGTTTTACCGTCTGAACAATGTTCAGGGTCTGGGGCTCGGTGTCAAGGATGACACTCTTGTCCTGATTATAAATCTGGTGCACTGTTTCAAGCTTGGTGCCAAACATACTGCCCTGGTGGCTGCTAAACTCCAAGAACTCAATGGCCGAGATGCCCCTTGTCATCCTCTCCGCAGAGATGAAGTGGTATCCCTTCCCATCTTTGTAAAACTTAGCATTATAAAGCATGATATCCTTTGGCTGGCCTTGCATATTTTCTGTACAATTCCCAGCTGACTGATTTCTTCTCCAAAAATTTCACTTGATTTCTTAAAGTAGTTTTAAAGGCAAACTTTCTCTTGTAGAATCACTTTCCAACTTTTCCCCCTGAATCATTTTATAAATTGAGAGAGTAGTTCTCCTAACGCACAAACATAATCAATGTGACTTTTTTACTATATACTTTTAAACCTCCAACACACATCCTGGACACTTCATATTCCCTTGCTGCAGTTTACTTTTTTCCACACACTTGTCTTGATCTAAACTACAATTTATTTTTCTTGCTAATTATATATTGATTCACTCTTAAAAATGGAAGTTAGGATCAATGAAGTAGGGTTTTTTGTTGGTTTTCTTTTCATTTGTTAGCAAAATTCCTTTTATTTACTACCTTATTTCTGTTGCCTTGTACAGTAACTGGTGCTTAGTAAATGGCATATGTTAAATGAAAAATGGATCTTAGCAGGCAGGTTAGCTTAATGGTTAAAAACATGTTGCCTAGACTCAAAGTACCTATGTTTCCTGCCTCCTCCCTTTTACTTTTTCTATCATTTATTATATGTAGTATTCTGGCCAACTTATGCCTCTTTTCTTTCCTTTTCAAAAATTTATTTTTCAATTATATTTGACATATAATATATTAGTTTTAGGTGTACAACATAATGAATGAACATTTATATATCTTATGAAATGATCACCATGGTAAGGCTAGCTAGTACCCATCTGGTGTTAAACAGAGTTATTGCAGTATTATTAATTATCTATCTTCCCTATGCTGCACTTTATATCTCCATGACTAATTTTATAACCAGCAGTTTATACTTCTAAATCCCCTTCACCTTTTTTTTTGGCCCATCCCCTCCCCCCATTTGGCAACCGTCAGTTTGTTCTATATATTTATGAGTTTATTTCTACTTTGTTTTTTTGTTCATTTATTTTAATTTTTAGATTACACATATAAGTGAAATCATACGGTATTTGTTTGCTTAGTCTAATTTATTTAGCTTAACATAACACCGTTTAGGTCCATTCACGTTGTCACAAATGCTTAGGCCTCTATTCTATGCCTTATTCTTCTTGATTATACAATGTCACAGGTAATGGATATGAGAAAATTAATGAGATAATACATCAGTGTGTGGAACCCTGTGAGCCAATTATTTGGTTATTACCCTGCACAGGCTTGTGCACGTCTGGACCTAAGAAACTCATGACCTGTGTAAACAGGTATTCACAGCTACCTAGAAGCTGTTAAGGTCCTCATAAGAAATTTCAGGTTGTCTGCTGAATCAACTCTTGATATTTTGCAGTGCAGAAATCTCCATGAATATAAATGGGCAATTATAGGGCAGCTGAGGGAATGTTATTTAAATAAAGCAGCATCGTTGGAACAAAATATCTGGTAGAAAAAATAAAATTGTAAGAATGTGAGGATAGTTATATTTTTTTGGAATCTATTTTAAATAAACAAAAATTGTTATGCCCATGAGGAAAAGACTGAAGGGACCCATGAGAAAAGGTGGAATAAATACTGGAGATTAAGCCCAGACATTGTTGCTTTTTCTTAAGTGTTTGAGTGGTACGTTGAATTCTTTCAGAAAATGATTTTCTTCTTTGGATTAGTGACTATACTAGAAATGTTACAGGTTGACAGATATTTAAAAAATAATATTTAAAATGTTTGTGTTTACAAAGGGTCATGTTGAAATGGTTGTCATTTTCATAATGTAAAGCACTAGGATAGAAATTTACCATCCTATAATCTCTTCTGTCCAAATGTGTTAAAAAATACATGTATATATTTGGGAAAATAGAAAGCCTCTCCAAATCAAATAACTTGTTTTGTTAAAACATTTCTTTTTAAATCAACCAAAAGGGTGAAAAGGATAAACTATGATTCAGTTTCAGTTTTATCTGAGAACAAGGAGTTTTAAGATATGAAATTGGGATTACAATTTACACGTTTTCATATGATTGATCTGGAATGTGTTCTTTACTTTCATCTTTTCTGATTTAATAACCATACTGTAAATGGTGTTTTTTTGTAAGTGAATTAGTCAATTTAAAGACAATAATTATAATTCTAAAATGTGGGGCTGAGTTTAGTTTTTTTCATGGTGGTATACAATTAATAAATAATATGAAATTGGAATATTTGTACTGAGTTTTAGTCACACATGTACTGAACTATGTACCAAAATTGCAATGCAATGTACTGCTTAGCTCTGCTGCATATTGCCAGGTTTTACTTATGTGTGACTGTGGGTATGTGTATATTTTTATAGAAAAATTTTGGGCCATTTCCAAGAATAATGATGAAGTGTATTCAAGAGTGTAGATAAATATAAAGGGTAATATATATGTATGGAATTTATATGATGGAATTTTACCTCAGCTGAGATTAAATCGTTAATAGACAGTACAGGCTCTGTCCTTCATAATTTAAACACGATGGTCCTAAACAAAGTTGTGATGGAGACAAAGGCAAATCCACATAAAATTTTTAATTAAACCGTCCATGTGGAGTTTTATTTACTTTAAATGTTTGGCATAGTTTCTTTGGAATATTTCATAAACAATTTGTCAACATTCTCCAACATTTTACTGTTACATCTCACCTTTTTATCTTTAACTTTTAATGACAAAAAATAGAAAACAAACAAATAAACCATGCTATATGTCCTAGGTTCTGTGAGGCTTTGGATTTGAATACATATTTGAGTTCCTGAAGCCTGATTCAGGCATCATTGTCAGGCTGTTTGGTCTAAGCCATTTGGTTATTTCAAGACATTGGGGATGACATGAGTCCTCTATGGCTTTCATTTTCTCCATCTTATTGTTTTATATCTAATATTTCCTCAGGTACAAGAAGTTTCATTTTGTGTATTTTTATTCTTTATACCCATAAATAATTTTATAATTATTAGGGTTCTGTGCTTCCAGAGAGATTGTTATTGGGAGATTTAAGCAAAGTGTAAGACTGCCTAAAACATTTTAGTAATATTGGGTGCTACTGGTGGCAGGAGGTGGGGAGAAAAGAGGAAGGTGTCTTTGAATATGAGATGGTAGAAGACAAACACTAGTTCCCAACTGCTAAATTACTATTTTAGATTTTATACCCTGGATTCTCCCTTCAGTATTCATAAGTGTGAGTAGTATGGAAAATCAAAATAATAGATGTCAGTTATATAGCACCTGATTAAATATAATAGGATGCAATATAAATACGAGGTGTGATAAAAAAAATATGGTGAATGTTTACATTAAAAACAAAAATTATTACAGTAAAAGACACATTGCCATTAGTCCCCCTCAAAATACTGCCCCTCGCTTGGAATGCACTTATCCCATCGTTCTTGCCACTTTCTGAAGCGGTGCTGAAAGTCCTCTTTTGTGAGTGTCTTTAGTTGTGCTGTTATGGCTGCCTTGATGTCCTGAATTGATTCAAAACGTTTGCCTTCCATGGTCATTTTGACTTTGAGGAAGAGCCAGAAGTCTCCTGGTGCCAGATCTGGTGAATAAGGTGGATGAGGAATGACCGTAATATTTTTAATTTGACAGAAATTGCCATACCAGAAGTGATGTGTGACATGCAGCGTTGTCATGATGGAGGATGAAGTAAAGACACTTACGAAAGAGGGCTTCCAGAACTGCTTCAGAAACTGGCAAGAACGATGGGATTAGTGTGTTCAAAGCGAGGGGAGTACTTTGAGGGGGATTCATGGCAATGTGTCTTTAACTATAATAAATTTTATTTAAACATCCACTGTATCTTTTGATAACCTCGTATATACATATATATTTTAACATACAATATATTTAATTTAGAGATTTAGTACATGAACTTTAATGTTACTACTGATAAAACATTTAAGATATATATTTGACTGCATATTTTTGGAAAAATAAGCAGATATTTGGATTATAGTCTTAAAATGAATTATATTTTAAAATTATTTTATTTAATTTCTAAAATGTTCTGGATATTAATTTAAAATGTTACATTAACACTTTTTCTTTGCTATAACTTTTAGGCTACATTTTTTTTGTTGAGTTGTCAGGGGTGGGGGATAAAAATACATAGCACCCAGGAGAACTGACTCTGGGTGATGAACACACAATGGGATTTATAGATGATGTAATACAGAATTGTACACCTGAAATCTATGTAATTTTACTAACAATTGTCACCCCAATAAATTTAATTTAAAAAAAAATACATAGCACCCATGAGTTTATGCTCTCTTTTTTCAATGGCTTATTGAAACAACAATCATACACATGTTAAGTAAAATGCAATTCTTAATATATCTTGATTTTCTTGGAATTTAAGCAGAAAACTAATTTTAAAAAGAATTCTAACCTCCAGCCATTACTATAAAAATTAACATTATAGCAGTTGGTTTTCTGGGGACTGTCTTAAGTTTTTAATGAAGATGACGCCTGTGAAAAACATGCAAAATATGGTGAAAATTAAGGAAATTATCTAGGTGATGAAGTAAGAGGAATACTCTAAAACAAAGAAATGGACTTAGAGATGAGTTCTTACAAGAGGAAAACCTGCTGTTTGCATTAAATCTTTTGATGACATCTTCAGTTTTCCATTCAAAAGGATAGCATCTGTACAACAAAATCACTAACAAAACAAACACCCGCTACTCTATTGTTTAATAAATATGACATGATTAAATATCGAATGTATCCTTTGTCTAGATTATTAATGATTTGCACAAATGTGTAGATTATGGAGATATTTACTAATGAGGTATTTAAAACATTATTGAAATGCATACGATGTCAGACATTTAAGTTTGCGAACTCATTCTAGAAAAAGTGCTATATACCTCATTACTGAATATTACTACGGTCACCTTTGAAGTACTTCCCATGAGAAGTTATGCACTGATGCCAGTGCCTAGTCTACCATTCAAAGCAATTTTGGAACTCTTTTTTCTAGAATGGCCATCAGAGCTGTCATCGTATTACCCTTGATGTCATGAATGTAATCAAATATCTTCCTTTCAATATTTATTTTATCTTCAGGTAAAGAAAGAAGTCATTGGGGACCAGATCAGGTGAGTAGGAAGGTGTTCCAATACAGTTATTTGTTTACTGGCTAAAAACTCCCTCACAGACCGTGCCCTGTGAGCTGGTGCATTGTTGTGATGCAAGAGCCAAGAATTGTTGGAGAAAAGTTCAGGTCCTCTAACTTTTTCATGCAGCCTTTTCAGCACTTCCGAATAGTAAAATTGGTTAACTGTTTGCCCAGTTGGTACAAATTCACAATCAATAAACCCACTGATATAAAAAAAGGTTAGCAGCACTGTTGTAACAAGTTCACAAACTTAGTTGTCAGACCTCATATATAACTAAAAATATTTTTAAAGGGTTCTAATTGTTCATAGTTATCAGAATAAAATAGAACAATGAAGAAGTTTTTCACATTGAGGCATTCAAAAGAGGAGTTTCGGACACAGCTCAACAGATCTCAGTCAGTGGTAGCTACAGGTAAAATTTTTAAAAAGAGAGGGAAATATTATATTTAAAGGGAAAAAAAATTCTGAAGTCTTGTGAGGTCTTCTGAGTTTCTTTTGGAAAATAGTTAAGAAACCTGCAAATTACTTATACTTCTCTGTGAAGATTTGCAGGAGTTAATAATGTATACTTCTTCATTTGTTTCTGTCTTTAAATATCTACTAAAGACATTGAATAGAACAAATGGGAGCTAACAGATAATTTCCTAAGTAGTCGCATATTAGTGAAAGATGACCCTAACCATTCTGGGCAGACAGCTATGAAAAATCAATGGCCTTCTGCTCATTTCCCCACCCTTTAATCATACATGAGTTTTCCAAAAAATGATCTTGATTAACTCAAAATCCTTCGATGTTACATCTGTTAATAAGTTAAGCCCCCTTTTCTCTCATTTGTTCAACTACCATGAGTATCAAATACAATTTTTATTAAATTTTAATTTTGTAACTAAATTTTATTATGAGCATTTTACTAGTACCACAATATAATTACATTTTTATCTTCTTCCTTGAACTGAGAATGTATACATAGTAGGTGCATGAGTTTTTCCAAGTGTTGAATCTATTAGTTTCTCTTTTGATTCTGTCAACTCCTCTCTGTAGGCAAACCACACTAAATTGTTAACTCATTCCTCTATGTAATAAAAAGTCTGTTTTATTGTTCTTGTTTCATAAGTCAAATCTTAATACAAATTATTTTTCTAAACAATAACTAAATACAAGTGTATGAAGCTTAGGCATACATTTTATATAAAACACACATATATGTATGTACATACATACATATATTTTATATTCCATTAAAATAATATTTGAATTGAATTAAATGCAAATGCCAATACAATTAAGCATACTTTTAAAATGTGTTCTATAATATGAATTTTTTTGTACATTTAAAGCATTAGTTTCTCTTCTTGGGATGGGCTCTAGCATTATAAGGATACTGGTTAGCTTAAATTAGAAAGTTCTACTGGATTGTCTTCCAAACTCTACCAAACTTTTAAATAGTATGAATCTGTCCTATCTCTTCCCTCCCATACAAATAAAATTATATCAACTCTAAATTGTTATATGCTTGTTAAACTACATTACATTAACATTTCTCCTGGGCATAAATATGGATTCCCTCTTAGGATATTTTCACTGAATGCATTGATTACTGTTTGTGAGCACGTGTACTAAAATACTTCTAACTCTATGACATCCATGCACTCTCAAGTTTAAAAATCATTGCCAGAATTCAACTGCAGTCTGTCTAACCTTAAATCGCAGGCTCCATTACCTATACATCCAGATACATATCAAAAGTAACACAGAACCTTAAAATAATTCTATTAAATCATCTTCTCACTAAAATTTATAATCATAAAAATAGCATGTACAACTTGTTCTGCGACACTTTAAAAGGTACAAAATTGGGGATTATAAAAATGTGAATTTTGGTGTCATTTTCCTGATAAATGATCACATAATAAAACATTGATATCTCTAACCATAAGTGAATTGTCAACGTGTTTTGCAGATTGTCATTGCCTACCACAATTTCTTGTGTTTAAACATTTTTAAATAATTGAAATGCGTTATGATTTCCTCGTCATTCCAGCTTCTGAAGGGATGAAACAATAATGCTATGATACAGAAAAGAATGCTTTGTGCTAATTTGTTTCTGTTTCAAGTCAGAAGTTTTCTTTTTGTGATCATAAATTACAAAACTAATGCCAAACATAAGCAGAATAGCACTGTTTTTCCAAAGAGAGATGATATACAAATAAAATAAGAAGACTTTGAAACAGTCCCCTAGGAGATATTGCAGAATTTTTGCTCTGTGTTTGTGAGTCAGTGGTTTAATAATCCTCTAGTGATTTTTGGCAAGTTTTGTCTCATTTTGGATGTATTATTCATAGAAATATGTGTACAAAACTGTATACTTATTTTATTTAAACAAGAAAATATGTAGAATGCATAATTCAGTTGGGACACATTTAATATTTCTCACATCACCTTGTATTTGAAAATTATTTTTATTAATCTTCCTAATTCTTCTCAAAAAAGCCAAAGGTAGTTAATTGCCAAGATCGAATGCCACTAGCTCTAAGTTAGAAGAAATTAATCAGTGGTTTGTGAGAAGTCCTAAAGGTTTATAGATGAACAAAGTTATATTTTACTGTAAGTTTTCTCCTAAATATCTGAGACAAATAAGGCTGCAATATGATTTTCTTCCATAAAACTTAAATTTGAATTATTTACAAAAAAACATTAGCAGTGTCATATCATTATATAATTAATGTAATCTTTTTCAAGCCTTTCTAATTCTCTAAAAATAAGGGTAGAACATTTGTTAATATTACTTTCTTTAAGAATGCATTTTTTCAAGCTACTATAAACACATTTCTACGTTACTTTTTATGGCTGCATTGACAAGAGCAATAAAGACAAGTGACAATAAATATTAACTTCCTGCTGCCTGCCAGCAACATCGTACTTATTTCTCACCCAGCTGTCTAAGATGGACATTCCTATTATCTTATAGATGATGACTATGAGCTTGAGAGAGTTTACTTGTCTTATCCAAGGTCATGAAATTAGTATGTAATAAGTTTCAGGTCTGTCTGGCTTGAAAAGTCTATCTTCTTTCCATTGACATGCCTATAAGTGTTGACTATTAATTTTTGAAAAGGTTCAAGATGTGTCCTTAAGACCTTGGTCTTGGCTGATGGGTTGCCCATGAGATGGTAAGAATATTGAACATCATATTTGGATATATATCAGCATTATGACCTTAGTAAGTTTTAAATTTTACAGATACCTGTAAAATGAAATTAAATAACAAGATTATTCTAAAAGTGCTTGTTCTTTCCAGCTCTAATTGCTTTATTTTATTCTTACATATATATATATATATATACATATATATATATATATATATATATACACACACATATATATATACATATATACATATATATGGTTTAATTGTATATATATACACATATATGTATGCATATGTGCATTAACATATATATGTGTGTGTGTATATATATATATATATATTTAAGTTTCAACAGTCATCATAAAATATGGCTTCATGAATAGACACCCATAGTGTACCATGGTTCCTTGATCTCATTCTGCGATGGCCCATGATAATGTGTTCAATGTGAATATCTAATAAATTGATTTTATGACCAAGAAGGTTCTGGATCATATTTGTGGAATTAATAATGCATACTACATTCAAATGTATAACTTTTACTTTTGATATGTATGCTATTAAATTTGGTATTTTATAATATGCATAAATACAAGCATAATTAAAATTTGTTTTTGGAGGTTAAGATAAGTTAATGATGTGTGATATTCCTATTTAGATATGTAGATTAAATAGCAACTTCAAAAGCATTTGCTGCATACCTACTACACCTAGGGAACTAGATTGAATGTTATGTTTCCTTTGTTACCAAAATTATAATCAAACCGCAAAAAGAATATTTGCATAAAAACTCAGTGATGTAAAATTATGAGGCAACTCTTGATAATTGTGAAAGGAGAGGTTGAGAGGTTCCCTTGGAAGAATTCAGAAGAATAGTGGTCAGTGAGGAGTGATGTGATCATAAAAGATATTGTTCAAAAAGTAAATTATTAGAAGTCAGACAGAACTTTCAGACTGCAATGTGGGTCTGACACCAGAAACAAGAGTGCAATGAATGGAGAATTGGATAGGAAGAGCCTCGTATTGCAATGAAGTTGCCAGAATGTTTTAGCCATGCCTATGGTGAGTCCTCAAGGCCCAATAACTTATAACAGGACTCCATTTCTTAGGGTTCCATTTCTTAGGGCAGGTTTGCCACATGAGTCCACTCACAATTAGAGTAGGAGAGTATCAAGACATGGGAAAATGGATAACCAGGACTCCCTCACCCCTCTCATTATATATAAGCAGACTTACCTTGCCTTGCTCCTCAGAGTCAATTATACTACCAAAATAATAGCATAATTCCTATTCTTGCCTGCTGGATTCTAATAATGAGAAGCCCAAAGTGATATGACTACAGCCATAGTTTATGGTTTAATTGTATCCTTGCTACATCCTCTGGCAAGAGTATTACCACCTGAGGGCTAGGAACTCTAACCGTTCAGATTCCAAAGTCACAGGAAGCCGATACAAATGGTCTCCCAGTTGGCCATTGGGAGAAGTGGTCAGTAGATCCACTCCTGCCTCCTTCTCTTTGTTTCTAGACCAATGCATATTTTCTATTAGGCACACCACTTCATATATAGGTCTCTGATTGAATGCATATATTACATCGTGAAGGATGTCACCCCACTGTTTTGGATTATTTTATCCCCAGTTGGCATATCAGTTGTACCTTTAGAAGCCCATTACAATGTTCTATGTGGCCAGATGCTTCTGGATGGTATGGTATGTGACCTCACAAATGGATCCCAGGGTTCACTGTGAAGGAGTCTAATGGTCTGATGCTTGTGGGGAATTCTATGCCTGTGAATCTGATATTCTGTAAGCACATATATAGTGGTATTGAACGAAGCTCTGTGTACAGGAAAGTTTAGTCCATACCAGGTAGAGCTATCTTTCCCTATGAGGATGAATTGCTACAGTGCTATCACCATCTCAGCCCTCCTCCATTAAGCCTATGCCATTTGTTTATATTTGAACTCGAAACACCTTTTTTTTCTCTAGATGGGTCATGCTCCAATAATCTTTAAAATCCCCCTGTGGATCAAGATGCTTTGGATGCTCCTCCAGCCTTGCCAGTCCCTGTGGTCACCACAGCTGCCTGTCCTTTAAGCACTTGGACGTGGCTGCTATTACTTGTGGGGGAGAGAGAGGGGTTTTCATTATCCATGGGTATGAATACACCAAGATATGTAACCTACTGTTAACCCTGGCCTGCAGAGAAAAGCAGAATGAACTTGTTAGTGATGCTAAATAGTGGTGATCCTCTCACCAGAGCACTTCCAGTGACTTAGGTAAAGGGCACGTTCTAATCAGACATACTGTGTCCAATCCAGCATTTTGACTTTCTCAAACTCTTTAGACCTTCCACATCTATTTCAGTTATTTATTGCTGCACAATAAAATATCCCTAAACTAAGTTGCTTAAAACATCAAGAATTTCTTATTTTAAATAATTCTGAGGGTCAGAGATCTGAGAGGGTTAAGCTCTGTGGTATGGGCTTCTGATCTCTCAGAAGATTGCAGTCAAGAAGCTAGCCAGAACTAAAGTCATCTGAAAACTTAACTGCAAGTGGAGGATCCAACCCACCCCCAAAGCAGCTCAGCCTTCTGGAACAGTTTTGTTCCAGCTGTGGTAAGGTTAGTGCCTCATCACATGGGGTCCTCCATTGGTAGCTTGTGTGTCCTTATGACATTGTAGCTGGCTTTCACCCAAGTGAATGATCCAAGAGAAGGTATTGCAGACGCCATGATGGTTTTTGTTTGTTTGTTTGTTTGTTTGTTTGTTATAACTTAGACTTGGAACTCACCTGCCATCTCTTCTGCCATATTCTATTGGTCACATAGACCAAATGCCATATTCTATTGTTCACATAGACCAATTCTGATACAATGTGAGATGGGACTACTCAAGGACATAGATACTAAGAGGACAGGGATCACGGAGGACCATGTTGGTGACTGGCTACCACTGACTGCTTTGTGGGTTCGAGCATTAACAGCTCTTCTACATAAAAGTGCATTCTTTCCTTTAAGTACCCCAAAAGCCTCACCCATTATGGTATCAGTTCAAAGGCTAGAATTGTATCATATAGATCATGTCCAGGTATGGATAAATTTTTTCCAATTTCATTCTTTATATACAGCTCCTCAAATACAGTTTCCCTCAATCTGAAGACTTTGATCTATCCCATATTGATGTATTATACATTTGAGAAGAGGTATACTTTTTTCTTTAAAAAAATTAACCAACATGTTCTGTGATTGAAGTAGAGATATTTATGTTTACAGGAAATTCATCAAAACTGTTTATAAACAAAATTATTTAAAGTATAAACTGGGTATAAGAGAATACTCAATGAGACATAGAGGTGACTTCAAATATTTAATGTGGCAGTATAAATGAAGATTTCCTAAAATTTATAAAAATAGTTCAAATAATACTAGACTGTGTTGGCAAGAAGTGGAAGAGACATTACAAGTATAGTAGCAAATAAATGGTTAAATTTGTGAACCCCCCCAACTCTAAGATCCTGTGTTTTTATAAATATATGACATCAAAAATAATATCTGAGGACCCTACTCAACAAAATTGCCAAAATTAATGGAGAGTTTTGAAAACTTATCAAATACGTTTTCATAATGAATGGGAAATGATAAAAAGTACAAGTTAAATATAATCCACAACTTTTCATACACTCTTTAAAATACACCCAGATTATGGAAAAAAAAAAAATCCCCAATTTTTTGTGTATCAGTGTCTTCATTAGACATTTATAAGCCTTCAAATTTATCTTCACTTGCCTGAACTTTTGGGTCTTGGAATTTCGTATTTTTTTCTCCCTTACTCTTGTCTTTCCATTCTTTTCTTTCTTCTCTCTTTCTCTCTTTCACAGCCTATTTTCTTCTTTAATTTTTCTTTCTATTCATTTAATGGTTTATTATACATCCAATTATATTTGTACTTATTAAGCAGTATAGAATAGAGCATGGGCTTAAAGTCAGGGTAATTGGATACTGTCTTCATGCAACCACTTAGAGACAGAGAAGAGACCTTGGGCAAGAAGTATTTTATAAGATTTCTAAACTCCATTTCCCTTATTTCTAAAATGGAGATATTTAGACTAGCTAACTCATTAATCTGGTAGAAAATATGTAAAATAAGTTATATGAAACACTAGCGTATAATCAGATAAATGAGATTAAAATTATGTATTGCTATTTTTCTATTTTATTTTATTAAGCATAATTTTCCCTGATGCTTGCATCCCTCTGCAAACCTTTGCCCAGAAAGAGTGGTTTATTTTGTAAAAAAAAAAAAAAAATAGATAAAAATGCTCTTAATAATAAGCTCTATAATAGTATAAACTGCCTCCAGTGTATACCCTCTTGTGAACTTTTGTAATATGCAGTGGTTCATTTTTCTTCGTCTTTATCATGTAAACATCTGAGGTTAGCATAAAATATGTGGTTATAGCACAAAGGGAAATATGTACAAATATACATTTAATACTATTTTAAGACTATTAATTAAACTGCCTACACAGTAAGCTTATGGTCTTTCAAATAATTTCAACGATTAAGGATAACCAAACACTTTTTCATTCATTGTCTTTGGATAACTTCTCCAGGTACTGTCTACATTCATAATATACCCTACCAATTCCAACATCTAGGAAAATATCTCCTGTACATGTGTTCCTTATAAATTTTGCTCTGTATTGGATGGTAGCAATCTGGAACATTACCACAAAAATAACAATTTAACTTGAGAAAATCATGTGGCAATAGTTTTGTTCAAAATAAATATTAAATATGTTAAATGTTTGGGTAAGTATTTTAAATTCTTGAAGTCAGGCAGAATATATTTAGCATAAATTCAAAGTATTTATCATAAATATTATAGGATCAAAAACCATTTCAAAGTAAAATAGTACTTTAAAACCTGATTAAGGAATAATTATCCACTGGAGTTTAAGACTTATAAAAGTAATTTATGACTGCCTTTCTCTGTAAACTACTCAAATAGAAATATACATCTGTAATAAGAAATATAATTTATTTATTAAATAATTTTAAATTAACATGCAATCGCCAGAGCAACAAAATTGGTAAATAACAATAGTAGACAAGCATGACAATTGGTCAAAATGTAATAACTCAATAGCATTTAGTAGACCATTGTCCAACTTCTAGTAATTCAAACGCTAATTAAAGCAAGAATATTTTGTAATATTAGCAAGGAGGGTTATAACATGTCTGTATTGAAATAGTTATAATTAAGTCGGTTGAGGGAGAATCATTTGTTAAGCATCTCTAATAGCTATCAAGTTGGGCCTTGTCTAGGATACAGACTTTTACCATTCTGTGCAGATGGGTAAGTCCCTACATTGATCTCCATGCCATGCTGTATGAATCAGCTTCAAACAAACATTCCAGAATAATCTTTATTTTGCATTCCAACTAATAGTGTATGAGGGTTCCTTTTTCTCCACAGCCTCTCCAACATTTGTATTATTTGTCTTGTTGATGATAGCCATTCTAAGTGGTGTGAAGTGGTATCTCATTGTGGTTTTTATTTGCATGCAGCTGCTATGGAAGGCAGTGTGGAGGTTCCTCATAAAATTAAGAATACGATTACCATATGACCCAGCAATCCCTCTCCTGGGTATATACAGCAAAACTCTGAAAACATTTATCTGTAAAGATATATCTACTCTGATGTTCATTGAAGCTTTATTTACTGTGGTCAAGACATGAAAACAACCAAAGTGTCCTTTGATAGATGATTGGATAAAGAAGATGTAGTACATATACACAATGGAATACTACTTTGCTTTAAGAAAAAATGAAATAGTGCAATTTGCCACAACATGGATGGACCTTGAGATTATTATGCTAAGCAAAATAAGTCAGACAGAAAAAGTTGAGAACCATATGATTTCACTGACATGTGGGATATAAAACTGAAAATAACAAAGGAACTAGACAGATAAATGAAGAGACAAAAATTCATAGACACAGACAATAGTTTAGTGTTTCTCAGAGGGTAAGCGGGGGGAGGGTGGTAGATGAGGGTAAAGGGAATCAGATATATGGTGGTGGAAGGAGAACTGATTCTGGGTGTTGAACACATAATTTGATATATAGATCTTGTATTAAAATTTTTATACTTGAAACCTGTGTAATTTTACTAACCATTGTCACCCAATAAATTTTAATCAAAAAACAAAACAAAAACAACCATCTATTTTGATGCACCCTGTGTTATCTGATAAACAAAAAGATGTTAATTTGGAATGTGTCACAGATTCTCCAGAAACAGGTACTGATATGGACATGTGCATGCAGAAAAATTTTTAGTGAATACTCTTGAGATCACCGTTTGGAGGAAAGCAGAAGAAATAAGATTGAGCAGAAGGAGATATTGGGCAACAGTACACTCAAAACAGTACTTCTACTTACCCTGTGAGAACCTCTGAAGCTAGGAGAGCCCTTCAGAGCTGCCCCAAGTTTCATAAAGAAGGCTGAGCTCTTATACCCTTGTGTTGAGCAGTCACCAAACTCAGGATGACTGAGGAAGGACGCATAAACAAAGGGGAAGTGACTCTTCAGCAAAAACAATTCCTGAAGGTGGCTGAGTGCTCAGATGACAACCTTCTGAGCAGGCAGAGTAACAAAACTGTCAGTCCCATGTGGGATGAGGTGTGCTATCTGGCCTGAACAGAAAGCAACACAGGAGAGTCATCTCCTTATGCTACATAGATCCACTTGCTTAGTTTGAGTCTCAGGAACAGCTATTTCAGTACCGTGGACCTCTTTTCCTGGTGGAAAAAGTTAAAGAATAGTGGAACAAATTACAGCACCACGTTTGCAGCTGGTCTAGAGGGAATACATCATCTCCTTTCTCTACCTCATTAAATTTTCCTCACCCTTAGAGAGCAACACTTCTGTGATCAAGATGGCTCACCTGGCCAGGGGCGGGGTGGGGTGACTAAGACATCCCTAAGAGGTTCATTCCTCTGTTTTCCACACCCTTCTTTGGCCACAGGTGCTGTACTTTTCCATTTACCATCACAATTCCACAGGGTAGTACTAAGGCATGCCTAAGTGAATCACCCAGTTACCAAATACATTCGTCCCTACCGTACCTCCTCTGAATGATTAAAATTAATACATTCTCAAAGTACGATGATTCATTATCTTGTTTGCTGACACAAGGTGCACAAAGTGCCTAGACAACAGCTACAGTTTAAAATTCAGTAGGACGTTCTCTTACTCTGCGTCTTGGAGGAAATGTTTCTCTGTTGAGAAATAGGAATCTAATTCCATATAGCATGGTGTGATGAGAATGGAATCACAAATTCCCCCAGCGAGTCATGGGATGTGATGGTAAGTGGGGATATTCTGCATCTGTCCCTTGGTTACTGGACTATGTATATATCTATTGGGAAATATACCATTATGTGGTATATTTGGTATATAATGGTAACTGATTTAGCATATATATAGCATTCTGGGAAGTGGTGACCATTATCCCACAACATTATCTTTAAACTGATAACCTCAACTACATTTTCAAAAGTCTGTTCTACGAGTCTCTTTGGTTGATTCATGAAGTCCATGGTCATGACCCACTGATGGCATTTCCTTTCATGTAAAATAGGTGACTAGATCTGATGCTGTATCATATGGGATGCTGTTTTGGTGGAACAAATATTCTATGAGCCCTCAGTGGGTTGTGCTAGTTGAGGTAGCATGGGCAGGAAATGCAAACTCAAGTGCAGAATAAACTATGATTGCAGTGAAAATAAATTGCTGCCCCGTTCCAATGTGAAGGAGTTCCAGTTCAATCAAACTACCATTAAAAACTGGTTGATATTTTTGAGGAAAAAATACTAAACTAGTTGTTCATTAGTTTCTCATTCTGGAAGATTGGACATTCAAAATTGTCAGTAGCTTGATTAGACTTGGTGAGTAGAAGCCCACATATAGCCCACAGCTCTGCCCATTTGGCTACTCCATTGAAATACTGTTTCTGCCTGCTCTCAAGTGGTCAGTGACAGAGTCTGACTGATATCAACTGGCTGAGTCATTCTGCTTGTTTGGGAATTCAGTGCCTCTTCCAAGATTGGTGAACTCTGTTAGTCATTAAGAATACAACAGATTAGAGTAAAAGGGATCAAATATATTGTGATGGAAGGGTAACTGACTCTGGGCAGTGAACACAAAATGTGATATATAGATGATGTATTATAGCATTGTAGACCTGAAACCTATGTAACTTTTCTAACAGTTGTCACACCAATAAACTTTAATTAAAAAAAAAAAAAAAAAAGGAATACAACATCTTCATGTTTTGTGACCACTGATCATCAATTCTTCCTCAGGCTTGTATGTCATATCTTCATCTCCTGTTTTCCAATCATTTTTTCTTACAGGTCTCTGACCAGTAGGCCAAGTATTTCCAACTGCCTATGATTTGTATATATGCTAAACTTGGGTTACTTTAACTTCTACATGAAGTGGATACCAGGTGTACATCCCAAAAGTCTGTCCTTTGAAGGATTTCACCTTGTCCCTGTCTTTTAGTGCTTTCTGAGTAGAGCTGTAGTGAAGTTGCCACCCATTTTCAGCTGCACTTATATACCAAGATAACATCCATGAACCAAGATTATATTTTTTTTCTCTTTTGTCAGGATGTCATAAAGGGTCTGTCATGCAGGGTGTCATGCAGGGTCTCTGGTCCCGCTCCCCACATAAGAACGCAGAATATGGTGAGGCCAAACAGGAACACCCACGGAGACATAGATAGGGAAGTCATACCACCATATTCTCGCTGGTGGCTGGGTTGGAGACACAGGAAGCAGGAGCCACATGATCCATAACCTGCCGTCCCCTTCTCTGCCAACCAACCAACCCTTTGCTAACTGCAATCCACCCTTGCTAGCTCAGCCACCATCTTCTTGCTAGCCCCCATTTGCTGCTAGCGTAACCACAACAGTTATATTGATGGCCAATGGCTCACTGGTTACAGCGGACGGCCAACTAGCCACAGCTGATGGCCATTCAATCACAGTTGGCCATTTACTACCTAAGCCAGCACCTTTCTACGTGAGGGCGAGAGCCTGGAAACTGCACTCCTGGCTCTGTCCCCACAGGGTCCTCACTAGGATTACAGGTGTGTGGTATGTTTGTTTCAGCATTACAGCAAGGCAGAAACACTGTGTAATTGTTGTGAATCACATGACGGTTCACACCATTTGCTCCTGAAGCAAGTTTGTGTCCTCTGATGTTGCTTGTGTTTGAACCTGAATGAAACAGGCTGAATGAACAACTGTAGGCCAGACTTTACAGTAGGAACTGTGGTCACTGAATTGGAAAACCTACATACTGTGGGAATAATTGAATCCAAGGTGGGAGGAGCCAAGTGGTTGCCCTTACATTCTGGAAAAATGGAGTCTCGGACAGTTGAGAAAGTTGACCAAGATCACATAGGCCCTGAAGCCTGCATTCTCCCATGATTTTTCTTTTACCATAGCTCATGTGGGATGGTTAAAAGGAACAGGAAATGGGGTCAGAAAAAGCAGGTTTTAGTCTGCACTCTCTCCATTCCAGACAGATTGTTAATTTTTCAGTTCATCTGTGCATCGTTCCTACCTGGAGTGCTAGCACCATCTCATACATGGCATTTGTTCATATTTTAGCTCAAAGCACTCACCCAGTGAGGTCTTCCTCAACTCCCAGACAAGATCAGATACTCTTGTTATATATGCTTATATGATGCTGCTTATTTCCTTTGACCAATTATTATGGTTTGCAATACATTTGTGTGAAGTATTGATGAATACTAATCTCCTCCATTAGCCTATAAGGGTAAATACAGTGTATTCTCTTATCATTGTACTTAGAGGCCAACTACAGTGTCTTTCAGCAAGTAAAATCATAAAAATATTTGCTGAGTGAATAAATGCTGTTGTTTTATTTGAAATCTCTTGAAAACACTTTAGATGGAAATTCCCAGTTCATATTTTTGAGAGGAAAAAGTAACCACATAATGTATGGAATGTGCTTTGTATCTGTCATATGCTAAGTACAAATTAAATATATATATATATATATATATATATATATATATATATATATATATATATATATTCATATGCTTACAATCAGAACCTGTCTTCATGGGACTCCACTGTGGCCATAGTATCAGCATATGTAAAGTATTATTTTTACTGTCTGGCTCGCACTTTTATGCTGCCTTTAATTATTCTCTGTGTTTCATTTATTTCAAATTTACCTCCTTTGCTCAATATGAAACAACATGACAGTAAAAATTCTCTCCATTCTTTACTGCAAACTACAGTGCAACTAGTAAAAGGAGAAACCCTCACTGGCATAAGGGATGCATTGGTAAATGGATGTGTGATTATATTCCACATGTCACAATTAATTGAAAAGTAACCTTGAAATTCAGCAATATCTCACTCAGGAAAAAACTCTAAAAAAAAAATTAAAATGCAGAGGTCTTTTCCTTTTTGCTCTTATGACAGACTAGCCTGACCTAAGCAGTCTTGATTTACTAAATCTCTTGAGGCTCAAGTAACTAAAAATGTAGTTTAAGTCACCACTGCTATATTTCAGTAAAGGCTAACTTGCCTCAGCGTATGAACAAATTGGATGTTCACAGGAGATGTTAACAGGATGATAAATGGTATTATATTTGAATTAGGACTTTGGGTTGAATGCTCCAGAACCTGTTTCTGCACAGAAATTATAAAACCACATGGATAAAAAGCCTACTTTACTATCAACAGAGATAAAGAGGAGAAAGAAATTAACACATTTTAGAGGTTGGGTTTTGCCCTTTTCACAAATAATTTTCATTGCAAATCACAGACTTAGTAACGAATGAAGTAATTAATTTTCTTTTTAAATATTTTCATGGACTTCCACTTCCAGCTATGATGAATTAGCAAGTAGCAGAGCATAGAACAACTAGAAAACAGAAACAAACCTAAATATAAAACAAGTATACACACACACACATGCACATACACATGTGTGTAAATATATATATATATGTTTTTAAAGACATATATTTCTCTCTGTGTGTAAACATATATATTTACACACAGAGAGAAATATATCGTCTCTTTAAAAGCATGAGAGAAACACTAAGGTATATAGGACTTAGGGACCCAAATCATAGACAGATAAAACACTCACAAAGGAGAGATGAATGTTCCATGCCTGTGTTCCATAAAGTATATGTTAATTCATGTGATGTGAGTAAAGATATGCAGATGCTAAGCAAGAACTATCTTTTAAGAGGCAGATCCTTCCATGGTGCTGGAAGACAAAAGTTGAAATTTAAGATGAGCAAAACAATAGGACTTGATAAGTCAAAATACCAGAGAGAAGTAAAGTACATAGAAATGAAGCCAACAATCTGAGCAGGCTTTTTCTCAAAGTCTTCAACAATCTATAGCCTGACCAGGGCAAAAGGTGCAGAAGCTGAGCAAACTCATTAAAAGGCTCATCAGAGAGGGCAGATAAACATTGGAGTTTACGGCCGACCATGATGGAAGCGTCAGCTAGACACTCCAAGCTTTCCAATGAAGTCTCAATCTTGGTGGGGGCAATGATCTCCCAAGTTTGCTCCTTTCTTGGGGATTTACCTCAGCCTTAGTTGTTGATCCCTATATTTGCTATTATTTTTTTTTTCTTTTGCATATTTTTACCCTTTTAAAATTAATCATTATTAATAGTTCTTTTATGTTAAAATTCTTGTGTTTAAATTAATGATGTGATTTCTGTCCCATGACAAGACCATGATTAATATGTCCAATATCTTATTTTCTATCTAGCTTAATATTCCCTGTCTACATACTTCTTACTTACATCAATTTGTGCCCTATCTATAGCTTGTCCCACAGTTATGTCCCACTCATTTCAATAGCCCTACCAAGACCCAGCAGCATAAAATGACACATACTCACTTGTAGCAAAAAAAAATAAATAATAAATAATAATTATTATTATTATTGATAAGAATTCAGCAGCATATATACGAAGGATTGGTTTTACTATGTACTAAGACATACTATTTAAAACTTGTCAAGAAAATAAATTAGCCTAAGATCTCTAAAATTTCTCCCCAGCCAGAGATGCTGTAATGCAATCAACCTAATAAGAAGAGTTTGCTGTTCAGTGAAGATGTCATTGAATTTGTTCCAAGTTTTGTTTTTGTCTTAACAATAGTTTGACAAACAATTTTTAAGTAAGGATGATTGGCAGGTTGGAGGAAATGGTACATATTATAATAATAAAAGATTCCTAATAATTTTAAAGATGATAGAAATGTTCACTCAATCATAATAAATTAAGTTAGAATTTTTCCTAAAGGAAAATTTATGCAATTGAATTTATTCTCACTTTTATTAGAGGAAATTTTGGTAGTGCTTTATTATATGATTTTCATATTAATATGTCACTTATGTTTTGAGGATTTAGGGTAAAAGAAGCATTGGCAGGACAAGATCATCTTCACCCTTTTCTTGGACTTCACCTTTAAAAAAAAAAAAAAAAATCTAAGTCCATAGTTGATTATTTGACTTAGAGGAAATAGCCAAACCAATGAAAATTACTACCTATTTTCCCCTAAATTAAGAATGTATTTTTCTTATCTTGATTACCAATGGGGATTAAACAACTTCTCTTACCTATTATTGTATGATAAGTGAACATGAGGCATTTAAGCAATGGTGAGTATCATAAAATATTACCCTTCAGAGGTTTGTACAACACTTACACAATGAAAATTAGAGACCAATATTAGTATTAACTGTTCTTACACACAGCCACTGCTGTGCTACTGAAACTGCAAAGCTACATACTTTACACACTCCTGTGATAAAATATTGAAAAGCATGTTATAAAATACATTTTTTGTAATATGACCTCAATGATTAAGCATTACTGAATACTGTTGCTAGACATGTTCCAGGAAGGTATACAGAACCTGGTCATGTTTTCCCTTAAACTTGTAAAATGAATAAAATGACTGCCAAGACCACTGGAAAAAAAATGGATTCCTTCTCACCATACTACTTCAAACCTGTCTTCATTTACTATCTGCTTGTCTTAAGAAGTGTCAGACACCTGGGAAAGAGCACCACCTCCTTCCTAGTAGAAATCAGCTGCTTGGTTTGCTCGCATTAACTCTTACTGGAACTACTTCCTGAAAAATGGTAATAATGTAAAAATAAGGATGCTGCTTTAACTTTTTTATACTTCTTTCTAGATTAAAACACATTTCCAATAATACTGAGAGATAAGACAACCTTTCCCTGTTCCGAGTGAGTAAACCGAGGCTTAGGGAAAATAAGTGCTTTGTCAATGCTATAACGTCAGTGTGCAGAGGGCCATTATCATGCGGGGTATCATGTGGAGTCTCTTCTGAGGTCTCTAGTCCCGCTCCCCACATAAGAACACAGTCTATGATGAGGCCAAAAAGGAACATCCACAGAGCCATAGATAGGGGAGTCATACCACTATATTCTCTCTGGCGGCTGGGTTGGAGACACAGGAAGCAGGAGTCACACTATCTGCAACCTGCCATCCACTTCCCTCTGCCAACCAACCTCACTTGCTAGCTGCAATCCACCCTGGTAACTGCAATCCACTCTTGTTAGCTCAGCCACCATCTTCTTGCTAGCCCCCATTTGCTGCTAGCGTAGCCACAGCAGTTATATTAGTGGCCAATGGCTCACTGGTTACAGCTGATGGCCAACTAGCCACAGCTGATGGCCATGCAATCACAGTTGATGGCCATTTACTACCTGAGCCAGCACCTTTCCACATGAGGCTGACAGCCTGGAAACTGCACTCCTGGCTCTGTCCCCACAGTCATAGACTCAAACCAAGAAGCATGCTTTCGCTGGTACAGTCATAGTATCCAATTCTTGTGGGAGAAATCAATGCACCCGGATGTAGAAGACATAAAGTCCAAAAGTGGCATTTCCCTGTCTATGTGGTTTCTTCAGCAGCTCCGGAGTCGGTATTCCCAGATGCAAAATGTCACTCCACAATCCCTAGCTTCACATCAGTGTGCATTTATGTAGTTAATTTATCTGTGCCTATATACTTATATGGCTGTGACTTGTGAGGATTAAATAGTGTAAAGCATGTAAAGTATAAAGCACATGCCCAACACATGGCATATATTCAAAATACAATTTATTATTATAATGATGAAATATTGTGCATATCATTTACTTTATATCTAACAATATTAGAATTATTAAAAGAAAGAAAGTATACAGGAATTACCTACTTCCAAAGTGAATTTAAAAAGCTGTCATCATGTGCTATTTTTTAAATGAAAGTGGAAGATAAAAACTATAAAAATCCCTCAGTAAATTTTTACATTCTCTTGACATTAACAATCATTTTAAATAAGTGATTCTTAAATATAAATTCTCAGTAATGACTTGTTTTGACTAATCCCCGCGTTTTCAATAGTGTATTATTTATTCTACATACAGTCCACTTCAAAGTCAACTTTTATAGTACTCAGTTGTGTTCTCGTTTAGAAACTGTTTCTCTAGCTCCTCCTCCTTGTCCTGGATGAAATGGTGAAATACATTGTCTTCCTGATTTTTATTTTTAATTTTTTGTCATATACGCCTTGCTGACCCCAACCTAAAAGTTATTCTATATCCAGTTATCTCTCATAATTTCTAGCTAAGAAACCCTGAATACAACCACAGAACTTGGCAGTTTGATGGCTCAAGAAACATATAATTTCCAATATGGACTCTAGACCCACCCCTTTTTTTTCCCTCAATAATGTATTAAACCTCACATCCCTCTCTAAACTTAATTCTTTATTTCATTTTCATTTTATTTCTCTTGAAAGAGTAGACTGCACTCTATGTCCTCATTTCTTCCCATCCACTCAGATCTACAAAGAGTCAGGCTCTAATCCCATACGTCTAAAAAAATGTCTTTATGATTCAGCAGTGTCCTGCTGTTTCCTAAGAGTTCGATGACATTTGATGTATCCATGAGGATAGAGCCAAAGTATCTCAGTCATTAAGATTATCTATGAGGTTACCACTCACTTTTCTTTGGCTAGACATCTGCACAACCCTCATTCAACCAGATACCATTGCCCTGACTCTCTTATTTCACATTACATCTCTATCCAACCAAGTTTTATCCACAGGAAACAAACAAACAAACAAACAAACAAACAAACAAAAAAGCATTTCTAAGACTACTAAATACAAGAGAAAACTGTTCGAACCACGAGCATGCAGTTGCAAAAAACAAGGCAATCTTGTCTTCTTTTTATTGAATTTCCACAATAACAGATGTAAAGTCCATGCAAATTTGGATCTACTTATGGAGATCCCACATACCAAATAGATAAACTTACCCCAAAAGGATACTAACCCAGAGGCTACAATCATAGATTCCTTTTTTTTTCTTTAAGCTTCCTGAGGTGTACTTTTATTTAGTTAGTCTAGAAGGTGTTCGTCTTGAATAATCTATATGTTTAACTTAAATGTGTGCTGATTTAGAAATTAAAATCAGATATAGTATGTTATTATATTTTAGTCACAAAAATTTAAATACGGTTTTTAACTAAAGCATGTTTGGCTACAAAAATGATTTATTTATTCAAAAGAATACATTTTTCATTACTATTATAAAAGAAAATTAAGTAAGCTTTAGAGGATGTAATCTAGATATGTTCAGCTGAAGTGGAGAGTCAGTGGTGAGAAGGGTAAGACAGTGCTCATTTGAAATGAGCAAACACTATCTAGATTCAGTTTTTAAATAAAATGTAAATAAAAATGCATTCAAATCATTTGTATTGTATTATACTTAAAGTCATATTTAAAACAGAGTAAAGGATACATGTAAAATATACAAGTTCAAATACATATTACTTATTTTGCTTATTTTTGAGTTTCATAAAAACAACATCACACGGTGAGACTTCCTATGTCATAATTTTTAAAAAATGCATCCGTGTTGTTGAATTTAGCTGTGATGCTTTCATGTACACTGCTACAGGATGTGGTGAATTTATCACAAATTATTTACCAATTGTCATGCAGGTAAGCAATTTGTACCCATTCAAAAAAATTGAAAAGAGAAAAAAAAGTGCTATGAACATTCTTGTATATTCTTGCACCTGAGTTCAAAAGTTTCTCCAGAGATTATGCTGAGCATGCATGGCTAGATCATGGAGGATTTTAATGTTCAATTCTACAAAACAATGCTGAATGGGTTTCCAACTTTGTTTTATCGATGTGCACTGCCACCAACAATGGGTAGCATAGTAATTCCATCGGATCTATGCTGTCTTCAACATTTCTGCCAACCAATCACTAAAATGCAGTTTCTCATTTAGTTTTTAATTTTCATTTTCCTTGTGAAACAGCACACATTTCTGTATTAGTTGTGCATATGTACTTAGTCTTCTGGGAAATTTCTGCAGCTCTCATTACATTATCCATTTTTGTTACTTTTAGCCTTTTTTAATGTTTAGGAATTAATCTGTGTACTCATCCACCCGCAGCTATTATCTTCAGCCAAGGGACTTATCTTTTCACTTTTGCTATGGTATTTTTAGAAATGAACATTTGTTCTTAATTTTTATGTTTTAAAATGTATCAATATTTTTTCTGTTATAAATAATGGCTTGGGGAGCTTAAGAAACTTTTTCTTCTTTCAATGTTAAATTAATATTATTATTTTAGTTTAAAATTTTAAAATACATAATTATTTAATGTATCTGAAATTCATTGTTTTGTAAGGTGTAAGAATCACCCTTTTCTTTTATCTTACTTATGAACCTAATTACACTTCATTTATTTAATATTCTGTTTTCCTCTATAAGGTTTCAATTTCATCTCTGCCATGTATCTAGCATTTTCACTCATCTAAGGGTCAGTCTCTCGGCTCTTCATACTTTTCTATTGATCAACATTTTTATCCTTGTGCTTATATCACATTAATTTGTTATTATCTCTTTACATAAGATATGATTGCATTCGGGAAATATTGTCCCTCCTTATTTATTAGTAGTTTCAGTTTTTCACATTTCTCATACCATCCTATTCAAATTTTATTTGAAATGGTAATAAATCTATAGGTCAATTTGAAGAGAACAGATACCTGTATGATACTGATATTTCCTATGAATAAATGTGAGTTATTTTTCTATTAATTCAGTCCTTATTTAATGTTTTAAAAAGTTTTACAAATATGTCCACAGAGTTCTTACATATATGTTGTCAGATATAGTCTTAATAACTTAAATTGTATTGCTATTGTTAGTAGTGTTATTTAAAATTTCAGTTTTTGAACTGAAATTGTGCTACTTTTTAAGAAGTATAGATTATATTAATATTGGAGTTTTTTTTTTTAGTTATGGAATCATTCAGGTTTTTTTTTTTCTTTTTTTTGAGTCACTTTGATAGTTTATATTTAATTTAGGATTCAAAATTCTTCTAGGTTTCAAGAAAATATTTTTATTATTTTGTAGTACTTTAATTTCTTAAATAGTATTTGAATCTAGTATGTTTTTATTCCTGTTTTCTTGCATACTTGTGTGCTACTCTCTCTTACTCTCTACATCTTTTGTTCAAGCTTGTAAAGTACTGAATATTCTGTCTTCATAAAACTGATTTTTTTTTTTTAACTTTTAAACTTCTCTTTTTGTAGTTTTAAAAATATTTCCTTCTCACTCTCTCCTCTCTTTTCCTCCTCCCCCCCCCCCCCCTCATTCTCCTTTCTTTTTTAATAGAAAGCCCTGGAAAAAAATACACAAATCAGAGGCATTCAATATGATGAATTATTCCAAATTTAGTGCACAGTGTAACTGTCATACATGCAAAGAAATAAGAAAATATGGACCCCTTATTTATTATACATAATTTATGTATGTATAGAGGAATATAGAAGATTATTAGGCAGAGATCATATATGTGGAAGACATCCATTATAAAGATACTTGATTATAATTAGCTACAGAATAAGTAAAAAACTTGAGAAATAATAAACATTAAAATGTCAATTCCTGATGCTCAGTGAATAGGCTTTTTCATGTTTTGGGTAATTTAGTTGATTGGTACATTGAACAGATAAGGACAGTGTCATGAGGTTTCCTGAAGTTTACAGGGTTATTATTGTTATAGGAATTGAAATAATAAAATAATAAATTATTTTCTCACTGTTCAGTTTATTACTAATTATTGGGCTGATAGTATAAATCTGACAGGTGCAAGTGTGCCCTCTGGTATCTTTTCCTAAAGTAAAAATAACTACTTAATCATAGCTAAACATTGGGATTTAAAAAAATGTAAAAACAAAAAATGATTTATGAGAATTCTCCAAAAATGTCATAATTAACACTTAACAATTTATATTTGAAACTAATCAGCATCTGTTACTGTCTCAGAGATAAAATATTTCACAAGTATAACCAATGTATATATTTAATTAACTCTTTAATTTTTTTTGATTCAAATAAATTAGATATTTATTTTCTCCAAACTTATTAGAGTATGAATTATATAAAATAAAATCCCCTCATTTTAAGAATATTGTTCGATAAATTTTAGCAATTGTATAAAATTGTATAACCTCCATCAAAAAATGTCTACAGTCTTAAAAAGAAAACTTTATGCCATAATGTCATTTAGGTAATCATGTGTTTATTACTTTAACTTTCTGGTTTCTGACAATACTTTTTTAAGAAAACATTTTATAACAAATGAGCACCAAAGTCAGCATTTTCAAACTGTCATTGACAAGAAGATGATAAATCCAATTGTAAGAATTTTATGAGAAAAAAATCTATTTGTGAGTCAATCAGAAAACTAAATAAGAAAATGATTATGGTAGTGGCTCATTCATCTGCAGTAGTTATATTATGATAAAGTTGCCTTTTTGAAAAGTATTTTCCAGAGCCAAGTCACTTAAACTTATATTTTAAATGAGATTAATTTTATAATAATTAAAGCAAATACTTCTGTATTGTTTACTACATTCCATACACTATTGTATCCACCCTATAAATATTAACTTAATCCATTAAAAAAATGTTGCAGTATTATTATTGTTTCTATTTTAGAGATAGGGAAATTGAGGTGCAAGAATATAATTTGCAGGTACTTACCCAGAGAATACATGGTGCAACTTAAACTCACATCCAAGAAAGTTCCTTTTAGAACTTTAGATTGTTAAAAGAATTATGCTGTACTGTCATTATTAGGATTAAACCATTAACTTTAATAACAAACAGCATAGCTATGTTTCCAACATTTTGTCTGTGAGGAAGTTCCACCTGTGGAATTGATTCCATTTAACTCCTCCAATTTTGCATAATAAAGATTGATTATTAATTATAATAATAGCATATGACCTTCAAAAACAATCTAGTAGTGGACAAAAAGGGGTCTTAAAGCAGTTCTTATTGTCTTACTTCTTTGCATGTATGACAGTTACACTGTGTACTAAATTTGGAATAAGTCATCATATTGAATGTCTCTGATTTGTGTATTTTCCATTAAAAAAGAAAGGAGGATAAGAGGGAGGGTGGGAAGGAAGAAGAGACAGGAGAGAGAGAGAGAGTGAGAAGGAAATATTTTAAGACACAGAAATGGAAGTTTAAAAGTAAAAAAAAAAAAAAAATCGGTTTTGTGAAGACAGAATATTCAGTACTTTACAAGATTGATCCAAAGATTTAGAGAGTAAGAGAGAGTGGTACATTAGTATACAAGAAAACAGGAATTAAAACATACTAGATTCAAATATTATCTTAGGAATTAAAGTACTACAAACTTTATACCAATAATTTTTAAAACCTGGAATAATTGTCAAATCTTAAATAAAATATAAACTATCAAAGTGACTCAAAAAAAAAAAAAAGGGGGGGAAACCTGAATGAGTCCATCACTAAAAAACTCCGATACAAATTTAAGAAATTCTCTATAAATGGAATAACACAACATATAGTTCTTTGGTGTGACTGCTTTCACACACCATAACATTGCTGAGATTCAGCCACATTATTGCTGTATCGATAGTTTATTCCTTTATATTTCTGAGAAGTATTCCATAATATGTATATAGTATAATTTGTTTTGCTTCTCCATTCACTATTTGATGAACACTGCATTAATTCCAGTTCTTAACAATTATAAATAATGCTTCCATGAACATTCACATTAATTCTTCGTGTTAAAATGGGTTTTCATTTCTCTTGGAAAATGTCCTAACAATGAGAATGCTGAGCTATATAATTAATACAAATTTTTAAAAAAAATGTTTAACATGAAAAGACTCTGCCAAACTACTTACAAAATGGCTGTGTAATTCTGCATTTCAAACAGCAGTGCATGAGTATTCTAGTAGACTCATATTCAAGAAAATGAAAAGGTAACCTATATATTGGAAGAAAACATTTGCAAGCCATATATTTGATAAGGGTTTGGTATCCAGAATATATAAAGAACTCTTACAACTAAAAAAAAAAGTAAGATGACAAATAAGTCAGTTTAAAAATGGGCCGTAGATTTTTACAGACATTAATTCAGAGAAGATATACAAATAGCCAACAAGACATGAAAAGATTGTCAGCAGCATCAGTCATTAGTGAAATGTAAATAAAATGACAATGAAATACCCCTTCACATCCACTTGAGTAGCAATAATAAAATTAATAATAATAGAAATAAAAAGTTACAAATGTTGACAACAATGTGGAGAAATTGTTTGGAACTCTTGTACATTACTAGGAGGAATATAGCTGTGTAACATGGATGGTGCATGCTCTGTTGAAACAGTTGCTCAAAAAATTTAAACATAGTAAAAAAAAAAAAAAAAAAAAAAAAAATTTAAACATAGTATTACCATCTAACCCTGAGATTCCACCTCAAAGTATATACCAAAGAATTAAAAATGGATACTCAAAAAAAAAACAAAAAAACCCACACACACAAAAAAAAACCTTGTACATGAATGTCCATAGCATCATTATTTGCTATAGCCAAAAGATAAAAGCAATTCTAATCTTTGTCAATAGATAAATGGATAAAGAAAATGTGGTATATATGTGTACACTGGAATATTCAGCATAAAGAAAGAATGAAGTACTGATACATGCAACAATGTACATGAACTCCAAAAACATTTTGCCAGTCTTAGAAAAGGCTGACGTAAAACAGCACATATTGTATTACTGAATTTATAGTAATATCCAAAATAGGTAAATTCATAGAGAGAAAAAGCTGATTAGTTGTTGCCAGGGGTTGCGGAAAGGAGGAATAAGGAGTGACTGCTTAATGAGTATGGGTTTCTTTGGACATAATAAAATGTTCTGGAACTTGATAGAGGTTGTAGTTGTACAATACTGTAAATTTACTAAATGCCATTGAATTGTGTACTTTAAAATGGCTAACTAGACTTGGTGATGATCTCAGACTTTGCTGCAGCAAAAGAGGGCAACCCAAATGTTCAAGAACTTTTGAATTCTGTGCTAGCATCGTGATTGCTAAAGTCCTATTGGACAAAGCAAGCCACCTGACTGGCCTGGATTCCAGAAGTGAGAACATAGACTGCATATTTTGATGGAAGGAACTTGAAACTCACTTTTCAAAGGGGCTTGCATATAGGAAGCGTTGTGGCCATTTCTTTAAAACCACCAACCACAATAAAATGGTTTCCCCCAAAGTAAATACCATAATTGCAGTAAAATAAGTGTTTATAATTAAAATACAATGCTGTAAAATACATGACTATAATAATATCTTCTACTCATATTTGTATATTATGTTACACATTACACACAATCAGTAGTTTAGGTCATCTTGTCTCTTGGTTTATGGTGTTTTCTTAGTAACTCTACAAATGAGAACTGAAACACTTGAGAATTAACTAACCACTCAGGTATTTCAGGATTTAACGGATGGAAAAGTGTCCCGAGAATCCATGTGTAGAAGCCAGTTTATCTTTCTCTCCCAGACATTTTTATTCATTGAGTTTCTTAAATTTCTCCAGGGTCTTGTAATTTGAGTGAAGTTTGCATTTCCTGGAACTTAGTTTGTTGCCAAAGATCTACGTAGTTTCAATCTTGCATCAAACAGCAGTGTGTTTGGATGTTGTTGTTGTTTTGTTTTGTTTTGTTTTGTTTTTGTTTTTTTTTCTGAAAGCCAGTTAGTAAGTTCTAAAGGTTTATCCAGAAACAGTATATTTCTGCATTCACTTATTTTCTAAAGACCATATTCTTCTACATAATTGTCTTGCACATATCAAGTTATAATTTTTATACATATTTAGGTACATTTTTATAGGTTAAAATATATTCTAAAATGTAACCCCCCCACACACACACACACACAATGTATATAGGTATGTATCTATCGATATATGATTTTCAAATGATAGGTTTTAAAACTTTACCGACTAATTGTTGCTGGCATATAGAATCACAAATCAATTCAATCTACGTTTTTTATAGATTTTGTATTCCTCAATATTGCTGAACAAATCTATTAGTTCTAGCTTTCTAAGGTTTTCTTTTTTTAACTTTCCTATGTAAACAATTTTAGCAAATGCAAATAATGAGTATTTATTTACTATCTTTACTTATCTTTTTTTTATTGTATAATTACAATGTACTCGCTAAAACCTTAGACAAAACATAAATAGAGGTGGTGATTTAAAGGATCATTCATTGTCTTCTTCAAAATATTAAGAAATTTCTTTCCACATTTCTTATGTTAAGCATATTATATTTGCAGATGTACTTTACTACATTATTTTTATTAATAGTTGCTATTATGAGTTGACTGATTTTATCAAAATATTTTAATCCATGTAATAAAAAAAATAATGTGGTGATTATAATAACATATTTTGTAATGCTGAAACACTACTACATACTTGTAGAAAATCTAAATGGTTAAGATGTACATCTTTCTGTGTATAAATTGTTAGATTTGTAAAATAAATTCTTTAGGATTTTGACATCTCTGTTATGAGTAAATTTACTTTTATACATTTCTTTTTCCCACAATGTCCTTTAATGGTTTGATACCAGGTGTGTTAGCCTTGTAAAATACCTTGAACCAGTGTGGTGTTTCCCTTTGTAGGAATTTGTGTACAAGTGTAATTGTCTCTTAAAGAGTTTGTATGCAAGTGGAATTAGTGTTTCCTTAAATATTTGATGAAATATACCTGTAAATCATTCTGGAAATCTGATTTTTTTGTTTGTTTGTTTGTTAGAGAGTTTTTAATTACTAATTATATTTGTTTAATTATTTAAATTTTGTTCAGATTCTACAATCCTTCTTGAGTTAATTTGTTAAATTGTAATTTTATAATTATTTTCCATCAGTTTCATTAACATTTTAAAATGTATAGCTTATAATTTTTCATGATATGTACCTTACTATTTAATTTTGGAAGCACCTATGATCATATCCCCCTTTTTAAAAGTCGTATGGTTGTCTTATCTCTTTTTTCCCTTAATCACCTTGACAAGAGTTTGCCTATATAATTCCTTTTATAGAATAACTGAATTTTCATTTAAGTGTTTTTTTTCTTTTCTACTTTCTGCCAGCATATTCTGCCTTAAGTAATAGAACTTTGTAATTCAGATGTTTAGCTAATTATCTTGACTGTCTTCTCTAAAAATTAAACATTTAAGGCTGTAATGCTCCCTGTAAATAACGCTTAACCTCCTCCTACACAAGTTGTGCTATCTATTGTTATTTTTAGAAATCATTTATAAATCAATTACAAAAATTGCTCTGTTATTTCTAAATCGATTACAGTGAATGTGAAAATACATAGCTATCATGGTGGATATGTCTGCTCCATTCAACAAATACTTATATTGCTTAAAACAGGCTGGGTTCTGAAGCTCCAACAGTGAACAAACAATGGAGAACAACAATCCCTGCCCTCATGGGGGTATTATAATGGGGAAAAATACTACAAGAAATAAATTATATCATTGTCAGAAGACAATACTTTACATGAGACAAACAAAAAGACAAAACGATATGCTTGTAATTACTGTACTCAGAGCAGACCTTGCTGAGAAGGTGGTGTGATCTATGAAGATGACAGTGAGTTACTTTGTCATATGAGTGGAGAGCATTTCAACCAAAAAAAAAAAAAAAAATGTAACGCAAAGACTAGAGGCTTGAAATGACAAGTATATATCAAGAACAAGGAGGCCACTATGGTTGAAATAACAATCAAGATGGAAAGTCATAAGGTACTTGGGAAAAAAAAAGAGGATGATTGTCTCACAATGTTAGTACATTTTCATTTTATTTTTAATTAATTAATTAAATAATTTTTAGCAGAGATGACAATAGATGACAAAGTAGACGAGAGACCAGTATGACACCTAACCAGAATCTCAAAGCCAGAGGACTTGTGGGAATATGGACAAAATGGCCATTTCCAAAAATTCCTGGGATCTTCTAAGGTTTTAGGAATACAAAGGGAGTTTTATAGATCCAGAAAGCCTGCAATTTTGAGAACAGAGCTAGACCCACACAAATAGTGATCTATTAGCTTTTGTCTGACATATATTTGAATGTATATTGTCTCAAAGGGTTGATCTGGGGAACACCAGTTCTTTGTTTCTGTATCTTCACTTTATATATTCAACATTATATCTTGATCACAGGCAATCAGTACAAATTATTTTATTGAATTGATCACTTGTTGAGCATTTTGGGGGCTTGAATTCCTCATCAATCCTATGACGCTCTGAAGGGAAAATGTTGCCCAGATCGACCTATCTGGAATGGACGCAGGATCATTCACAAGTATAAATTCTATATGCTAAATTCCACAAATAGTCTATAAACCACTCAAGTGTCTGTAATAGTTGTTAGCTTTAGATTTCTCATTAATTGGAATTTAGATAATTTAAAATATAACTGATAAAACTTCTTTGGAAGTCAATTAATGTGAAAGAAAGGGATTTATATTTACTTATTGCCAAACAATTTTTGAAGTGATTGTGGTAATATTTTCGAATAAAAACTATTTTAAAGTATGTTTGAGTCTTACCACCCCTTTCAGGACCAAGATATAAAATGTCTACAAGTTGATTGTTATTAATTATCATACTACCGCAGAATTTGTAGTACAATTATTTTCAGTTTAAACTTCAGCTAGTCAATGCAGTGATTTTTAAAATAAACAAATGTTTTAAATTTCAATTTTATTAAATTAAAAAAACAACATTATATAAATGCACAGAGCATACTGTGTGCAAATTTATGTCTAGAACTTGGGAATAAAGTGATACATATACTAAAAAAATTGAACTAAAGAATATATATATATATATATATTACATATATACATATATACATATATATGTATATATATGTGTATGTGTATATATATATATACTGAGTTGGAGAATCCTTCAACATGCTGGTTATTTCCATGTCACGTCCTCACAGTTTATTCTATATTCAACTGACTACTTCATGACCTAAGTCTTAAACTCTGTTGTCCTTGACCTTTTAATTAGATGCTATTGAAGGGTGGTACTGGCCAGAGATTGCAAAGCAGCAGAAGGGAGAGAAAAGGCTGTTTATCTCACTGCACCTTCACATACACACCTATATCTCTCCCCCACAGGGTCTTATTTTTTGGTGTGTTTTTTGTTTGTTTGTTTGTTTGTTTTTCATGTCCAAGTTTCCTCTCTGGAAGCCCCTCTCTATTGGCTACAATGCTTGTCAGGTTCTATTAACACCACTCCTTTACCTTCCCCTACAAACTTGGGGGACTAACAACTTCCAGATGTTACTGATCCCATCCTTCTTGGTCCTCTGAACTCTGCTCACATCTCTGTTAAAAGATCTTTTCTATTACTCCTTGAAATGTGGCATCTATTTCCCATGATTATTTTTACCAATGCAATCATACTTGGTTGGGTGATTCCTAAACATAGCTGCCATTTGAAATATTTGTGAAGCTTCGAAATAATATAGATATAAAAATATATATATTTTTTAAAAAAAGAACACTATGAGCCCTACTGCTAGACAAATCATATTTGAATCGCTAGGGGTAGGACTTATACATAGATATTTTTAAAGTTTCTCTATTTTCTATCAGGGTTGAGAAAAGTTGCTCTAAAATCTGGATTCTCAAGCAGAATCAGATCCTTTGTGTATAACTCTGAACAGAAACCCAAAATCTAATCCCTCTTGCCAATCATTTTATCCATTAAAAGGGGGATGCTTTATTGTCAGTTTGAGTAAATATAAATGTGGGGATTGATATATCAGTGGATATGCAGGAGAGCTGCTGTAATGGTAAGATTTGGCCTCATTTATCATGAAGTGTTATAGCTAATTACTAGAAAGATGAAGATTCAGCATATTCTACCCTTTATAAGGTAAAATAGATATTAATATATGCTATGTTGTAGCAGACATTGAACTGTGTTTCTAAGAATGATTGAAATCTAAAAGGCATGCGAGTATTAAATGTGTTAGTCAGTATTGAGCCCCTTATTTATTGTTTATTACATTGACTACACTCAGAATTTTGCCCTCAAAAAATAACACACAGTGTTTGGGGCTGAATATCACTTCAATAGCAAATATCTATTGGCCCCTCACTTTTTAAATGCACAACTTTCATACTCAGTCAATCATACAGATACTATGTATATGAGGTGTGTACCTATTAATGCTATGTTCCATTCTTGTTTGTGCTTAACATGTGTCTTGATACTAATCCTTTTTTTTCATCTGTCAGCGTTGAAAACATGATTTTTTGTGTTATATGCTCATTCAAGATAAAACTATGCCTATATCTGTTGCTGTGTATATCACTGCAGTGTGTATAATTTTGAAATGCAAGCATCGATTACGTATCAAACTTATTTTGACTGAATAACTTCCTGTATCTGGAGTGCAATAAATACAATGACTGTATATATGTGTATACATATATACATG